>NC_051181.1:153190245-153507745 GCF_013339695.2 Rhipicephalus sanguineus | reverse complement strand
GAGACTAATAATAAAATACGGCCCTAGCAATACCGTGTTAATGTATTTAAGTTCTCGTTCTCTTCCCGAGCAAATGAAGAATGGAATTTGCTCCCGAATGAGATAGTGTCTGCACCCAGTTTTTCATCTGCCATAGAGATATTTACATGAATCTTTTAGATATTCCAGTGCTTCATTTTATGCATAGTCTAACAAGTTTTTTAATGGAACGTTTTATGCTTGGTATTGAATGTGTTGTCTTCCTCTTTTATCACGATGCCTGTATGTTAGTACTATGGCTGTTTTGATGCTTCTGCTCGTGACTTTCTATTTACAACTTTATGTTTGTAATTAACAGCCGCGATAATGCCAAACTCGGACGCCATGAGTATTAGTAAATAAATAAATATATACTTCAGTGGCTTTTTGGGTAAAACAAGAACAAGGTGGCTTTTGGGTAGACTCTGAGATTTCGTTTTAATGGGCACCACGCGCATCTTACCTTCTTTCTTTTTCTGAAGAGAGGGGGTTTGCTACATTTACTCCCGAATTCCCTCATTCCTGTAAACATCACCACATTAATTCGTGCTCAATTTTGTAACAGCTACGTGTATAAATTTCACATTTCTCGAACCGGCACAGTTCTACAATACGTACATATGAGATATTGTGTACAGCTTAAGCTACGGATGCAGCAGTGCACGATTATAAATTAAGTGCTTGAGAAAGCTCGTTTTTCTTCCTCCAGCTCTTAATAGACACTAATTTGTTTGATGATTACCTCGGAGATATTAGCCTGGTTCATCGCCTGGCTTGCTACTCCGGATGTGGGTTGTTGACAATGGTATATTCAATGATTCCATATATACAAAGGTAACATGCACCTCTCTGCTTATGTCTGTATCGTGGTAGCCAAACCACGTCGGCCTTGTATCGCACCAGGATGTTGCTGCAACTTAGCATTCCGGCCGGCCTTTTAGGACATTGAAGAATGGTTTTTACTGCGTTCTTAGAACATTCTAAAACGAATAGTTTGTGCAAGTGCTTCTGACTGTCCACGCATGAGTGCGAATTCACCGTTTGTTCTTTTCTCTTCTTTCTTTTTTTCTTTTCCACTTACTCCAGTGAAACGTAGCTAACCAGATGCTTTCTACTTAAAATACTCACCTTCCCTTTCTATATACAAACATATCTACCGGCCTAGTTGGCGAGTGAAAGCGGCCTGCCTGTTGCCGACGTATTGGTTGACTGGAAATACTGGCAGCCAACAAATTGTAGTCGCCCATCAATCAATAACACTTGCGTTTACGTTGCTATTAAGATGCGTGGGTTCACATAGCCACGAGTTGAGGCTATGTGGTGCATGCTTCCCACATCGTCACTATATTAGGCGATACTGCAGTTAAAAAAAAATCACAGCATATCCACGGAGTGAATGATGATGAGTGGGCGAAGCTGCGGAGGTTCATCGGTAAACCGTGAATCTTCCGTGAATTCTTCCCAGTACATCATCACCGACGTGAGATCGGGCGCGTTTATACTAAAGGTTCGATGAGAGTTATGACGACTTGCAGCTCACTTTAATTTTACATGTGCGCTGTGAATTTTCATTGTTTAGAAAACCATTGTTTTAGAAAACATCTGGCGTCTTTCGTTAAGCAGCTGGCGTCTTTTCGTTTTGCTTTAGAAACATCTGGCCTCTTTTCGTTTTTTGCTTTTAGAAAACATCTGGCGTCTTTCGTTGGTTTATTTCATCAATCAACGGCGTTTTGAACAAAATTTTTTATTGTTTAATGACGCACAGGAGAAATCTCACCAGGCACTACCTTGGAGCTAACAATGGCTGCTAATGGGAATGAGAGACAGAAGAAGTCGGCTTTTAGCTAACACTTACACTTCTACTTCTACTAACGTTTCCTACTGGAACATGCCAATGGCTGCTAATGGGGAATGAGAGACAGAAGAATTCGGCTTTTAGTTAACGCGCACGCTGCGAATTTTTCATTGTTCAACAACGCACAGGAGAAATCTCCCACCGGCACCACCTTGGAGGTCAAGATCTGGTACTAGCGTTACGACTGGTTAGGCACTACGAGGGACGAACGGGTGCCGCTTTAAGGAGCTTCGCCCCTAAAAAGTAGTCCGGGGGCTAGAGTGTCCGCCTAAGCTGCCGTGTCACGCTAATATCTCCACTTTATAATTGGAGTTAGCATAGGAATATCAGTGCCCAGGGGCTCCGCTGAGTAATGTTTGACATTTGGTCACAGTATGAAAGAATGAAAGACTCACCCTGAGTCACGACTGGCTGATATTCACTGGTTCCACGCTTGCGACACTTCGAAATGCAGACAAAAAAATTTCAGAGACCCCCGTTTTTTATATCACTTTATTAATTCGAGGGACACGGCGCAGAAGTACATTAGTATACAATAACAAAAAAGCACAACCGCACACTCACATCACTGCATTAATTCACATTTTCTCTTGAGATATACCTGTTCGGGTATCGACAACGACTCTTTGTCTCGTACATCTCCCCGTTTAAGTTCCAAGTGCGTGTGTGTATATGTGCCTGTGGTGTTTCTGTGGTGTGTGATTTGCTGAGTTATACAAGGCTGTCGATGACGTTTTCTTCTTTTTTTTGTAATAGTCTTCCCAGCATCTACAGAAAGCAAGTAATAAGCACGTTCGTGGTGTCTATATACTGCGCGACGCAATTCTTTGGCCACGTTGGTTTACACATTTTACGCTAACGTGCTTGCGGACGGGCTCTATCTACTCATGGAGGACTTGCGGCCTTCTTTGCCTTGTCTATATAGAATGGTACAAGTAAACACATTGCAGCTACACCGGCCACTATGAGACACTATCTAGTATATGTATATATACGGACATGAAAGTGGTGCAATGCACCAGTCCACACCTAGTTTCACGCTCGTTCGTGTGTCGAAGTTTGGCAAAGCTTACTCTCGTTTTTGTGCTCTTGGTCGCTGTTTTACGATGACGCGTCAAGTTCAATAATGTGATGTGATATTTTACAGTGGACAAATACTCAAGGATATGCAGTCATACCTACAGAAGAAGGTAGTGGATATAAAAAGATACAAAAAACTAACAGCGCACATGTGCGCTCCGTTGCAACGCACAAGTAAGGCAAAACGAAAAAAAAAAAGGAACACCAGCGAGGTCAGAACAGTTAACATAAATCAGCAGTCTCATTTAAGACAAACAAAAAAAAAAACAGAAAGGGATTGGTGTTTCGTGGCCTTCCTGCATGGAATGGCGCGTGAATTCTTTCACAATAAAACAAACAGAAGTATAACGCAGTTACTCATTTATGGACAGCGCCCAACTCTAGACTTTTTTGTTTTTTTAACCATGTTTTCATAACACTAGCTGATTCTTCTCTGGACTTATCCTTGGGTACAAAGCCGTGTTTATAAGTATTTTCACATCTGCAATAAATAAGCATGTTGTAACTATTCTCGAGGCGCAGCTTCAGTACGGAATGTGTTTAAGTGGATAATTTAACTCCCCCCCCCCTTTTTTTTTACTGCTGGAATTTTTGTGCAGGCGATAACATTTCTCTGACAGTCTCTGTCGCGTAACAGTTTTCCTTTCTTCCGATATAACGTTAAGTATGTATGCATAAATTTAGCGTCAATATACTGTCTCTGATTTCAAATTGTTCCCCTGTATAAAGCACGCCTAGCATCTCCTGTAGCTTCCAACGAATCATATGAGCATATAAGGTCTATAATCTGTATAATTGAAAAAGGAAACACAATACAGTTCCAGGCATCAGTGTTTCTTAAGTACTTCAACACTTCCGCATTCTTACCTTTCTTCAGCACTATCAGCACGTTAATATACTCGCACGCACACTCACAGGAATACAGAGTATACTAGAGCATTTTTTAACACCACTGTATGCGTATCGGTGACAAGTCTAAGCGTGGAAGTTCAGCTCTTCCTATACAGACAACACGATTCTGTTTTTCACAAAGTCTACAGAACGACACATCATAGTCAAGCACACTATTAACACTAGTGACGCGTTGTTGTAGCAAATGACACACAAAATATTTTTTATTCAAAAGCAGCCGCCTCTGGAAAACGACTTGGCTACAAGGAATGCTAGAAAACGAAACTATACGCAGAAAACACAATGTCTGGGAGTTCAAATAATCGT
Organism: Rhipicephalus sanguineus; assembly: GCF_013339695.2. Classification (NCBI taxonomy): domain Eukaryota; kingdom Metazoa; phylum Arthropoda; class Arachnida; order Ixodida; family Ixodidae; genus Rhipicephalus; species Rhipicephalus sanguineus. The sequence continues at coordinate 153,503,574 of NC_051181.1, read as the reverse complement.
GTGTAAAGTGCTTGTGCAGTGTTTGTAGAGATTGTTCTTTATATGTCTCTACTACTATTTCGTAAGTGGTACTCAAAGTCGCGATTTCATTTTTATGAGTACAGGTTTTCATTGCGCTAGGATTTGCCATGCCACAGCGACGTTCTTGCCATTTTGACGACACCAAATTCAAATATCACGCTGTCTTCTCTCATTTGCGCTTGAACAGACGCACATTGAACACACTATAATGTCCCGTGCTTTTATGTACAGCAAACCACTGCTTGGAAATTCTCGCACCGGCTGTGACATCCTCACGTCTAGTTGTAAGTGCAAAGTCGACAGAGTTTTATGAATACCAAAGAAACTCAACTTCAAGAGACACTCTTTTACTGGCAGGAATACAGCAGTCAAAGTGGGCACAATTCAACATTCTCCGAGTTACTGTTTTTTTTTAATCATTTATGCATTTTTTAGACCTCAGACACGTGGCTGAACGCTTTTTGAAGGTGCGCCATCGGCCGTATACTTCTGAAGTGACATTGTTGCCAGCGGCTTCCTTCGCCACGGGCCAATCCAACGGAAAGTGGATTGCGAGCGAGCGCCGTCCCTCTTGCTTCACCTTCGGATATTCATTTTCCATGTTACGCTGCAACACTGAAAAAAACCAACAGAACACGAACATACCGTGCGAACGGACAGTCAGTACAAGTTCGTGCCCTTCCAGACCTCGTTTTCTTTTCAGTTCTGAGGCCTGGTGGACCGACAACGCGCACGGGAAATGTCGTGGTCTGCTGTCTCTCCAACACAACAAACACACACTAGGAGGCAGGAAGAGGCGGGGAGGAATCAGAACACACACTGGACCACAATCGGGCATACTGCTGAGTCAGCAAATAGGCTTGCGGTCCAACGGCAAGGAATTGCCAGGGGCGACAAAGGAGACCCACGGTAGATAACACGCACGACGCAGCGATTCTGTCGTCGCTGTCGATGTATACACAGGTCAGCGCCGAAGCCTCTTTCTTCGCCCTGCTTATTAAGGACAGTGGCGTCATTTTGCTAAACTAGATACTGCTGGGAGATAACCAAACAAGAGGCTCGTGGCATCTTTTAAACGCGTGAGCCAGCAATTCTTTCGTCGTCAGGGATGTACTACACGTCCATGCCGAAGCTGGTGCTGTCACCTTGGTACCAGGACAGAGCCGTCGTTTTTGCAGTGGAAGCGACGTGGTTTTCTGGTAAGCTATAAGGAATGCTTCAGCATGTCAAAGAAGACTTGCGACCTGATAGCGTGACGCAGCTATTCTTTCACATGCACCTACACGCATGTCGACGCCGAAGCTGCTGCTAGCATCGCGCCACATCCAGGCCACGGTCGTCTTCAGCTGATTACAAACTGGATCCGCAGGAAACTCTTTTATCTTGGTTTTACTGAATGATGCACGTTTGTAGGGATAAGCAGTGAAAACAGATGCGCAAAACATCAATGCGCAGAAGGGTTGCCGGACTGAAGTGCAGGGCACAATAGCAAATCAGTCGTACGTATCACGTTACAACTTACCGCTGGAAAAACATTTTACTTTTGGTAATGGTCGCTGCTTCGTGCAAGAAGGCCCCTTGTTGCGCAGGCATTCTTAACTGCGGTTACCGCGAACCGCTTTTATGCACTAAAGACGTTTCCTCCGGTGCCGTCTAGTTCCTCAGGCTTGAAGCTCAGTGATCTGCGTGTTGCCGCGCGTCGGTTATATGTCGTGACCACCGATGGCTGCGCGACGCGCGTCTTCAGCAAGCACACACTCTTCACAGCTGGAAGTTGTGCATGGACGTGGAGTACTCGGAGCGGTAGTTTGGGGCGGCGGTTTGGCCACCCTTGGAGCGTGTTGTCCGGTGCGAGTACTCGGAGAACCTGTCGGCATCGTGCTGTGACGGTGCCAGACCGCCACCTGGCTGAGGCATCAGCATCACGGGTTGCAGATTCATGGACTTGCGTGACGCTGTCGACTGGTTGTCCGCCATGAAGGCGCTGTTCACCTCCCCTGCGTGGAAGGACAGACAAGAAAAAAATGAAGAAGAATTAACAGCACTGTTGCCAGGTGAGCGGCACTCTGATTCTGAAGTCAGAAATGGCTTTGAGGAGAACTAGACTAGTAGTGATAGCTTTATGCGAGGGTTTCTTATAAGCCTGATGATTAATATAGCGAGCATTATGTTACGTATAAAAATAGGGCTCAGTGAACAGCAATGCAGGAAGAACAAACTTCTTCTGACCTTTTCTTTCATTTTGGTTGTTGACTGCGGAGCGCCATTGATTATTAGCGTGAAAGATGTACAATTAAGAATATAAAAGAAGGAGGTTACCTAGATAATACATTCCTCAAGTACAATTATCTCTGAGACAGGTGGGGATATAAAGTCCGTAGTCTTTGAACGCGTTCACATCTGCTCTAACGCACGTATGCTTTTCAAAGAAAACACAGCCCTTCCTGCAGAGAGACGAAATTCGAAAATAACAAAAGCGGGCGGCACTTTTCTATTTAGGAGAAACTGAGCCCACACGGCCGCATACGCTGAGCATGAGTCTGAGAGTGTGTAATCATGTAGGAAGCCACCATTGACGACAGCAAGGACGAGTTCTACATGGTCTGGTCAGACTGTAAAGTCCAGGAAACGAGGTTCGCGCTTGCACGTGCACCCATAAGTGTTGGAAGAAGGGTATGGTATGATGAACTTTATTCGGGTCCTGAAGATCAACCCTAGGTTGATGCAGGCGGCTCCCACGGGGGGGGCAGTAAGGTTTAAAAAAGGGTGTCGGAAAGCATTTTCTCGACTACTATGACTAAGGTGAACCGATCAAATGGACACGAAACTAAGAGGCCTGGATGACGTGTACCATTTTTAATACAGCTCAGCTCAGGTAAACAAAGGCAACATGGGCTTGTCCGTGCACCTTGATCTTTGAGAGAGTCGAGGGCAAGAAAACACAGTGACATGTGGACGAAGTGTGTTTATACTTCTTCTGGCCAGTGTTTCCGCGCGCTTCATTCCATTATTAGCTGAGCTGTTTGATATGTCTCTTATTGTTTCACGTCAGCTGCCTACGTTTCATATGCGCCATCCGTCCGACTCAACAAATGTTTTTGTTTGTAACAAATCATTTTTCTTCCGGGTCACGCATAGCAGTTGTTAAATCTCATTGTTCGCTCTAACATCCGCTTGCTTTATTGCGTTCTAATTTTTCCTTGTCCGTAATATCGCGTCACACATATCCTGTCACAATTCTTTTGTCAAACGAAACCTTCCTCTCCTTCAAGAGGAACGTCGCTGGCTGTAACGCTGGCGGCGCACAAGCGGGGCAAAGGCGCCACTCATGCGGAGACAAAAGGGCGCGTTGAAATGAGAGCTATAAACGAGTCGGGTTTCGGCGATACAAATAGCACGACGAGTTCATTCTGTTCCGAACAATGGGCCATTGGATGATGTCTCCACCCCTGCGTTTTGTGGGGCAGGTCGCTTCTCCGGCTCCTTAGGGTATTCAATGAGCCAGAAATAACGGCTTATGCGCGCCGGTGCAGCACTGCGCGTGTGTAACCGGTAGGTGCGACAAGCGGGACCTGCGTCCGCTTTTGCTTATTGTACAGTACTTCGAAGCGGTCGGTTGCGTGAAATACGTTTCGTTGGTGCCACTACTCGTATAGAGAAAACTTTGTGTGCACGCATGAAATCTATACGAAGTGATGTGACGACGTGCAGGTAACACCTTATTGAAGGGTTTAATAATAACAATACTTTCTGGGGTCTTACATCCCAAAATTACGGTATGGTTATGAAAGATGCCGTAATGGAGCGCTCCGGAAGCTTTGACTACCTGGGGTTCTTTAACGTGCACCTAAATTTGAGTACACGGGCCTCTAGCATTTCACCTCCATCGAAATGTGGCTGCCGCGACCGGGATTCGCTCACGCGACCAATTCAAAGGTTTCGAAGCCACTCCTCAGGGAGCAGAACCTGTCACCCTATTTGGTGTTTCTATTCTTCAGTCAAACAGGAAGTAAGGAAGGAAGAATACGTCGCAAGGCTGCACAGAAGGGATTCAGCATTAGCGCGCCTCGTAATTTGAACGACACGCAGAAATTTCAACGCGCGCATCCAAAGACATGTGTGGAGATGTGCGCCATGACATTAATACTTCATCGAAGAATGTAAATTTTGTGGATATTGAACTGCCCGTCGATGTACTAAGCGCCTATGTACTCCGGTGCTGATGTAAAGTTGTCAGTTCGACCCTGCTAACTTCAGGTGGACAAAAAATAATTCAAGAGCCAATAACGAAGAAATAGTGAGAGAGGAAGCGTCTGCGTATTCAAGTTTTAATGCGCGTTAAAAATAGACGTGTGATTGCCTTTACACAGAGCCCTGTAGCTATAGAGGACCCGCACACTATTGTATGGCTTTGTGGGTAAAGAAAAGTAATGTGCATTTTCTTTAAAAGACCCTTAAATAGACTCTGGAAATACAAATACCTAGCGTGTTGTTATGCCCTGGCGTCGTTTTTTGGCCGCACTTCGTGTTGTAAACTGGTTAATTACCGTGACGTCATTAAGGTAGAACCTCTCGATTAGTCCATATACCAGGGATATCAATCACGATTTCTTTGCTACGTCGTTTTGCCACCCTGTCGCACGGTCGTCAATCCTTATCTCGCTCGGCTGTCGGGCGCGGTCAGCTGATAGTTTCTACCTTCTTTATAGCGATAAGTGTTGCCCTGTTGGTGTGTGTGTGTGTGTGTGTGTGTGTATTAGATGTGCCTACAAGGCCTGTGTTGTGTATGTATTGAAGCGGTGCCTTGTGGAATCTGTTATCATGTATCCAGCGTTCATAGCTGCTCGTGACATTGTAGCAAAGGCCGGCTTGCAGTAGGCGATTGTAAGCCTTCACATGAGAACCTTCCCCGTGCTTCGCGTAATTTCGTACTAGGCTTACGGAGATAACAGTGTGTAGTAGGGGAGAGGACACAACATTAATAATAATAATAATAATAATAATATCTGGGGCTTAACGTCCCAAAGCCATGATATGATTGAGCGACGCCGTAGTGGAGGGCTCCGGAAATGTCGACCATCTGGTGTTTTTAGGGGCGAAGCTCCTTAAAGCGGCACCCGTTCGTCCCTCGTAGTTGTCGTAGTCGTAGTGCGTAACCAGTCGTAACGCTAGTACCAGATCTTGACCTCCAAGGTGGTGCCGGTGGGAGATTTTGCCTGTGCGTTGTTGAACAATAAAAAAATTCGCAGCGTGCGCGTTAACTAAAAGCCGAATTCTTCTGTCTCTCATTCCCCATTAGCAGCCATTGGCATGTTCCAGTAGGAAACGTTAGTAGAAGTAGAAGTGTAAGTGTTAGCTAAAAGCCGACTTCTTCTGTCTCTCATTCCCATTAGCAACCATTGTTTACCTCCAAGGTAGTGCCTGGTGAGATTTCTCCTGTGCGTGATTAAACAATAAAAATTTTGTTCAAAACGCCGTTGATTGATGAAATAAACCAACGAAAGACGCCAGATGTTTTCTAAAAGCAAAACGAAAGAACGCCAGATGTTTCTAAAGCAAAACGAAAAGACGCCAGCTGCTTAACGAAAGACGCCAGATTTTTCTAAAGCAATGGTTTTCTAAACAATGAAAATTCACAGCGTACATGTAAAATTAAAGTGAGCTGCAAGTCGTCATAACTCATCGAACCTTTAGTATAAACGCGCCCGATCTCACGTCGGTGATGATGTACTGGGCAGAATTCACGGAAGATTCACGGTTTACCGATGAACCTCCGCAGCTTCGCCCACTCATCATCATTCACTCCGTGGATATGCTGTGATTTTTTTAACGTGTACTAACATCGCACAGTACACGGGCCTCTAGCATTTCGCCTCCATCGGAAAGCGGCCGCCGCGGGAGGACACAACTTGTGCTTGTAGAACGTGAAACCAAGGCGACAAGAAAACCACTTTTTCGCTTTCACACCGTGACTGATTTTGGGAACTATAGAACAGCTGCAGGTTTCCTGCAGCTATTTGAGGATAAGCTGTGTGCTACCAAGTCGATTCAGTGATTACATCGGTAAACTATACTCCTGCGTATCATGCAGAACTAGTTTAATAGTAATAACAATTGTTGGAGTTTAACGTCCCAAAACAGTAGGGAGTTTTAGCTTGTAACGTATACTTCTTTACGTTACCGTGTTACCGGATACCGGATGGAATCTGCGCATGCGCGAACCTTTACGGAACGTAAAGGTTTACGGAACGTAAACTACTCGCTGGATAGGCTTTACGTTTACGGCCATATCTCGCAAATCCACCTTCGTTCGTGGCTACTCGCGATATCCGCTTCGCGGAGACTCCAGCCGCCGAGTCAAAATAAGCCGAAGTGCGAGTGCCACTTACGATCACCTTATTTCAGCCGGATTACCGAGGCTAGAGCGACCTAGAATACCGAATCCGCAAACGTGAGAGGCCTAAAGACGCTGACAGGCTGGATAGGTGGCGCCATCTAGCGGGGCCATGGTGTACCAGGCAAGCACAAAATTGTTATTGCAGAAACATCGGGCGTTCTACTTCCAATGTAAATGCCTTGCAGCGGCATAATTACGAATGAGTTGTCTTTTTAATCATTTTGCCCCCTCAAGAACACTAAGCGAAAACAAACGTGTTCATGATTGTGGTTGCACGAAGCGTCACAAGATGGCGACACCATCGTCCGGTGACCCGGTATTGCTACACCTTTTCGTTTATACCGGGATACTGCACACGCTAAAAACCTCTCTTATGATTTTTCCGCGGCGTAATTCAATATTATCTAAATTAAATGTAGCTTAAATGCAGTTTAAATGCAGTTATCATCACCATTTAGTGGTTTGCGCAAACGTAAGGGTTTACGTACGTACGTAAAGGTTTACGTTTGGGCAGCTAAAAAACTTTACTAAAACTCGAGTTCCGGTAAAACGGTAAACGTAATCCGGTGACGGTAACGTAAAGAAGTATACGTTACAAGCTAAAACTCCCTAGTAGCTGAAAACAGTAGCCGAAAAAGGGCCACTTATAATAAATGCGTCAGGAGCAATCGTACAGGCCCGCAATATTTGAAGGAACGGAACGCCCCAGTGCACACATTACTGCCGTTGCACGAAGAGTGGACTGGACTCTTCGAGTTGTGTTCCTCAGTTTGCCCAATTCGCATATCCACTTTCTTGGAGGCTGACCGCAGCTAATGCGTCGTTCTTATCGGCGGCTAGCGGTCACTGCCCAACGTGGTTAGTTTTTGGGCGCCACATGCTAATTTCGCCGAGCTGGAGGGCAGTCTTCTCCCCCAAAAACTACGGCCAAAATAACGAGATCGAAAGAGATAAACGAAACAGTTATATGTGGGCAGTGGCACACGAATGAATATAGTCCGTCATGCGGAAACGCACATCATGCTTGCGGCGACTGGTGGCGTCGGGAACCAACAGCGCGCGTCGCGTGGGCCATCGTCTTCTTTGGGTCGCTCTCGAAACGCTTCGCTTCACAGACGTTTTGGGTGAATCGCCGAGGGACCTTACACGTATTTCTTTTCTTTTTTTACCTGCCAACCAACGAGCTAAGGCAGCGAAGCGTTTCCCTTCGCCGCTGGCGACATGCTGCCCTCGATATGTTTTTGGGGCCTTTCTTCGCAAGTCTCTCGGCAGATGATTATCAGCGATTGACAGGACGATACTGCAGAAATATAGTAGTGTGGGTGAGCCGGGGAAACTAATTTTTACACTTGCATGCGTGTGCACTCATTCGTTTGCGCGTGTCTGACGTGTCAATTCAGAATGAAACATAATACAGAATGAAGAACATGGGGCAGGTGTAAAGATATTATGCGTGTCTCTAATGCCGGCGTACAATGCGCAAGCCACATGTGTGACTTGCTTTCAAACAGTGCCAGTCACAAAGCAAGCTATACGGGAGAGAGAGGGGTAGAAGTAAATGCCCTGTCGCTTATGCCTCGCACCGGGAGGAGGGGAAATGTGAAAACAACAGAGAGAACATAACCGAAGATGTGAATGCGCAAAATGTTCACACGCGCACAAGGAGCTGCACGACAGCGTTCACACGACTGTCTGGCTGTCATGTGAATGCTGCCATGGAGAACGCCGTTAAGAGCACTGTTCGCACATTGAAGCTGTAGAGGTTTCACCGAGAAGGTTAGCGATCGTATCTCTGAACCTACAAGAGATTTAGAGTTATCCGGGAAGTAGGAGCACTGATTTTCTCCCCACCAAAATGTGGTGAACGAGAGAGATGTCACTGCGATGCACGGTTGGGTGGTGCCGGTGGTGGTGGGAGGGTTTTAGCTACCATCGCCCCAGTCTCCAGTCGTGTCCTATAGCCTTCACGGAGTGTAGATCGAGTTTAATGTGAACATCTTTCAGGGTGCCTTGTCATTTCCGCAATGAATCGTTTGTTAGAGCAACGTTACGCGGTGAATATTTACGTCAAACTGGGTAAAACTGCGAGTGTGAACCATGACATGATCAAAACTACTTATGGGAATGATGCCATGGGTCGACCAAGTGTTCTTGAGCGGCACAAATTGTTCCGAGAGGAAAGAGAGCAGGCCAGGACGCCCTTCAACGGCAAAAGGTCACGAATGCGCGCCGAGCCACATCGCCTTCTCAGTCATGCACTTCCTGACCAAACATGGCATTACACAGCTTCCCCAGCCACCCTAGAGCTTAGGTGTCGCTCTTTAAGACATTTTCCTCTTTACCCGACTGTCAAGGGTCATGAAAGGACGGCACCACGTCTCGGTCCAGGCCATTCAAGAGGCCGTAACGAGGGAGCTGAAGAGCATTCCGGTTTCTGCGTTCCAGGGAGCCTTAAATGACTGGCAGAGTCGCTAGAAACGCCGTGCTGACGCAGAAGGGGCATATTTTGAAAACTATTAAGTCGATGTATGAAAATTGTCAACAATTAAAAAAAATGCCCTACTACTTTCCGAACAAACTCCGTATATAGTAAGGTTATCCAACAGCATTCTTGTATACCCTTGTAGACGGATCCGTTCGAGATGTACTGGTCGGGTAGCAGCTTGACGTATCGCGTGCCCAGCACGAAGGCGAGCGCCGCCAGGACGACGCAATCGGCGACGCCGATGACAGCGAGGATGTAGGCCCAGCGGATGCCGCACTGGCCCGGGTCGTAGTCGCCGGCCTCGGGACCGCACACGTCGCGCACCACGGACACGTCCCAGCCGGCCGGGAAGGTCAGCACTCCGATCACCATGCACACAGCTGCAGCATTGAGAAAAGCACAACGTTGTTCATCACAACTGCATGGAGAAATGGAAAAGCGGTGAAACGCATTCGAGGTGTCAAGGATTTACGAAACGCTTACATGTAGGACTTTCACGCTGAGATGTTGGGCAATGCCATTGGCTGAGAAAGTGAGCGTAATTTAATGAGCGTCTCATGAAAGCATGCACTTTCACCTGTGCTCCTCTTAGCGTTAGTTGAAGGTGCTGTAAATTTTTACAGATGGAAAATTGCAACGATATATAACAGCCCAAAGTGGCGGTAACTAGACGCTTTTGCAATATAATCTGTATAACCTAGTTATTGTCCTATGAGGCGGAAAACGGTAATTAGATATTATATACGCCCAGCCCATATATAAGTGGCGGCTTTCAAAAAATTAAACACTCGTGAAGAGAGAAAACTAATTTGCATATACAGATCACTACAAACAAAAGTAAAGCTTTTAACCATCAGAGTGCAGTGCACTCTCGCTGTCTAACGCGCTGCCCTTACCTCGTTGTTGTCGCTTTAAATTCATTACGGCCACCAGAGCGCGTTAATAACCACGCTTGGAGCTCAATCATCATTAGGTAATAACTTCGAGCCGGGTGCTCTTGTTCTGTGCATGTCCATTAAAGGCGGCGGATCAGCTCGCTGCGCAGTGGACCGGACAAATCCCGCGGCGATTACGATCGGCGCCGCGCGTACACAGCATGATGAAGCGACCGTGGGACGGGCGCTGCAGCACCACCGGCACAAGTTGACGCTCCAGGAAAGATATCAGGGTGCGCATGCGGCTTCCTCTATTCCGTTTGCGCGCTGGGATTAGAGGCGAGACGCGCGTACACAGCTACTAACGAACTTCCTGCATGGCTGACATGTCCGTTTGTAGTTCGCCCGGATGACTCCTCTATATTTAAACCGCACGTCCGTAGCTGAAAGAACGAGAAACAGAGACATTTAGCGTTTGTTCGTTAAGGGGACATCGCCGCGGGACTGTCGCGGGCGACAAGTATATTGTTGGCTGCCGCCAGGAGGGTTGGAAGGCGGGGATGCTACATCTATATCTGAGACGGGGAAATGAACGTCGATGTTTCCTTTTCACAGGGACGCGCTCGTGAACGGTTTGTGACAGGTATACATAGTATAGACGCTGGTCTTGTATTTGCTCGAGCTTAGATGGCTGCGGTTTTGTTTGGGGATGTAACATGTGGAGCAGGAAACTAAACAGTCACGAAAGCTTGTGGTGGATCATTAGGCGTCGACTCAGCGTGACATTTCGCACGCACTAATAGACATGTTTAGTGTATACCAGTACACGCACTTTTATTTTTTTTTTATTGGCGCCAGTATGCCCTGATCAGGACCGCATGTGTGTTTGTAGTGAGCCCGTCGTCTGATAATTATATGATTATCAGAGTTGTATAACCGATGCGAATGTCGGTTATCTGTTGCGTTAGCCAGGAATACAGTCGGCAGGAGACAGGAAGACAGCAGAATGGATAAGAGAGCAAGGAGGGGATTTTCGTTGACATGATGCGGCAAAAATGGAGCTGGTCGAGTTGCGTCATGCGTATGAGGCAAAAAACACAGGGTCCCTTACGCATACGCCTAAGGCGAGAGCTATCCGGTGTGACTATTTTGCCGTGCACTTTATATCAAGCGAACAACATTTTTTTCTACCTGTAATAAGGAAGTCACCCACCTCTGGGCGAAGAGAACGCGTGCCTGGTCAGACAATAAATTTTAATTCTCTCTCTCTTTTAGTCATGCGGACGCCGCAAAGACGAAGCCAACGCGCAGCTCGCGAGCCTAGAGCCACGAGGCACGCTATACGACGGACCGCTAATACGCTACCTACATCAGCCGGTGCCCGTCCTTAGGCAAATCTCCATGGCGTATAAAAAGCTTCGCCGAATACGGTTCCGAATTTTGTTTACGGGCCTCGCACGTCAGATAAACTTCCGGCGCTGATAGCGCTTAAAAGGGGCACCTGTCTTCCCAACCTGCATCGCGTCGCTTCCGCCCATGCATGCATACTTCAAAGGAGGCTTGCGCATCTTGCTTTCAGACAATACGTTCGAACGCACGGCTAACAAGGAAATCCATTAGGTAGAAAACGCCGGCTATAGAGAAAGAAGCGTCCGCTATATCCTCCGTCGCGGAAGTCCCAAGACAAGAGGACTCGATCTGATTGCGGTCGAGCGGAGGCTGGCATCTCGAGATTGAAAATAAAGAAAGGAAAGAAAAGATACAACGAATGAATTAGTCGCACGCGACGCTATGCCACAGATATCGGGATCCGTCGCATGCACGAACGGGAAAAACGGATCTCACTAGAGAGGGTTACGCTCTTCGCACGCGATCCGAAGGCGTGAGTGAATATAGGCAAGCGGGATGCCAGCGGACGTATACTCCGACCGGCCGCACCTTTTTTTCCAAGAGATCCATCATCGAAGCGGCGTCTTTTCCCCCTCTTTCTGTGACTTCACTGAAGGCTGCACTTCCTCCTTCCTCTCGAATGATTGCCAGCCACGGCCGTGTGCCAGCCCGGAAATTGATCTTGGAGCTCCCTCCCGCATCACGAGCGTGTGTGCTCTTGTCAACCAAACTTGATGAATGTTTTGGCGTTGGCGAGGGCCGCCACACCGCGACACCTTTTCAGAAAGTGTTACGGACACCCCAAAGGACGTCGCAACCGAAGCAGTGAACGCGTCGCTTATATAGTCCACTGGCAAAGCGTTTAGCGCAGGGTATTCACCGCCACGAGAGATAAACGGCAGTTAGGAGGATTAGCCAGCGATAAAAGTTATGCAGATTAACTTCAAAGACGGATTAAAGCGTTACGCGCCACAGTTGTGCGAGCCACCGAGTACAGTCACGCCCACCGGCCACCTAGAGACGCGTGGTTAGCTTCACATTGACGCCACGTTCAAGATTGATCATTGTGAGAGCGGGACATAGCGAGAGCTGGGCGACGCTTCTGTGCAATTTCCCGCCATGCAGTCACGCGGTAGTTTTCAGTTCGGTGGAGCCTTCACGCGGAACCTTGTTGCGGAACCTCGATCAATTAAACTGCGTGAGACAAAGGGTCGCGCATTACAAGGAAGTCCAATGAACACGAATTGTCCAATGCTTTGGCCCTCTAGAAAAGTGTACCGAAGAAAGGGCCTGTTTATAATGTTTTATGCGCACAGCGACGGAGAGCATTCACTGAGATTGTTTTTCTCAGCGCGTTGCGATCGTAGACTTTCTTCACGTGATCACGTGACGATTGGAATAGCAGCCGGACATCTGGACTCTTTGTGGCAGAAAACGTACGCGGTCAATCTACGAGACGTGGTCATTAGGAAGCGTGCTTTGTCGCGCCTGCACCATTGATAAAGAAATAAAAAATATAAAGCTTAAATGCTCTCGCATAGCCATATACTAGCCCGTAGTGCGCTGAATCGTTTAGGTAGTTTTTTTAATTCTAAGCGCATGTTTCTTAGGGACAGATTACCGCTCTACCGTAGTTAAACTATAGATCTCCATTTGTTCTGAACACACAGCATTCCAATATTTTACTGTATCATCTATGGATAGCTACACAGAGCTCTTCCACAGTGGAATACATAGTTCTATAAATCGCACACCTTTCGTTCTAAGCCGCTGTACCCATAACATCGTTGCTTTGGGGACAGCTTTCCCCCCTCAATATGTGCAGTACGCAGTACACTCGAAATCGTCTCTGTTATTTCTAGACCCATCTTGCGATGTTTTATTCGTAAACAACCCGCTTTTCCACCTGTCAATTTTTTTTCGAGAAATAGCCATAGTCAGGGGCGTAGCCAGAAATTTTTTTCGGGGGGGGGGGGTCAACCATACTTTTTGTGTGTTCGTGCGTGCGTTTGTATGTGTGCGTGTATATATACGCAAGCAAAATTGAAAATTTTCGGGGGGGTTTGAACCCCCCCCCCCCTTGGCTACGCCCCTGGCCATAGTTGTACTACTAGTGTTACGCGGAAGATATTGTCGCAAAGCAACGCATGAAAAAAGGCACCGACTAGAAGAAAAAAAAAACAAGCTATCAAAAAAGCAACTGAGCCGCTAGGTTTAAAATTTAGGCCTAGGAAAATGATGTCAAAGGCCGGTGGGGCTAAGATGCTAAAAAAAAAATAGCACTTCCCCGACTGCACTGCTCAACCGGAAGTGGTCACGTCCATTTACTCAGGACGAGTGCCACTTCCGAAATTCCAGAAAGCCAACACAAACACAACAACGGACAGACCTCCGCATCCACTTACTGCCTGAAGTGAGAAAGATTTTTCCTCAAGACATCAGGTATGAAGGACCGACCGTGCAAGCCGTAAACAAAACAGGAAAACAAAATACGGTTTCGCGCCCCTGATCTTTGTTAAGATTTTATGCGCGAGTAAGCCAGCGTCGGATAACGACAAACGAGTTTAAAGCCGGAGAAAAAAAAAGCATCAGACGCGACTCGCCTTTCCGGTTTGGATCACTCCAATCTTGTTGCGACTTTCGAATGCACGGTGTTTATATATAGGGAGAGTGTGACCACGAGACAACAGTTTCCGTGAACCTATAAAAAAAAAAGCGTATTGTCAGATTGAAGATTGTCAGTGGTGTCACCTTCGCGTCTGTTCAAACTTGGAGGAAACAGGTATACGTATATATATGTACGGCTGCTGTCGTGTACACCTCGTTAGCGATGACAAGCCCTTCCTCACCCGGATGAGTTGTACAAGGTATCGCGTACTCTATCCGGCGTATAGTGCTCAGCAGTGATAACCTGCAGAGTGGGGAAGATTGCCATTTATTTATTTCTTTCTTCGTTCATTTCGTCATCCGTCGCACTTTTTCTTTTGAGAGCGTGCTATCCGCAGATGTACTTTTCGAGGCACAAGAATAAACCTTCAACGGCACGTCTTGGAAACGGTGACAGCCCGCCTCCGGCACACGAAGCGCGCCGGCGGTGAAGCCTTCGCTTGTCACTGAAACGGACGAGCTCGTACGTGAGAACGAAGGCGTACTTCTCGCTGAGAATAGAAGCGACGTACGCCTGCATACATTCGACGCCCATCGTACGTTTCTGTGTACGGTTGTGCCGGACTTGAGGGACAGCGATCTTTAATATAAAGCAACGCGAGCGCTCGTGGTGAACGGTGCGAGCTTGGTGCGCTTCGTGTTCGAGCTGTTGGCGGCCTTGTAATCACCACTGAGCGCGCGCATTTTCATTGTTTGCCTTAAAGAACCCAGAAAATATGTGTACATTAAACGACTTGTTTAATCGTGTTAAGAATGGTTCACAGTACAACGCGTGCGCTTGTAAATGTGTTTGTTCGACGCGCAGCGTTTCGGAGGCCTTGTATAGCAAGTTCTATGTCCACATCCAATATTTGCGAAACAATTCCCGAAGGCCGTGCTTATACACATTTGCGTCGCTACCGGTTTCTCGAGATATAGCACGTTCTTTAGAAGCGTTGTATATCACTGCTGACAGAAGCGTTCTCTTACACCAGTCAACGTCTCTGTCATGCTGATAAAGACGTTCTCTATCAGCATATTATGATTGGTGGACTTTATTTAGTTGCGCGAGTACCGAGTGACTCTTGTTTCTCTTCCAAGCACTTCCGGTGAAGCACTTATTTCCGGTTTTCCGAACACACAGAAAGAAAAAAGCCTTATAAATAATACAACTGGTAGGAAATCGATGGTTCTGGCTCAGGTTAAAAGCTGCATTGGATACGTATGATATCAGAGTATAAGTTTACTTAGGGTCAATGCAATGTCAGGATAATTCATGAAAATTAACTAAATGAGTTCATTGAAAGAGCAGACTATTTTCTTGTGAGCAGCTGGGGTCATGGCGGCACCTGGCGGCGCAGATCTCAACCACGCGCTTCTTTCCACGTGGCCTCTGAGATCCGTTTCGACAGCGCGACGAAACACAAGTTTAACCCAAGAAATACACCAAGGCACACGAACGCCGGCGTGCGAGTGTCACTGCCAGACACCTAAAACAAGGATTAGGGTTGCCTCCAATTTTTGTAGCGTTAGCTACACTAGCCTAGCCGGAGCCGATTTCGCGTGGATCCTCATGAGCCGTGCTGCGCATGCGCGAGAATCAGTGATGTCACACAGCTGGCTCACCGGAGCCGGCATCTCACGCGCTCTCCGCCACCCCGCCGCGCGCGACTCGCCGCTGCTGGTCTGCGCGTTCGGGAGGTTTGGCGTCGTAGCCGCGGCAGACACGCTGGCGCCGGCGCGCGCGCAGACTCCGCAACCGCCGCGCGCGACTCGCCGCTGCTGGTCTGCGCATTCGAGAGGAGTGACGTCGTAGCCATGGCAGACACACTGGCGCCGGCGCGCGCGCAGCTATTCGCCATTGCTGTGCAGTCGCCGTCTGCCACTGCGCTGGAGTCGCTTGATAGCGCCTCTGACTGGCGTTTGCAGGTGTAACGCCTTGGAGAAGGAGAGCGAAAATGCTGCTCAACGGCGCAGAAGAGCCGAGAAGCTTATCTCACCGGATCCCGAAGTAGTTGCCTGGCAATTAGCGGTTCAGCGTACGAAGAGTGAACAGAAGAAGGCTAATAATCCTAGACAATTTGGAAAGCTAAGAATAATCAGCTGAACTTTTGCTAACGCTACCTATATCCTGGCATAGCCGAGCTAAGCCACTGCAAATTTTTTTTCTTGCGAATAATTAGAACTTTAAGATGACATTGTGAATAAAGACCGAGATTTACTTATAACTGGTGGAATGAAAGATGCGTTCAGAACTATGGCATTTTAGAGTTGTCAAGCCTTAGCTAGTCAGCCGAAGGAACAAATGTGATATTGACATGAAGGGTATGATCACCTCGTTTACAGAGCGCAGGATCAGCGTCTGTATCGGAGCATGCTGTGAGAAACAGCGCCGGCATATAGCCGGCTGGAGGACAAACGTGTTCCCCGACAGGTGCAGCAGGCCAAGCCAGACGCGAAGTGTGCACGATGAGTCCTTGACAGAGAAACGCGAGAGAACGCGTCTTGCGGGGTAACGCAAATTAGCCCGAGTGCCCTTTAATTGGGGGCAATAACGACAGGTAGAGGAGAACACCTCGTGCAAAAGACCTGCTTGCAGAGATTAGTCCCAAGAAACAGCGCCGATTCACAGCGGAAATAGAGGACAACCAGAGCAAGGCTGTATTGACTGTGCAGTGCAGCGCTCTGTCTCGTTAAGATATGGTTGTCATTGTGAGTTAGAGATGTTAGTTTTGTGCGGATGCTGGGCTTCCGAGTCACTGACTTTCCCATGACCACACCTTCTCTGGGCTATTAAGCGACGCCCTATTCAAGTGGTGCTTATAAAGTGATGTGGGGGAGAACTAAAGATAAGGATGTTCGGTGGAATTTTATTCGCCTCAGCTTACATAAGCTCCGCTTACATAAGATAACAATGATAGCGGGCATAAAATCCGGCAAAAAAAAAAAGAATACAATACACACACAAAGTGCCGTGTGTACATTGTCGTTCTTTTGTTTGTTTACAGTATCCATTCACGCACAGAGTTTAACGGCCTGCACGAACTGAGCCATGAAGATGTCATATTATAGAATTGACATATATTGCGTGATAGTCACGAATACGCTTCCTTATATTTGTAAATGATAATGTGGAAAGTGATTATAGACTCGCTTGCTTAAATGCATCTTCAAAACTGGGGCGGCCAGTTTCGTAATACCCGTGTATCTTTCTGCAATCAAATCATTTTATTTTCTCAGGAAAAAAAAAAACAGACTGCAGGACACACTGCACGACTACACTGTTTGCAACAGCGGTGCATGCCGTGGCGTTTCGTTGCCTGCAGTACAATTTGTATATTGTTAAAAGCTTGAGGGTAACCTCCGATTGATCGTGTATGCATCTGCACGGCTATTGAAATGCGTCCCCACAAAGTACGCAGAAGGTTCCATAGGAGGAGGAGCGTTCCTGCCTTCCATATATTGGTAGTGCAAAGCAAGCACTTCATAAACGAAAGCACTATCCATCTCCGCAAAGTATCCTTGCCGATTAGCAATAATAATAATTGTTGGGGTTCAAAGCCCCAAAACCACGATATGATTATGAGGGACGTCGTTGTGGAGGGCTCCGGAAATTTCGACCACCTAGGCTTCTTTAACGTGCACCTAAATCTATAATACACGGTCCTCGAGCATTTTCGCCTTATCAAAAATGCGGTCGCCGCGGCCGGGATTCGATCCCGCAACCTTCGGGTTAGCAGTCGAGCGCCATAACCACTAGACCACCATGGCGGGTAGTTGTCGATGAGCAATAAGTGCATTTAGTAGAGTAGTAATGCTATGTGCACACCTGTCCAATCTGTTTCAATTCAACTGATTTCAGGTTGAGAAAAACCCTCCAGTTATGTTCAGCTCTCGTTAATGCAATGCATGAAAGCATGTATAATTACTGTGACGCTTCGGTTAGCGCAAATGCAGTCATACCGCTGCCACAGTGCTCGGGTTAAGTACAACACTACAGCCAGCTTTCTGCAGCTTTTTCCTTTCTTCTTATTAGGGCGGTGTCTCGGACTAATGGGTGGCCAGTTTAGCCACGACACAAGACGGGAAGGACGTGCACGCAGCGTGGGAACGGAGGCAACGGACGCCGAAGTCCAAGAGCGCTGCTGATTTCGGGACGTGATTATGCCGTCTTGCGTTGCTCCACGACACAGCCCCACACGGCTTCGTTTCGTCATGTGAGAATATAAGGCCTGAGCTAAGTCGGCTAATGCATAGCGGAGTAATGTTCATAATGAAACTGAAAAAAAAATGATATCAAGTGATCTTAAGTCACTTCTTTGTACTCGTTCTAACGGGTCGATTTGTCGTGGAAGGCTCCGATATTTGTGAACGCTTTTGAAACGGCATAGAAGGCAGCGCAGTTTCTTCGTAACTGCTTTCTTTTCATCATTCATGACGTCTTTATTGCTGCTTCAAAACTTGTATAACAATTCTAACGTTCAGAAGTTGATTATGAACATATAATCAAGTCTGAATGCTTGTAACACTGGAAGTAACGCTGAAGTAACACTGGAAGTAATTATTTTAATAGCATTGAATGTTATGACGCTGTACATCACTTCCATAATATTCTACCCTACTGGACCATCTGTGGCATCGGAGTGGCCTTATCAAAGGCTTATTCATTTATATTGGAGTGACTGATAGCCCGCGTGATGTGAACTATGCGGGTGCAGCGAAACAATCGCGCAGCTTCTCCGTTAGTGCGAACCGCTTCAACTCCGAAAGAGCAGCCCTCTCCAGCAGCACTACGCCAGTAGACAATCGCCCTTCACAGAAAAAAAAAAAATCCTAGGACACTGCCTACCCGGCCTTCAACGCGAACCGCTTTGAGGGTGCTGTTGCAGTTTCTTTTCAGAAACCGGTCTGAACCACAAAATGTGACTGTTCACAGATAATTTTGGTGTGTCGTACTTGGGCGGTGCTATAGTCATGACATTGTAGTGGCTTGTAACAGGGGAAAAACAGCACGAAATTCTGACAGGACACAAGACGCAATAGCGCTGTTGTCGCCCCTTCGTCTTCTGTCCTGTCAGAATTTTGCGCTGTTTTTCCTGTTACAAGCAGGGCTTAAAGTCTCCCTTCATTGGAGGGGAGGGGGGGCCCTCACAGAGCAGTAATATATATATATATATATATATATATATATATATATATATATATATATATATATATATATATATATATATATATAGACACACACATAATGTATGTATGTATGTATGTATGTATGTATGTATGTATGTGTTTTCTGTGGTGAGGCAAACTGTCTCTCGAATTAAATTAAACAGGAGCTTATGAATGTTGCACAAATAACAATTCAGCAAAAGCTTGTTAATTCGAACTGGGAGCCCCTTGTTTTCAGCGCTCCTCGTAGAAGTCGGCCCATATTGATCAAAGTGTTTTGCAAAACCAAACCAAACAAAATTTACTAGAGATACAAAACACCCAAACCGCAGCATTTCTCGGCAGATGACAATTCGGACGCTGCCTTGGAGCTCCTGGGCAAGCTGCAAACGATGCTCATGGGGTCACAACAGAAGCGCAAGCAAATGCAAATTACTGATTGCTTTTAATTTTGATTGCGTTAACTCTAGCATCCAAATAATATTGCTTCGGAGCATGAATAGCGTCATATACATCCACATTAAGGCCCACTTCTGACGTGAATGCATGTCGGTGCTTGTTTCTGGCGTATAACTGACTGATCAATTAATTCTTTTCGCTGAGCTCCATGAACTGTTTTCGCTGTTAGAGCTCCACGAAATAAGTGGCGCCTAATTCGCAATAACGAGTCCGCATGTGGCTTCATTGGTTTCTGCCGTTCTAGCAGTGACGCCCGCTAATTCAAACTCCGCTTAATTCGAGCAATTTGCAGTATCCTTCGAGTTGGAATTAACGCCCTTTTACTGTATTACTCCGAGTGTTCTTCGGGCGTTTATATAATGTCCCGATTCAGTCAATCAGTTTAAAATTGGCATTTTGGAAAGGCTGTTTCAAAAATAACTCAGGATGGTAAGGGTTAGAGATATGCGAGTTGGAAGGAAATAACCAATCTGCAACGCAGACCATTAATTTACTCGCTACATCGAGAACCTGAGGCACGACAACGCTATCTTTCATTTCCACGCCTACTTACCTCAAGATTTCGACAAAATGCATGCGTCTTTGGTATAACACCAGACACTTAATGCACAATCAAACGAGTGAAAATTGACTGGTAACGTAAAGAGACCAATGTGAACCTTCGAACTAATTTACGAGCATGTAGCTTAACGCTCGTGTCAAACAGTGTGCTGAGCCAAGAAGCTTAGTCGAACAGGGCCGTGACCCGTCATGTGCAGGCTCAAGGACATGTATGCAGAAGTACGACGATACCGGTTTTGCCATTTTGGTTGCGCCACATAAACCCAGCAATCGCGACTAAATCATTTTAATAAAATTGGAGAGCTACAATTCCCCCACACAAGGTACCACTGCCAAAAAAACCAACTACGGCACTTGTCGAATGGGTGCTGTTCTGCTGAAGTTGACCAGCTGAGGGGGGGGGGGATCCTCTCCTTGAAGAATGGGGAGGATACCGCCCCCCCCCCCTGACTTTAAGCCCTGGTTACAAGCATGAACCAACTAGCCAAAGCTTCAACACTAGCAAGCCTTATTGTAGTGTTGTCCTACGGTTCTTCCCTTTCATTCTTTTGCACCCCCTTTCCCTTCCCAAATGCAGGGTAGCAAACCGGAGACTTCCACTGGTTAACCTCCACTTCTTATCTTTATCTTTCTCCCTCTCTTTCTCCCTAATACATCGTACGAACGGAACATTCTCGTAAGTAACTTTTTGGACCTCTGAGAATAATGTCCTTGACATACAGCAGGAAAGCAATCACGGATATGTGAATGGACCTGCAGTAACCTCACATAGCCTTGCTCAGCGTAAGACGCTGTACTTGCCCCATCACAGCAGAGTCCGTTTTCAGATAAACGTGATAGCTTCCGCGGAATCTACCCTCGCATTGTGTGCACCGTGTTCCTAATTGACGGTCGACAAGGCTCGTGCGCTTATCTCAACATCATAAGTAGGAACGCGCTGGCGCGGCGAAGCCAAATTCGAGTTTTTTCTCGGCGCTTTCTTGCATCACGGCAGATTACTACAGTATTACGATGTTTAAATGGCAAGCGCGGTCGTTCTAAATCGTTCTCATTGCTGTATACGGCCATTGTATAACATCAAAGATCCCTCCGTGGCCGCAATAAATGAGCGCATCGGCTAGAAAAGACTGCAATCGTATGGGCTTTACGACTGGTCCCTGTTACCAACGCAGGTGGATACACTGGTCACGTGGCTTCGTTCTCAGGCGAGCCCATTAGGGTCGGCTGGGATGTTCGCCAAAGTCATCGTGGACACGGAGATCCGCTATTAACCTCGTATCAGAAGTCGATCGCGATCCGAGCACACTCGTCCCGGCGCCGTATATAGAGAGAAAAAAAAGAAAACAGCGGCTTGCACTGCGTTTCTTCGAGATGATCAGTTACATAGCGGGGGTCCGCATTGCTCGGTAGATCTGATCGTTGTAGGCTGGAGCCCTCTACGAAGGCCGACAGGCGTGACAGTGACTGTAAAAATAAACCTTGTGGTGCTCGATATTCAAGGTAATAAATAAAGACCTCTAAAAAAAGAAAGAAAACAAAGAAGAAAATTAAAAGCGACCGTGTCCTCTGCGCACAGTTCCACAAACAATATCGAGAGTTGGACCATTTGGTACGTCATTAAAGGTGAAAACCGGCAAAGAAGGCGTCAGGACTTATTTTGATGTGTCCGTTGTTTCCTACGCTGGTTTTCATCTTCAGTCATTTTCCGCAAATAACGTCAAAAACTTCTTCAATACGCGGCGGCGGCAGCGTTTTCAGTCTTGGATTGGATTGAATTTCAGTCTTGGATTGGTAGTCTTGGATTTTATATTTGTAACAACTAAATGTATCTTTTTATTAAATATGAAAAAAAATAATTTATATCACAATTAGGGTTTGTATCTTGCTCAGTGTAATGTAATTTTAATGACAGAGATGCGGTGAATAAGATTTTGCATCAATATCAGTAAAGACTTTCAGAAGTTTGATGCAACACGTTAGTAGTATAACAGTATAGCTGAGCTAGTTGGTAGGGATTCATGTTAAAATACGGAGCGTTTGCGTTGTCCTATACTTCTCCCTTGTGTCCGTGTTTCCACGCCCCGTATTTTAACGTAACGTTAGCTGTGCCTCATTTCGCATTCTCAGAACGTCTGTACCGGTTACGACTGCGCGTCGTTCCTTCGGTCCTAAAGCATTCGGTCGTCGCCGGCGTGCATCAAAATCATCACTACAGGCACATGTGCACGCATCCCTCGAGGTGTATCGTGATTGTCAACTTCCGAGATCGTGTCCGAGGGCTCAAGACCTGAACACGACCTGCGATCACCGCCGCACAGTTTGAACGCGAAAGATCGCCTCACTTGTTCATATCTATCCGACGGCCCAGATCTACAGTCTTGGGAGGGCCATGCGAGTCCGGCAAGACGGCTCCGTGGTGAAGAGCAGCACAACAACGAGACCCCGCTATCCTTGAGAAGTCCTGGCCGAACAATGCCTGAGCAATCAGAGGGCTTTCTCTCCTCACTTGCCACCAACCTTTCGCCGTTGGCCGACCAGGTGGACGGCTGGCTGGCCCGCTTCCTACGCAGATTGCAACGCTTTTTAAACGCACCGGGCCGCCTGGCATGCCGGGGCAACTCGAGGGGTCTCTCCGGCCGCGACGCGTGCATGCTAGATATCGCGTCACGGTTTTTCTCTATTGTGATCGTCTCCTGCTCAACTCCGGTTCTGAGAGCCCTTCTCTCGTCATTCCGGGACAACGATGGGGGCATTCATCATTCGCTCAAGGTCCACCTTGGCGCGCGCAACGCAATGGCTGCGTGGCAGCCACTTGCGAAGCGGGAGTAAGGACACCGTAGTCTATATAGACGACGATCAACGCGAAGTATTGTAGTCATCTGATGGAGAGACTCACACCTTCCATCAGCTAAGCCGCCCGGTAGGTTTTCTTGCGAAAACGCTGCGGATTGAGATACGCGCCTGTCAGGTCGCCCGCGATAAGTACCCGCGTGAATTAGAGGCGGAAATCTGGGCCTCACAAGGCTTTTCTTTCGCACTGACGAGAAGCAATCAGCTATGAGATGTGGGGCTCGCGCAAGAGCGTGAATGTCGAAGAAACGACGAATGGGCTCAATCGCGGTCTGATATTCAACCGCAAAGCTCAACATTGTCGGTTTGTACTTACAAAGGAGCATAAAATTAGGTGCGAGGTACATTAACCGAAGTCAACGTCTTACGATGTTGTTAATGGCGAACATGTGACAGACGCTTCCGTTTTATATCGAGTAATGTGCACGTGAAATGCGTTAGACGACGTTCGTTCAGTCTGATACACACTGACACAAGCATGTAACTAGTGGTCACTCGCGTGCACGTCCGTCTTGAAGAGCACGAAAATGGACATCGTCAGCTTTCGGCGTTGCTGTACCCGGAGCGAAGGTGCGCTGAACATCACCTTTAGTTTGCCCCAGTACGGACAGACAGAACTGCTGCAGCAACACCAGTGCGGACTAAACGCCAGACTATATGGAAATCAATAAATGGAAACGCCAGACTAAATGGATTCACTTACTCGTACACGAAAGTCAGGTTGCCATTCGTTAAGTGAGCAAGTACCGTCCATTTCATGCTTGGCGTCTTCCGTTAGGGCTTTGGGTGTGACACAGGGCTATGGAGCGGCCGTGGCTATGTTAAGTTTGCATGGTAAAAGAATGAAAAAGGAAAACAAGAAAAATCACCGCCCAAGCACCGCCCAAACTGACTCATGAGTCGACTCAGACCAGGCCGTGAGTCCTGGTGAGTAATATTTTGGTGAGTTTGAGTCCGAGTGAGTCCAGTTGAGGAAAATATAGCTGAATTTGAGTGAACCCTAAGCGCAAAATACATTTCTTGAGTGAGGGCGAGTGAGCTCCACCTATTGTTGCCGACTTATGGTCCTATCTACTCATCCTCAGCATTACTATCAGCCTTATATTGGCTTACCTTTATAGTCAAGTCTACTCAAACATACCTCAGTACGGTAGCATTCATGCGCAACCTCAATAAGTAAGTGAGGGGAAGGGGTGCCATGACCTCCCCCCCGAAAACTCTTTCATGGGAAGTTCTCGATAATAATATCTTGTTTGAGTCGCGTATTTCACAAAAATGCGCTTACTGGATCGGTATATGATAATTGTGATATAATATATATGATGATAACTCGTATATGAAGGTACAAGATCAAAAGGCATATCGTAGAGCCCTGATAATGTGAGATATTGGCGGTAAAGAAGAATGACATCATGATCGAAGAGCTAATTTTACGCGAACGGACTCATCAGTCGACTCATTCAGACTCATGTCAAGTCGTGAGTCTGAGTCTGTGTGAGTCCGGCTGAGTAATATGTTGACAAGTTTGAGCCTGAGTGAATTCGATTGAAGAAACATTTAGTGATTCTAAGTCCGAGTAAGTCCGGGTGAGAAAAATTTTGGTGAGCCCGAGTCCGAGTGAGCCCTCAGAGCAAAATGTTTCTTGGGTGAATTTGAGTGAGCTCCAACATTTTTGCGCACATATGCGTGCCGAGCCCATGTAGACAATGCCAATTCACTTATCCACGGTGTCTTTCACGGTTTCGTTCACGTGCCTCCCGCATCTAGAATCTTCTAAGCATGTGCTCGGGCCCTGCCCCCCCTCCGCCCGAAATTCTGATGAAGGGGAGTGTTTCACCGAAAATGAATAATGAAAATGTGTTTTTCTAAAATAGTCAAGGCTTTCAGCAAGTGTCCCCTCCCCCCCTACCACAACACCACACTTTCCCACCACTTAGCTTTGCTGTTAAATACGATGGTGTACGTCGTCATTTTCTTCGTCCTTTTCTGTTGTTCGCACAGTTGATCCAGCACTTCACAGGCCGTGCCTGCGTTCTTCCGTCCCGCATTACTGTCTGCCTGCTATGCTGGCAGTGACATTTGCACATTTTCTCGTTGGCCGGAAAAACTCGCCTTCCTTTAGCATTCAAGCGCGAGGAACGCGCCACCATTGAGAGGTCAGCCCTCGCTCACAAGGGGCCGGCCGGCCTATACTTGCAAATGGAGGCCGGTGCATCACCGGCAAGGACCCTAAACACTTCCGAAAGAGGAGGCTGGCCTGATGTGTGTGCCGGCCTTGGCGGCGGCCGGCCGCGCAGTCGGCCGTCTGTGTATCGCCGATCTCTGCTTCCTTCCCGAAGAACAATGGCGCGCCGTGTTTTAATATATTGGTCGCCCATAAAGCTCGTGCCGAATGTACGACCATTAAGAAGGGGAGGGCAGCGAAAGGGAAGGAAGGAATGGGTGTTCGGCGTATCAGGCAGGATATGTTAGCCCGGTTAGGCTGTGACCACCCGCTAGCTGTCGAGTGGACAGACAATGAGAGTCGTGTCACAAGACTGATAGCTGCGGAAACGAGCGCCGCTAGAAGCGGAACAACAGGCAGGCGAAAGTCGCTAATGACCTGGGCGATAGCTGAAAAACGCTCCGCAGCACGGCGTTTCTCGCTTTTTTTCTGTTTTTGTCTTTATTTTCTTCTATCCTTTTCTTTTATTGCGCAGAATGTTTCGAAACGAAGTGAAAATCGAGCAGGGTGGCTCTGTGGCATGTAGAATGGTCCAATAGGGAAATCTCGTTCTCTGAAACGAAAGATGGCCCTGTCGTGTGCAGTGCATTCTCTGGACCGCCACCACCACAACCACAACAAGAAATATCACTCTTATATGGTCATTATCATGATCATCATCGTCGTCGTCGCTCGAACGTATGCAATATAACTGTAATACTATCTGCGTCTGTAACCGATATGGCTTGTTGTGGATCTATTACACAAAAGAATGACTGAGTGAGTACACTATCCTAATTAACGAGTACAATAAACAAATATTCAATGCACAGCATCAATGCGGCAAATCAGCGGGAAATTGCGAGTAAAAAGTTTACTCTTCACCTGGCGTCGCCCTGTGACATCACGGTTATAACTTATAGCGGTTACATCACGGTTTTAAATTTCAGGCTTTGAGAAAAAAAAATCAACTCTAGGCCTGGCCAGCAGATCCAGCCGTTCAGCGGGCCACACAGACTTGAAGTGGTGGACCCAGACACTTCAAACTTTGCTATAGTCTCAATAAATCAGCCAGTAACTTGAAGGGTGGGACGTAGCTGTTTCCGGTTCTGATTCCGAGAGTCAGCTGGAGGTTATTTCGATTTCGCCAAGAGACTTCAGTGTTGTGGAGCTTGATGGCCCACAGCAAACATCTACCAATGAGGTGTCAATAAAGTATTTCAGCACCGTGAACGCGGGGCTCAATAAAGCGCGTGCGATGCGGGCTATAGTCAACTTAAGTATCGGAGCACGTTTCCGCGTTCATAAACACAGGCATGCACTGATTTCAATTGCACGCCAAGCCGTTCAAATCGTGTGGTTCGTCATTTACTTTCCCGATATGAACACCCGTTCACTTTCTCGCAATTTAAACAACCGAGAGATGAAATCAGCATGCCAGTTTCGCGTGAGCCCACAATAATAGTCTTCCGCAATAGCATGCGGGCCACACCCAAACTCCGTAGAGTACGTACTGCCGCAGCTTAAACGAATCCCTGACAGTTGTGCGATGAAGTGCGATGGAGGATTACCCACTGGCCTTCTCACGCTTCGCGTCGACCGCTTCATGCGCATTTCCTTTGCTCACAAACGCCGCACCTGACGTGCACAACACGCTGGCGTGTGTACGCAATCGCACGTACCTCCTCCTCCTCCTTTTCATCCGCACGACGTCCGGCAATGGGCATTTCACGCTTCGCTTGATCGGTCGAGTATAAATGGCCTGGAGTCACGGCAGCCAATCGAAGCTGGAGGCGTACGTCATTTGTTTGCTTCCCGCGACTGAACACCTGTCAGACGAGTGAGCGGATGACCAAGCTCACACCGCTTGTTCCCCTATAGAGTCAACCGTGGCTAACAATCACTGTGGGCGATTGGCCAAGAGTTGGGTGGTTCTATAAAATAAGGCTGTGGGCTCGGTCCCTACCGGCGGCCAGTTGCCTTTTCGCCCACTTCATTTTCTTTACGTTTATATCTTCGTTAGTACACACAGTTAAAATACCACAAATAACGTCTCCTACACTCTTCCTGGCTTCATTTCCTGTTGGTTTTATTAGCTTGTGTGTAACAAAGAAAAAGAGCCCTTGATCCATTCCCTTTCTTCCTTTCATACATATTAAGAATAGGATAACTACAGAATATAATTGCCAATTAAAGATGAAATTTAAGTGTTACGTACCACGCAGCCAGTACGTTCTCTTCCTCTTCTTTAGTAGCTGCAATGGGTGAGACATTTCGACTAATAAAGGATCGGACGTCTGAAAATATGAGCTAGTCTCAGGGAGTTAGAAAGAAAAAAGGCAGCGAAGTGAGGAAATTACAATACGCTCAAAGTTTATTACGAAATCACAAAACTGTAAAGAAACAAACAAGGCTTCATGGTCACAACAATACAAGAACGAGCGCGTCATAGTCATGAACTCTCACGACACTAGCATGATAATGTGCGTCATGTTCGCGCACTTGAAAGCACGGACGCAAAGATATGCCTGTGTGCGTGCGTTTACGGGCGCGTCAGAATTCAATATGGCAAGAACCTCTTGCGTCAGCGCACCGCGTAGTTGTCCAGTCGGATTAACTTCCCTCTGCTGAGTCGGAGACTTTTCGTGAAAGGGCTGAAGGCGTGGGCAGTCCGTGCTTGGCAAATCCGATGTAATAGCCGCTGTATGCGATAACCGTTATCGTTATCCAGTTCTCCGAACTATTACGGCGGCGGTTCTGAGATTCACCTTGTAAATGGTTTTACGCAATTATACGCGGTGTCGTATGCACGTTACATCACAGCTAAACACGCGTCTATAACGTAGTGGCGACCAAAGCGTGGTTGACGTAACGATGATATGTTTTCCGGCAAGCCATTTACGCGTGCAACGGATTGCTGGCACTTGACACAGAACCCAAACTCTCGCTTCTCGAGCGCCCGCGAGTGCTCAGCGAAATTTAATATGGCATCGATAAGCGCGCTGACAGCATATGTATAGGAACGGACGAGGAAAACAAGTCCTGTTCATCGTTCAATATTGTACCGTGCACGTGCGTTTCAGCGAAGCCCGTGTAATTGTTAATAATAGCCATAACTGTGCTGGCACCACATACACCCTCTGCACACAACACGCACTATATACCACAGCTCTCCTGCGTTCAGTGTACACGCGCCCACTTGGTCATGACGTCACCCGTATACCGGCGCCTGAAATTACGGACGGCACTCCTAACGGTAGCGCGGAAGCGCCAGGACTTTCCGCACGCATCGATTATAAGGATAAGCTCACGGCGTCGCGTCGAAGGCTTCGTGCATAACTTAAGAACTACGTGTGTATTACACTCCCGTTGCGCGGTGGGTGTGTGTGTTAGAAGCTTGCCATAAGTTGGAGGCAGGACCGATTGACTTAAACCATCGACTCAGTACACCTGAGCGCTACCGCGGCGTCTGATAAGACTGGCCCTTACTCTACAAAAAAAAAAAAATAAATAACGGGCCACTCCCTCTTGGCTCAGTTTCTTCATGAATAAAGGCCGGTGAGGTGGTCGCGCTGCGGAGCGAAACGCCTCCTGTATAACTGCGCATGCGAAGTTGCATCCTGTTCCCGCTGGGGCGAAATGGTGCGCCCGTTTGTCGTCTCGGTCCTCTAATAATCGGTCTCTTCCGTAACCACGAGGCTGGGTACACAGTCTCTTCCGGCTTCGTATATACACACCCCCTGTTACCGCTCGCTTGCAACCTGCATTGATGCGTCCATCGTCATCGCGGGATGACCACAACTCGCTGCCGATCGGTCTCAGATCGACGAGCACGGGTAACCAGGGAATCGTATAACTATCCATCTGACCTTAATCTGTGATGGTTGTGGCCGTACCGGGTTGTTTCGTTACGGCAGTGCCTTTCGATCGTCTTACGAGAAAGCCTCATTGTGTTTGCCTGCATGTCCTCATTTTGTGGTGTAGGCTTAAGTGGAGTTGAAGGAACTAGACACTATCTCACTTAACGCTCGCCTGTGCTGTTCTTTTTATTCTAGCGAGGGCCTTTAATGGCGTATTGCGTAACCGATCATTAGCGTGCCCTAACTGCGAAACTAGTAAGAAGCAAGGAGAAGTAATTTAGATGTAGTGATGTTGCTTTCTCGCTGGTGCAAACTGCCAAGGAGCCCATGTTTCGTGACATCTCATAAGCTACTGAGTGTTCGTTTTGACAAACATCCCTTGGGGTACACAGTAACTCAGTCGCGTCTCGCGCGTTTGTAGGCGTTGTTGGTATTCTGGCGGACATATAACATATAACTCCTGAAGACAGAACCACGTCTGAACATTGAATAATGCAGCAACATACTCATCAGTGCTGTACCTCGTATTCCGGTACGTTGAACGACGGCATCTCCAAAGCGCTAAGGCATTTACACGACCGTATGAATAGAAGTGGATTCCTTCATTAAGAATGTTATGAAGTCATTACGATGCGTTGAGCACCTACTTGCTCATGGAACTGCACAGGAAAATATAGAAGAAAAAAAAAAGAAAAGGAAGAGGAATTCTGCTTAAGACGCGTATTCTGTAAAGGCACCTGCGCGTGTTTGCAGTTGCATGATTGGTCAGCTTACGACAGCAACGTTCAGCGTGCCTGCAGAGCAAGTGGTAACTGTAAAAGAAATGATAAGCCCAAGATCAAATGAAGGAAATGAACGGGACCTTGGTAACGCATTAACTAACTGCTGACAAAGTGTTTCAGCACGCTTTGGCTGAAAGCCATTCTCATAAAAGGCGAGGTCTCCCCACTACTCGGACACTCCAACCGTCCTATAGCCAGCGGAAAGCAAAACTGTCAAGGTGCGTCCGAGAAACACACTCCGTATGCGTACGAGGGACAGTCCATGGAACCGGAAAGTCCCCGAGAGATCTGATTTAAAACTGGACCCTGCATTGCATTCAGCGCTGAGAACGCGATAATGCGACGTTCTTTGTGGGCGTTTCACCACAGGCTGGACGAGGCAATTAAAAGTGCTCTGCGATAAGTGCTGAAGGAAACGGCGAAGGCATTAACGGTAGAGAAATGCTGTCTGCGTATAATGTAGTTCACAGATCTCGCATTTTAGGAATGTCGAGTGCCGAGACACAAGCGCTCAAGTGCATGCGACGTTTGATTAGCGAGTATCACATTAGTGCAATTATTCCTCTCTCTTTCCGTCGTATCCTGATAACTTTCTTAACTAAACGCCACTAGCTCCGTTTGCGCAGAAACCACGTGCATTATATAGGAACGCCCCTTGTCGCTTCGTTTTCTTTTTTCATTTTCAATGTCATCAGCTCCAAACGTGCCAAGTGTTAATCGCGCGGCTTGAAATGTGCGCACAGACAACACGGATTTACTATTATTCTAATGCTGGCCACAGCGGCAAAGAAGCCACACGTACCGTTATGCGTTTGCCTAAGACGACTTGAAAGCGAAAGCCACCTTCTTATTTCGCGCACCCCCCCCCCCCCCCAACCCTCCGAAAGCTTTCTGCACTTCACGTGGTTTTGCCGTGCCCCCTAGATCGGCCATCTTTGACGAAGCGACGATCACATGTGATGAAATCATCATGTGGAGTCACATTACGCGACGTCACAAATTTTGGCGACTTCTAACGTCATGATGCCGTCATAAAGTGACGTCATCATGTGATGATGACGAAAAGAAAGATGACGAGAGGGACCCCATTTTGCACATGCGCAAAATGGAGTCTCTTGCTTTCCTGTTGACTTATGAGGTCCTGTAACTTCTATGAACTGCAGGGTACCTAGCAATGCACGCAAGAGCAGTTTATCTCACCATCACATCCTAATACGTTTCATAATAATCGGTTTCAGTCTTCGAAGTGAGTTAAGGTGTTCGATGACATACCTGAGACATGCTTTCAACACTGACCGTTTCAGCGACGCGCGGAGTATACCATAGGGTCACATTTACGGAATCGTCCTACAGAATTGATCACTTTGCAGTTACAAGTAGCTACCGCATAAATGCACCGTTGTTTCCAAGCGGGCTGCGTACGATTCTGTGACTTTCGGGCCACGAGAAATAGCATCGCAAAGCTAAATATACGAAAGCGAAGTATTATAAGTGAGACACCCATGAATGTGAAGCGACATATACAGCTTCTAATGCATGGGCTGTCCGTAATTATTGTCACGGCACGCGCAGGCCTGGGAGCTGCTTAATGTTGGTGCTGATTTTGCACGCCTCACAGATATTTCCAAATCGCTGTGCTGACACATCACGATGCCGGCGCGCCTACATTGTGAGTTTCACATGCTCAGAGAGCGAAACCAGATCGTGCTTCATTAAATCAATCAATTAATCCGACGTGCTGTATATTTCTCGATGTCATTTACGATCACTTATTGCTTACGCGGCTCCATAGAGAAGCAAAAAGCACAGATAAGAGTTTAAAGTTCGAGCCTCGTTTAATAAAACAAGCCAGCAAAACAAAAAGAACAGGCGTTTTCAAGCATTATGCAAGGCCGTCTTCTTGAATACACTACAGCGTGACGTGTACTATTCGTTGTGCTCGCTGGTGTCGCAATAACGCGTCTGCGTCGAGCGAGTATACATCATGCATACGTTATAACTTATGTGCACGCTATGCTGCTTGTAATACTGCCCTGACGAAACCTAGTAACGTCGTGTCGACGGCGTCAGCAGTGTTTTGTCTCTGCGTGGTGTACATGCGTGCACGAATCACTGCGTTGAAACGAGATCTGTCTCCACCTGTCGTGCCGTTAGCGCGCCGCGGTTCCCCTGAGGCAGTCGCGCACGATCTTTGCTCGCCGGTGACAGACAGGAGTGATGTATATTGATTCGGCGGAGCCCCCCCCCCCCCCCCCCATCCGCCCTCGTCAGTGCGCTGTGTCCATACAGCCTGCGGCGAAGCCTTGCCGCACGTTCATGCGCAACGTATGCGCTACGGTGAGTGATTTCGCGTCACGCGTACGATGTTATGATGAACGTGTTGTTGTTTTCTTTTTTGTGCACAAAATCTATAAAGGAACCCTTTGTGCGTGCCTTCACTTGTTTGTACAACGCGTACCCGCGCAGTGTTTGGTGATACCAATGCGAAAAAAACTCTATATTGGGGGGAGTGGAAGGGGGGGTATAATCGATACCAGCAGTGTAGCTCGGTGCAAAATTTTGCAGTAGTTGTATGTAGCGAAAATAACACAAGGGCGCAGAAGAGACACCCACACGGAGCGCTCCGTATGAGTGTATGTAGGTCTGTTCTTCTGCGTCCTTAATTGTGTTATTTGCGCTACATGAAAAGACTGTAATCATCACGTGATTTATATGGGACATTCCTGCTCATGCACCACTTGGAAAACAACGGTTCAGCCCACGTTTTATTTAAAAGCTCACTGGGTTCCTCATGCATTCTCCTACGACGACTCGAAGGCGAAAACCATCTTCTTTTTCTTCTCAGTCGATGTATTGATCCTTACCTGCCACCCTCCGACAGGTTTCTGCACCTAACGTGGTTTTGCACTGCCTTCAGGATCGGAGGCATTGCCAGCTTTCTGCACCTGGTTTTGCATGCCTCCGTGATCGCCCCATCTTTGACAAAGCGACGGTATCATGTGATTACGCCATCACATATGATCATGATTTTTTGCATCACTTGTGTTGACGCCGCCGACGGTCAATTTTCACGTCTGGTGAGGCATCTAAGCTTTACAAGCTAGCACTCCAAAGGGGAATATTCGAAGCAATGTCGATGGTTTTACAAAGATGAGATGGCTGAACTCCTTGTAAATGCCTACATTGTTTCCTAAAGTCCATGTGCACGCTGTTAAGGGTCTCTCGACCGCCGCCGTCAGCAGGTTGTGCTCGTAACTTGCATCAGGACCGACGAGAAGGGAAGTACAGGCGCGACGGCATAGAGCAGCAAAGCAATAGAGTTTAATACTACATCGTTAAACCAAAGTGGACATATAAGTTTGGAAACTGACAAAGGTAAGAAGCCAGAGGAGCAGAGTTCCGTCAGAGTCTCAGTCAAGTCTGCCCCACCCAGTCTCTCTCAGCGCGTTTTAAAGGGTTCCAGACACTTGTGTGACGTCAGGCGCCTCCAGACATGACCAAATATGGATCACCTTGTGTTCGCAGCACTGATCACGCCACCGATCGCGCCATGGATCGCACCACCGGCATTCCACACTCAAAAGCCAGGCGCGGATGAGCCGTGAGCTCACCGCGTTCTCGCTCACAGCACAAGGCCAAGGGCGCACAAGTGCTCCACCTTCGCTGCAGCAGCGTCTCCGGTTTCTCGGGCGTCTGGGCATCCACTTCGGCGCCTCTATCCCCGGAACGTCTACAGGCCCGGGAATGTTCGCACGCTGTCCGTGTTCTTGCATTTGGGCCCAAAGGGGTTCACGTAATCGAAGCTTAACAGACTGCCCCCTCGCGGATGGAGATCCCGAATGGCAGGGGACAGCATCCACTGTCAACAGGGATCAGTCGTCGCAGCTCTTAGCCTTCTTAACCTGGAGCACGGTACGTGATACCTGGTTCTAGGCCCTGTTCCGTCTCGTAAGGTAATTCCGCCAGATTTCTCTGATGTTGTCGAGGCTCGCCGGAGGCTGGAGGCGAACTACAATGGAATCCAGCAAATGGCGAAAGTCAAAAGTGGCCAAAGACAATGGTATGAGCTCCTTTCCGGGGCGACCCCGCAGGGGCTCGTCTGTGGGGCTGGTCGCCAGGCAGCTCCGGGTGGTGACATGGGCCCCGGTCACCGCGCAAGTTCTGGCGCCACTATGAGCCTCCACCGAGATGACTGTGATTGGTTGCTGCCACTCTGGTGAGACGGCGCCGTACCGGACAAAGCCCGTCGACCGAGACATCACACCACACAGGTTCAGGTCTCTCATCAGCAAGAAGGGAAACCACTGGTACTTCCGGCGTTCCTGCCAAGAGCTTGGGAACCGACGTGGCGTCCGAAGAGATGCCGGATGACAACGAAGTCCTCTCTCTGGGAGGGCAAGATTCTCGCCATGGTAGAGCCGGTCGACTGAACAAACAATCCACGGGAAAACACAGGATAACAAAGCCATTGAAGAAGCAAGTGCGAGACAAGTACCCACTGAGCCCTGCCAGGCTTACCTTAAACACAAACGTCTCAACCTTATTACTCGTACAAAGTACTAAACACACCCCTAATTTCGTTGCCCACCTGACGACGCAAAGGTCTTCCATAGCTACGGAAGAAATAATAACACAAAAACCTATGTCAGGAAGAAAAACAATCGAGGCCACTTCATGACCTAGAGGCTTCGGCTTAAGCCATCGGCATTGCCATTGAGACTCCCCTTTTTGTACCGTATTTCGTATGAATACTGCTGCAAAACGAGGCTCCAGCGCAGGAGGCGACCATTTTTGGAAGAAGCTGTCTGCAGCCATCTGAGAGGACAATGGTCTGTCTCTATTATGAACCTCGAGCCTGCAAGGTAGCACGACAACTTTTGCACTGCCCATACGAGACACGCACATTCTTTCTCGGTTGCGCTATACGCTTGTTCTCGCACAGTCAGCTTACGACTGGCATAAAGAACTGGGTGTTCACCGTCCTCTCCTCGTTGGCACAACACTACTCCCATGCCTCGCTCACTAGCATCACACTGAACTATGAACTCTTTCGAATAGTCAGGTGATTTCAGCACAGGTTGACTTGTTAAGGCGGCTTTTAATGCTTGAAAGCCTCCTCTTTACGGTCATCCCAGACGACAGTTTGTGGCTCAGTTTTCCGGAGAGCGTCAGTTAAAGCGCTAGCCAATTCCGAATATCTCGGGATGTAACGCTGATAGTATCCTGCAACCCCCAGAAATGAGCGGATATCTGTCTTTGAGCGTGGTTGCGGGAAATCGCGTACGGCAGCCACCTTGAGCTCAGAAGGTCGGAGGCGTCCTTGTCCGATTATGTGACCTAGGTAGATCACCTCAGCTTGAGCTAGTTGGCATTTAGGTGCCTTCACAGTTAGTCCCGCTTCACGCAAACGCGTTAGAACCACTCGCAGATGTTGCATGTGTTCCGACCAAGAGGACGAATATATCGCCACATCGTCTAAGTAGGGTAAAGCAAATTCCCCTAGTCCTCGTAACACCTTGTCCATAAGACTTGAAAACAGTATGGTGCATTCTTCAAACCGAAGCTTAATACCTTAGGGCGGAACGTTCCCAACGGTGATATGAACGCTGCATATCTGCTAGCCCTCTCGGTGAGAGGAACCTGCCAGTAGCCTCGAACAAGATCCAGCGTGGAAATATATCGAGCACCACTAACCTTCTCAATGCGCTCTTCAATGTTTGGTATTGGGTAAATCTGATCTTTGGTGATCGAGTTTAGCTTGCGATAATCCACGCAAGGGCGTGGATCTTTTCCCGGCACCTCAACTAAAATTAAGGGCGAAGTATAATCGCTCTCGCAGGGCTCGATCACGCCTAATTCCAACATCTTCTTCACCTCTGAATCCATAATCTCTCGTTGGCGCGGTGACACTCGGTAAGCTTTGCTACGCACGGGTTCTGAGGATGTCAGCTCGATGTCATGAGTAACAACTGAGGTCCTTCCTGGTTTGTCTACAAATAAGTCCTGAAATTCTTTCAGAAGATCTTGGAGCTCGATCTTTTGCTCCGGCTCCAACTGCGCTTTCGATATTAATTCTTTGATTAGTGGTTCACTACCCTCCCATTTGTGACTGACGCAAGCCCTGGAAGTTCAACTGGAATCTCCTCGGGAATGTTTACCATCATGCATACCACTGCTTCCCGTTCTCGGCATGGCTTGAGGAGATTGCAATGATACACCTGTTGTATCTTTCGCTTTCCGGGCAGGCTTATCACGTAGTTTGTGTCAGAAAGCTTTTCAACTACGTTGGCGGGACCTTCCCACTGCACTTCTAACTTGTTTTTCTGCGACGGTCGCAGTATCATTACTCTGTCCCCGACATCGAATCGACGGGTTCTGGCTGTGCGGTCATAGTACACTTTTGACCTATGCTGCGCTTTAGTCATGGCTTGCTCTGATAGGCGTTGAGCGCTTCTTAAACGCTCCAGTAGCTTGAGAACGTACTCGACCACTACTGGGTCTTCGGCTCGGCCTTCCCACGATTCTCGAAGCAAGCGAAGCGGAGATCGCAACGAGCGGCCGTACACGAGCTCGGCTGGTGAAAACCCCGTTGCTTCATGCGGGGCAGTCCTTAATGCGAACATGGTAGCCGGCAAACAAAGCTCCCAGTCCGTCTTCCTTTCGTAGCATAACGCCCTCAACACTCGCTTCAGAACGGAGTGGAGCTTCTCTACGGAGTTAGACTGAGGGTGGTAGACTGAACTATGAATTAGTTTTACTCCGCACCTTTCCAAAAACGTAGTGGTAAGAGCACTAGTAAACACAGTGCCTTGATCCGACTGTATTTCGGCAGGAAAGCCAACTCGTGCGAATATGGAAAGGAGCGCGTTAACTATTTCCACAGAGCTAAGTTCTTTAAGTGGAACCGCTTCGGGGAATTTAGTCGCTGGGCATATCGCGGTCAGCACGTGACGGTACCCCGACGATGTCGCCGGCAGTGGGCCTACAGTGTCCACTACGAGCCGCCGAAACGGCTCTGTGATCATAGGCACCAGCTTCATCGGCGCCCTCGACTTGTCACCCGGCTTCCCCACACGCTGGCACGTGTCGCATGTCTTTACAAATCGCTCTGCGTCGCGGAAACAGCCTGGCCAGTAATACTCCTGCAACAACCGTCCCTTCGTTTTCTTGACGCCTAAATGACCAGCCCAAGAACTTCCATGCGACAAGCGCAGTAAATCCTCTCGATAAGCTTGGGGCACGACCAGCTGATCAAACATTACACCCCTTTTGTCAACATACTTCCTGTACAGTATGCCATCCTTCTCATAATAACTTATGTTTTTCGGGGCTATCTTTTCATTTACCCTGCTCTGGATGTTTCGCAAGCTCGGGTCTTTATTTTGTTGATCCCTCAAGGCCACGCTGTCTACCATTAACAGTCGCTGTAAGCTTTCCGACGTAGGCGCTACAAATAAATCTCCGGAATGCTCTTCCAATATTTCCGATGGTGCCTGTGCCGTAGCTTCATCCTCCACGGATGGGACCTCCTGCTGTTGTAATGCTGGCGCAAGTTCGACCTCTGCTGGGGAGTCCTGCGACAGGCTGATTTCAGCTAAAGGGGACTCGGCAACTGCCTTCGCAGCGAGTTCCCGTGCTTTCGAACGCGTTAGCGCCATCACATTAGCTTCCCCAAACAGCTGCCCTCTCTCGCGCAGCATCTTGTCAGATCTATTCGAAAACAGGTAAGGGTATTGCGGAGGGAGTGCCGGCGACACGGCAGCTTCCGTCTCGAGCGTGCCGAAAGGACCTTTGATAGTTACCTTTGCGACGGGAAGGCATGCACTGCTCGACTCTACTGCCTGCTTGATCCACGCGCACTCACCCGTGAACATTTGCGGCTCAACGTACGAGCTGTGAACTACGTCCATCGTAGCCGCCGAATCGCGCAGTACGCGGCATGGCTTCCCGTTCACTTCAAGGTCGCGCATGTAGGGTTCGAGAAGCTCGATATTCTCGTCCCTGCCACTGATAGATAGAAACACTACTTTTGGTTTCTTACACTGCGCCGCAATGTGACCAGGTTTATGGCAGTTATAGCAAAGGAACGGTTTTCCTCGCTTCTAGCTTCCTTTGCTGTTCTAACGCATGTTCGGCGTTCCGTTCCGACTCCGACGTATTTACGGTTCGGGCATTCCACTTTCAGGCTCTTCCTTCGTTTCACAGGCCCTCTCTTTGGCTTGAACCTAAAATCGGGACCCCCTTTTCGACCACTGTCACTGCCTTCGCGAGCTCGACGTGTGACGAATTCCTCTGCTAGCTCGGCGGCTCTGGCTACAGAGTTAACATCTGGCCTATCTTGCACCCAATGCTTAAGGTTCTCTGGTAACCGGTTGTAGAATTGCTCTAGTAAAAAACACTCAACAACCTTCGCGTGGTCACCGTAGGCCTTCTCCTCCTTTAGCCATTCCTCCATGTTTGACTTCAGTTTATAGGCAAATTCAGTGTATGACTCACTCCTTCCTTTCTCCATTTCACGGAATTTCCGCCTGAATGCCTCCGCGGGACAGCCTGTACTTCCTAAGCAAACTGGATTTTACTTTATCGTAATCGTCGACCTCCTCAGTGGATAAACGAGCGATTACTTCTGCTGCCTCGCCAGAGTGTGAGCAAGCGCTGTGGCCACGACTCGCGGGAGAACCCCTGCTTCTCACACGTCCGCTCGAAGTTCACCAAGAACAACCCGATGTCCTCTCCGAGTTTATAAGGGCGAATTAGTTCTGTCATTTTCAACGATATGTGCTCCCCTGCACTGTTTGCCTCGCTTCTCTGCCCTGCCGTTCGAACGCGCTCTATTTCAACCTCGAGTCGCTTTAACTCGAGCGCGTGATCCCGTTCCTCGCGCTCTCTCGAGCGTTGAAACTCGAGTCGTCTTAATTCGAGCTCCCTTTCCTCACGCTCTTTCACATGCTGTTCTCTACGCTCCTCTGCCTGTCTTTTTGCGGCTTCCCTTTCTCGAATTATCTCAAGGCATTCCGTCAGCTCATCTTCCTCAGCCTCCAGAGCACTAATAGCCTCGATCAATTGTGGTTTCCGGAGTGCGTCAGAAACATCCAAACGCAACTCCTTTGCAAGCTGTAATAACTCCGGTTTACGCAGCAATCTCAAATTCATGGCTGTGTTCAGTGCGACCTTCCCTACTGTACACGACTATCTTGCCGCAGCCCACCTTGGCGACAACAATAGTTCGAATTACCAGTTACGCTTCCCCACTGAAAAAGCCTGGCAAAACTCAGCAGACAAAGTCCCGCACTCACCACTCAACAGCCAAGAATCCCGCGTAGACCCTCGCAAACACTGCCTCTGGTTGCGGCCTGGTAGACGAGACGGCTCGTGGATCCGTGTCGCAGCTCAGCCGCTCAGCCCTCGAGTCGTCGAAATGACTGCAGCATCCCGCCGCTGCCAACCAGTTGTTAAGGGTCTCTCGACCGCCGCCGTCAGCAGGTTGTGCTCGTAACTTGCATCAGGACCGACGAGAAGGGAAGTACAGGCGCGACGGCATAGAGCAGCAAAGCAATAGAGTTTAATACTACATCGTTAAACCAAAGTGGACATATAAGTTTGGAAACTGACAAAGGTAAGAAGCCAGAGGAGCAGAGTTCCGTCAGAGTCTCAGTCAAGTCTGCCCCACCCAGTCTCTCTCAGCGCGTTTTAAAGGGTTCCAGACACTTGTGTGACGTCAGGCGCCTCCAGACATGACCAAATATGGATCACCTTGTGTTCGCAGCACTGATCACGCCACCGATCGCGCCATGGATCGCACCACCGGCATTCCACACTCAAAAGCCAGGCGCGGATGAGCCGTGAGCTCACCGCGTTCTCGCTCACAGCACAAGGCCAAGGGCGCACAAGTGCTCCACCTTCGCTGCAGCAGCGTCTCCGGTTTCTCGGGCGTCTGGGCATCCACTTCGGCGCCTCTATCCCCGGAACGTCTACAGGCCCGGGAATGTTCGCACGCTGTCCGTGTTCTTGCATTTGGGCCCAAAGGGGTTCACGTAATCGAAGCTTAACAACGCTTACAAGATATATCGAGGCTCGTTGCAAACACCATCACTAACCCGCACATCACTCTTTCTTCGTCAACTTCCATTTGCCGCAGTACATTAGCCGCACTGTATAGCTTTTGCGCGTGATGAGCAGGCGCCAAGTCGCATCACCGCAGTCGGTTGGGAAACATTCCTCCTTACATTTGACGGCGACGGCGGTGCAGGCTTCGCAATACTCTCGAGCCTCCTTCATTGCAAGCGCTCTCTCATCGTTGTTCACATTGTCCGTTCCTTTCCTTCGCGAACTGCCTGACTGACAGCCGCCTGCTCAGCAGAGTCACGAACTATTTTGCCCAACGAAAAAAAAAAAAAAAATGAAGAGACGCGCGTTAAACACATAAAGTGCAAGAAGAAACGTTAAACGGCTACGACGGCTGGATAAACGCAGGCGCCCGTTTCCTTGACCCAGAGCCGGGCCGCCGCCGGACGGCTGTGCGGCGTGGCAAGGGGCCGAGTCTTTGCAGCGACGGTGCGGTATGCGGACACTCGTGACCACTGCAACCTGGGAGCGGTAGAGGACGCCCGTGCGGCTGCTGTGGCTGTCGCGAGGCATGAGACAAACACGACGCTGCGTTGTCGTACGAGTCTTCGGTTGCGGGCTACCGTTGGTAGTTGTGGAATTTGTCCCTCGCGATCGGGGTTGCATCTTAAAAACTGGGCTGACGCTGCTTGGCCGAAAAATCGAGGGAATGAGTGGCGTGCGCGTGTCTTGGAGGCTTGTGTTGCGCTTGTTTATGTACGTGCGTGCGTT
The DNA here is from genome assembly GCF_013339695.2 of Rhipicephalus sanguineus. NCBI lineage: Eukaryota > Metazoa > Arthropoda > Arachnida > Ixodida > Ixodidae > Rhipicephalus > Rhipicephalus sanguineus. The sequence continues at coordinate 153,463,041 of NC_051181.1, read as the reverse complement.
TAAGTGAAGGGTACTTCGAAAGGATCACCACGAGTTGCCTTGTAGCATTGCGGCTGCTACATTGCGTAAGCTACGGTTTGCGCTCATTCAAAATGGCGAATGGATGGCGCTTTTTCTTTTCTTCTAATTGCTGATGAAGGATAGAAGTAGGACACCCACGAGGTGCATGATCCTGTCTAAACCGTTAGAAAGTGTTCACGCTATCCTCACCCTCGCAATGAAACTTTATGACCGCATTCACAGTCATACAAACATACATTGAAGCCAGAGAAAGCGTAAAGGAATGTCATTGTTATGTTTATTTGAAAAGTAGAAATAATGAAGTGATGGGAAATAAAGTTGGCGAAAAATGGTGTTAGTTCTTAAAAAGTCGCGGAGACAAGAAAGTAAAAAAAGAACGGAACAGAGGTCGGCCTCAATATGGCGTCCTACGCTATGCACTGGGATAAAGGGAAGGAAGAGGAGGGGTTTTATGAACGGTGATGTTGTGCATGGCATAAATGCGCGAATGTGTAGTCCTTCACATGAACTGAGACTCAGCGGTGTAAAGGAATGAAAGGTTCCCTGTAACCGAAATTCGTATCTTAAAGCAAATAGGCATACTATGGGAACAAGGACAAAAGGGAGGAACCGACGACACAAAGCGCACTTTGTGTCGTCGCACTTTGTGCGCTTTGTGTCGTCGGTTCCTCCCTTTTGTCCTTGTTCCCATAGTGTGCCTATTTGCTTTAAGATATGAACCGTTACCAACTAGCCCAAATGGCTGTTTTGCTACGAAATTCGTAGTCTGGCTTAGGAACGAAGCCTTATTAAATGTGCCGAATGGGTTGCACAATCAAGCAACGACACAGCGACACAAGCGATGTCCTTCTGGTCGGACAGGCCCTTTAACGGTTCATCCAGGGGTTCATTGCCGAAGCCATTCTTATATAAAAAGAGACACGCATTTCAGCTGCCGTCGGAGGTCAGATATGTATGAGCCCAAAAAGGAGGTTACATAACCTTTGACTCCTACAGCCAGACAGTCTAAGGTCAGCACTTCTTTCTCTCTCAGCCACCACGCCCGGCAGTCGTGTCAAGCCCGCTCAGAAAAAGCGTTCGGCGATGGACCATAAGACACGCTCGCACGACAGGCAAGCTTGGAGGTCCGATCCGTTAAGCGTCAGCACGAAACGGGCGCTTCGCGCGTAGGCGAAGTGACACGTCCGTATATCAGGGCTGCGCGCTGCTTAGCTGACCTTCTTAGTCGCCCTCTAGTTGCCCCGGGCTCACAGATATATATATACAGCCTAAACGTGCTCCGCGCGCTCGTCTCGAAAGCGAAGCGCTGCAACCGAAAGAGCACGAACCTATTGCTCCTCGCTTCAACGCACGTCTCACACGCGCTGACACTCTGAGACGTGACGCCACGCTCGCCGGTGTATATCCTTGCCATTTTGCATACACATACGCTGTGAATACACAGGCCTGTATAGACTCGGAATGACAGGCGTGCACACGTATCGGTGCGGTTGCCAAGCTGAGGCGAAATACACGCGCGCCTGCTTCGGTTCCTCGCTCAGACTTCGCGGCCGTGCCGAGACGTCCTTCAAACTTCACAGTCCTGCGCATATATAGTTGACGTCTTGAAGTTGTAATCAGAATGCCGTCCTCCCGTAGTTTCTCCTCTTGTTCTCTGTGCAGTTGGCTGAGGATTCCGACGCGTCTTACCCTTCTGTGGTCCACTGGTGAGGGCAGTTACTGTTACCGCTTTAAGTTCTTTCATAGCCACAGGCGTATCATGATCGTTCATGATATGCCTAAACCGTGCAACAACCATGTAGAGGTGTAGGAAGCAAAGATGAAGGCCGCGTAGACTACACTGAATCAATTTGGACCATCCAAAATAACTTAACGTGTTACTGACAGCGAAATGTGCACACTACAGCAGCGAGCATTGGACTTGTACCTTCGTGTGCACGAAGGGCACATTGGCTCCAATAATAAATAATAAAACGCGCCTAAGGGAACCATGGAATCGCGCAGTGTATAATATATTTCGTTCAATACTCTCGCAATGCACTTATTGAGGCCTCATTCTACATTGTGTGCCTCGACTGTTGAACAATAAATTCTTGGATTTAATGTGCCGAAACTAAGATAAGCTTATAAGACACATCGTAGGGGGTGTCTCCGGAATAATTTTTTATAACATTCTGCTCTTTAATACGAACCTAAATTCAAGCAGACGGGCGTTTTCGCATTTCGCTCACATCGAAATGCACGCCACGGCTGGGAATCGAACCCACGAAGTACTTTGTTTTTAGCGGCGCAGCGTGTTAGCCGCTAAGCCGCCACGGCGGGTGTCGTGATTGTTCCAAAAGAGTGAGAAACGCTGATATTAAGTAGCAACAGTGTGCGTACAAGGTCACTTTCGACGAAAACACAGAAATTAGGGGAGGGAAAAGAAAAGGCTTCCACAACGCGTAGGTATTACAGACTTACGGGTACGCGACGTCCACTGTCACGCCCTTGTCTGAAAACGGCGGCTTCCATAGTTTCGATGAAATCATCACGCAAATTACAGGCTGTTGCACGAGACGCGCGTACAGTTCGCCGAACGAAAATTACGCATGTGCACGCGTACGTAGCGCCGAACACACTCCATCTTTAACGCCGCCACAGAAATCGCCAGCGCGCAGCTCATTCGTCTACGCGTCGCTATCACACCAGGCGTGAGCCAAATATTGCGCAGTGGAAGAAGGAAAAAAGAAATATGCATGGAAAGTCGACGAAGAAAAATGGCCCTACACAATGAGTTAGGCGCTGCCGCCACGTAGCATGCGCATACGTCGTGAGAGTCACGAAGATAGATTGTGATCGGAAGTGCCTCGACCAAGCCACTCTTGAATCTCCGGACACGGAGACCGCGGCGTTGCGTCCCAATGCGTACGCGTACATTTGTGTGCGAGTTGTCACTCACTCCTTGCGGAATCAAGCGCTAATGGCGCGGCCCCAATTGTGCGAGGGTGCGCCGGCCGTGCGGAAGACAACAAAAGGCAAATTGCGCGCCGCGCCGACTTCGTAACACAAACAGCACGCACACCCCAATGCAACGTTCACGCTGTATATGGCGGAGACAGCGCGGCTTTTTTCCAAGGACCGCGGGGTTGTCAATGGGAGGAGAACGGCTGTGATCTGAGGGACCGGCGTGCGGGTGGACGGCCGCGCCCATTTTGCCGCACACCCTTCATTTCACGCCGGCAGCGGCTTCCCCTTTTTAAACGCCTCACCCAGTCAATCAGTCAAACAGGTTCAGTCGATTCGTACAGTGGCGTCGGTGGGATAGCCTCCCGTTAATATTGCAAATCACGAATCGGAGGTCTTAGAGAAAGCAAGCGCACGCGGAGCGTCGGACCACGCAGATAAAACAACGTTGGAGGCCTGCATAGACGTGCATATGTAATGCCTCCTATGTGGCATTGAGAGGAGGTAACCGTCACTCGAAAGTGATTTTGATCTGTTTCAGTATATATGATATGGTAATGAAATGCAAATTGTGAGCTGACATCTGAAAGTTAGGAACGTGATTGTCTGTGAAGACGTGCTCTAAAGCCACCTATGGCAGTCCCATGATGGAAGCCCGCCGCTCGCTTTTGTCTCCTTATACGAATTTGTTTATCACGTGCTGCATACCAGGAAACGAAGTAGTCGTCACGACGGTACCGAACGTTCTTTCGAATGTTTCGTGCTTCCTGCTATGAAGAGCGGTCTAAAAATAGATGCCGCAGGCTGGAAGCCAATGTTTCAATGCGGAGGCTTTTCGTAGCCAAGGCAACTGTTGTTAATGGGAAAGCCTTAGATGCCTCATAAAACACGAAAAGTGACCATCGACGTCTACACAAGTGATGCAAAAACATCATGCGAAGACGTCCCCCTATGACGTCATAGTGAAGTCACTGTGACGTCACATGGTGACGTCATCACATGACATCGTTGCTTGGTCGTAGCTGGGCCGGATCCCGGAAGCGCGTGAGGTGCAGAAAGCTTGCAATGCCTCCGATCCCAGAGGCACTGCAAAACCACGCTAGGTCTAGAAGGCTTTCAGGGGCGAGGGGATCAATTCAATGGAATGAGAAGGAAAAGAAAAAGGCGATTGCTTTCGCCTTAGAGTCGTCTTAGGCAAATACATAAGGAACCCTACGAGTTTTTGCTGCCCTCACGAAGACAAGTGCCCTTGTCGAAACATTATTTTCAAGTTAAGGCTTCCATTGTCCCGCCGCTGCTGATAATTTCGTGTCGCCGTCTTAACTCCGTTAATCAGTCTCGTGCGACCTACATTATCGAAAGCCCCTCATCGGTAAACGATGGAGGCGTTGACGATGAAGCTTCGGTCGGCTCATTCAACACGATTCCGGTTTTTTTTTCTAACATGCCGTGATCCGTCTCTACCAGGCGAGGCGCGCTGAAGATAAATTGTCGATCATTGTGCTAACGAATAACGGCACTCCTTCAACATCTTACGATAGCGTTTTGGTGAATAATGAACCCGAAGACAAGAATACCGAACCTTGTATACTCGTGCTTTCACTTGCCTATCAATTAATTGCACGCAGTGTTACGTAAACAACAACAATAAACGATGTTATGTTTTCAGCTACACGCCCATACAAAGAACTTTCTGTCTGTCTGCAGCGTCCACTGCTTTGTTTCACATTAGCGTGGCCGTGCCCCCAGCGATATACTTTAAGCGCAGAGGAAGCTCAAAAGCACGGTGCGTCAAGCGTGCATACGCGTGACCCGCTTTCATTTAGATTAACGCGATTACGCGAGGGCGGGCTTAATGACTTGTACGTGCTTTCCTTCCTGGCCGGATAAACGGGTACGCACGGCACTTTATATACCACACGTTTACGGTGCCGATGCGAGAGCTCGTTTCCGGCCGGCCTGGGACTTCCGCGCCGCATCCTTCCTTCTTTAGCTTTGGTTTGCACGCCGATGGTCGGGAGCCTGACGTAACCAGAGACTGTTGTTTCTTTGCGCGATATTGCGAGTGTCGCCCTACATTCTAAGAAGAAAAGAAAGACAGTCCTTTGATTCTTTAACTCTCTTTCGGAGATTCGTGGGACGCACGACTCTCCAAATGAGAGCTAACGTGTCTCTTTTAAAGAGTTATATATGTGGAAGTCATAAGAAAGGAGTCAAAGGACTCCTTTTTTTTTTCTTCGAGTGTATTCCACAAACACACACACGGCTACAGTCCAGCCCTGAATCTCATCACTGGTCAGTTGTTTACGGTCCTGATGACCGCGTGCTGTCGCACACGCATTGCTTGCGTGTGCGACAGATGACCGAGAAAGCATACAATCAAAGAAAAGCAATTCTCAGAGAACGTGACAGAAAAAAATAAGAGCGAAGCGGGCAGTGGTATCAGCTTTGGCTCCAAGCTGGAAGAAAAGACAATAGTGAGATCAGAGCGTGGCATCGGGGACTCTGTAAGTGCGGCCATAGGGTGGCTGCATGCGTCGTGGGGCCATCCGGACTTCCTTGCTTTGACAGGAAAAAAATACGACCACACGAGGAAACGTACGACACGCAACACTAGCAGGCAAGCCAGTGAGGCTATCGAACCTGAGTGTGGTGTGACCCGACGTGGGAGAGATCGTGCGACCGCGTGGCGCGTCGATTGCTCGCACGCGATTAGAACCTCTAACGCGAGAGGAACTTCGCGCCGTATGCATACAGGCGCGCGCTACGCGGTTCGGATGGTTATACGAGCGCCGTAACGAAAGGAGGCACGAATCGTGTGGCCGCGACCAACCGGCGGTGGCGATGCGATGTCGTTGTTCTCCCGTCCGGTGATGATACGTGTCTGGGAAGCGGGCCGATCGTGATTCGAGAAAGCGATTGTTTTTTTCTATCGGACTTGCGCCTGTTCACCGCCTCTGCGGGCGACCTGAACTGTACGGCTATGTGCACGGGCATCAACTACTGCACAGTTACGCCGCACGCATGCATTTCGTGTGGCATACTCCCCACTTTCACGCATTATAGCGCTATTCTGACCGCGAGTGCGTATGGGAGGATAGCCTACATTCCCACGCGAGTTCACGCAGGCTTGCGGAGTCCCACTGTTTGCCCTGGAGACCGCTTTACGTGCGCGTTGCGAGCCAGACTCGTGCTGAGACTGGAAGAAAGAGTCGTATGCGTACGGCAAACACTCCAGCAGTCGGTACGAGCGTTAGAACGCGGAACGCTTGACAATTGCGATACGGCAAATCAACGACTTGAACAATAGCCCATCTTCGAAGCCGGCGTGCGACGCGAGGAAACAGATACGGCGAGCATGAAGATGCGTGGCTGTAGCCCGTATATTTGTGACGCGTAACGTGGGTGCGTATGTAGAGTTGAACATTCGCATAGTTGATATACTTGGCATTTCATGCAGGCTAACCAAAATTTCTGCGTATAAGTGAATTGTTACGATACGTTTTGTATGCCACAATGTTCTTCGCCGAATACGTGTCAGATGCTCAAGTGCGTATGTGCACACTTCGGAATGCTACCGCAGTTGCTTGACGAGCAGGTTCTCCTCTTTTAATACTTCCACCGTGTGTAAAAGAGCAAGCGATAGGGGTGGGTAACTCAGCAGGTGTTATAGTCTGCTGCTCCACAACTCCATGCCAAGGAGACACAAACAAACGCGACGACTAACAGCACTTGAAGGTGAGGCTGAAACGCAGTTCGCTAGCGTTGCCCTGAAGGCTCCCTTTTATGAAGCGTACACAGTATACTCCACAGTTATTGACCATTGTAGGGTGCCGCTTCGTGCGCGGCATGCCACGAGTCTGTCCGCCAGTCGTATCTGTCTGCACATGCGCACTGTTGGCTCGAGCGCAGATAAGTGATGTAGGACTACGGCGTGCCTGCACATTGTTGTCGTTCTTTTGTGGCTGACATGTGCGACATCCGACGGTATGTACGTAAACGCGTTATGTTGCAATCATGTGTCTGATCTGTCCTGCATCACGCTGCATATACGGGAAACAGCGAGCTGTATCCACACCATGCAAAGGGGAATATCCTTTATCTGCGCGCTGTGTCCCAAATCTAGCAAAAACTTGATTGAAAGCGACACTGAATGCAGATGCGCGTCACACACAAGAGAAGTGTGTGTGTGTGTCGACACGGACCACACCCGTCAAGTCCTCGTGCGCGGACTGTGTATCGGCTTAGGGTGCAGCAGCGGCTCAGGGTGCCCAACTTCGTTATACGAAGCGCGAATTCGGTCACAGCTGCACAAGAATACGGCGCGTGTTCTCAGACGCCCCCGACCGACACCACGGAGCTAGCGCAAAAACACAATGAAGGCTCGCGGGATCCCATTAGACGTTCCAGCGTGGCCTACATTGCAGCCACGATATGCTCCTGCCTCGGAACTACGGGCACCCTTCTCAAAGCAGCGCCCATGCAACGTAGGTTGTTCGAGCGTCATATCCTTGGATTTCAAGTACAGATACGAAAGTGCAGTGAAGATAGCGTGGAGGGAAGTGTACGAAGGTGTGTACAGCGAGTTCTCTTAAGGGCTGTCACTCGTAGTTGGAACATGGCCGCGCGTTTCACTGGGGCGACATGATCAGTTTCCTTTCATTCTTTCAGTGAGGGAAGCAGGGCCCGTATTCGCGAGATCTTCTTACGTAAGAAGGGTTCTTAAGGTGTAATTAAAGTTGCTCCCGATACCATGTTATTAACAAAGGTGGCCAGCTAATGACAAATAACACGAATGAAAAGTTTTGCTAATTGGGCACCAGTCCGGCTTGTTAATGGAACGCTCTCGTCTCCTATTGAAACGTGGGCTTTGCCATAGTGTCATATCTAGCTATTATCAGTGAATGCCTTTCAACAAATACACAAAACAAAAGACAAAAACCTGAAAATGCAGCACGCATATAATATACGTCGAATTATAAACTTGAGGCAAGTAAGTCTTAGTGCAACACAAAGAGTATCCTCCATTAACTGTCTGGACACCTTCGACAAATGTTGCTACTACTGAAGGACATCTTAAAGCCGTGGTTACAACAAACGAAATCTGCAAAATAGAAAAAGGAAATGAGAGGAGAAAAAAGGAAGTTAAAGCGTACACACGAAAACTCCACGAAATGGAGGTTACTAAGAGGCAGTTGCAGTATATATCCGCGACCCAACCTCTTCTCTTTACACAATTGCAAGTTTCTGTTCTTGCTGTATGTAAATACTAACCCATTCGAATCACCGAAACAGCTTTTGGCTATTGGTTGTTCATTTTCTGTCAATTAAGGTCAGAATTACACGGTAAGCTATAACAAAACAACTATAATACCATCGACGAACAAGCACCTCTCTAGAAGTGAAGATGGGAGGTTGATGTTAACGGGGTTGGCGTCTCTTAAGATTGCGTGTGTTAATAATTCGTACGCAGTGATCAGGCATCACGTATACGCTACACTAGGGCTAATAATGATAGCACTGAAAAATTCTGGAGGCGACCATAATCCTTGACAGTAGGCAGTCGCACGTCGGCCTTCGTGTGCCTTCTTGTAATCCTTGGTGTAACCACCTCTGATGCGTGCGCATGTTCATGCGTGCGTTTTTATGTGTGCGTGCATAGTATATACACATGCAAAATTGAAAAATTTCGGGAGTGGGGATTGAACCCCCTCATATGGCTACGCCAACCCATCAACACCCCTCCCCCCCCCCCCCTCGCCCCAAATGACTACGCCAGTGTTTTAATCGGTTATTCGTTAGCATGTATTTATCAGCTTACTTTAAGATTGTCTGGTGTTTTCAACAAGCCTCTCGGTCGAGTCTTCTGACCTCAGTTATACATGACCGCTAAGCGTTTTCCTGACGCACTCAACCGGAACAGTGGAGTGTGAACTTGAGAATTGCCGGAACAATAGATTGAATCGACGGAAACGGCTCATTGGATCACGAAAAGTGGCCGCGTGCGCTGCGCGCGCATCACTACGTGCGGCGAGCCGAGCCGCCTTCTACCGCATCGTGAGTACTTCGGCCTCGATAACTATGGAGTTTCTGCGGCTATGTATGCAGACGTGACCAAACTGCGTATAGAAGGCGTATGCTGATACTGGCGGAAGATTGCTGAGCCGAGTTGATTAATATGCTTCGGGGCCATTGTAATTAGGAACAAAGGAAACCGTTCCCAGCTACCGGAACCGCAGGCTTTCCCACAGGACGCTGTTCAGTCTTGCAAATTTGAATACTCGTGACGAGCCGTTCATGTTGTTAACCGTTGCATGAAACGGCCGTTATGAAAAGTCCTATGTTATAACAGAAAAAAATAAAAGCTTTTTGCGAGGCCTTATTTTTCGAGCTTGCCATAATGCTAACACATAATATATCCATCCCGTCAACCAATGGCAACTTACGGCCCAGTTCGGGTCCCAATGCGATTCAAATTTGTTCTTGTACGAAATAGATTTACGTACAAGAGAGACTATATTTAATGAACTTGGCGAATTGAATTAATGATATCGTTCCTTGTAAGTTGTCTGTTGTTTGGTGTATTAGTTGATGCTTTCTTAGCTTCCCTTCGTACTACAATGAAGAATGCAAACGCGCTTTGTCATTCATATTAACTTGTATAATAACGTAACCTGTGTCAATCTGTATTAAGCCAAAAATTGTATTAAGCTACATTCTCGAACAAACGGCAAGATGTGAGGATAGCGGTTATGCTTTGTGCCTTTGCGTCGGAGTGTATCTCCTAAAGACTTGGACGGAGTCGGTGCCTCAAGCAACGTATACGTAATTTTCCTCCGGATTCGCTCTTTCTTCGGCGCTAAAAGCTCTTACCTTCACATGCACGCAAATTCAACCCCATTGAATCACCACGAAAAAGAAGAAAAGAAACTCGAGAAACGGAACTATATGCCAGCGCGGCGCGAAAGTTGCAAATCTTTCCGGGAAACTGGCATGCCGCTACAGGACTCTCCGCTGTGGCGCTCGCGCCTTCCAGATGCGATAGTCACGGTCTCGTACAGCGAGACTCTCTGTACATGTGCGAGCACGTACGCGCTACCCCCACGTGCACGTGCACTCAGCGGCCAACGCGTGAATGAGCCGCGAGACAAAGAAGACGCCGATTACACGCCGCGGCCGGAAATGAGGCAGGCTGTCGTGCTTTATGATGCGGCAGGCGCGCTGCTCGCCTCCGGCCACACTTTGCATGCACGTATACAGCTCTACGTTCCTTGTTCCCGGAAAGTATCGTGCCTTGCATGTATACGCAAAACGTTTCCGCTCCGCGTATGTCTTTTGCGCTGAGCCCCTTTTTGTTCGTGAGGGTCGCTGTTGTCTTCTACCGTTTCTGTCGAGAGTTGACCTCTAATACGGCACGCTCAAAGTGAGGTCATGGCTGCGGTCAGGGCTGCGCGTGATTAGCGTTGTTGTGCTGGGTGGATGTGATGATGAGGGATTCGTAGGAGGATCCGGTGAATCGTTGATGCCTGTGCGTAGGGAGGGTGTTCAAAATGATAGATGTGGGCGACTGAATGACGCTACAGAAATCTCAGCGGTGACCGACCGAGATCTGTTGTTTGCTGAGTTCGACACCGCGCACCCTAATTGGAAGCAAGAGATGCAAACCTTTTCGAATGAACGGAAGAAGTGAACTTTTTTTGATGGGCTCGTTTTTTAATTAGACACAACCGAATAAGTCCAACCGACAGTTAGGCCAAGGGAAGCTTATACGGGACATTAATTGTTGTTCTTAACTGTAGTGTAGTAATCATGACGTAAAGGGAAATTAATTAAAGCGGACGAAAATTCACCATTTCCGTCAGTGGGATCTGAACGTTCAGCATGCGTGAGAACGACCGCAGCAATAGCTCCGCTCACGAAACTGTCGCTTGATCCGCCTTCGATGAACTAGCGCTGAAACAAAGGTGGCGGCTTCAAATCTAGGTTATAAAGTTACGGGCTATCGCGGCGTCGACACTCTTTCGAGAAGCAAGGGCGAGCTTCTACATATGCGAAAGAAATAAAAACCAAACGGCCACCATCTAAAATCTGAGTGGCAGAGCAGCCCTTATACTCAGACAAGCATGACTAAGCGGTAAAGAGGAAGCGTATGCATCCTGGGTTTCTATTCAACACGGAGGGAGGGACATCGCGCGAACGTTATAAAGCGGAGCCGCGCGAAAGAGACAGGCGATGCAAAATACAATTCGCCATAGGAAGAAGAGGAGGGTCTAAGGAGACGGGAGTTTGCCAGAGATCGGAACTGAAAGAATAGACCGGTGTGCAGGGGTCAACGCTGGAAGGGCGGTGACCGTTCGGGCACCTCTAAAGGGATCATTTCGCGCTCTATTCTTCCTACGCAGGCAACGGCTTCCCCGTCGACCAGGCGCCGGCTGACGTCAAAACGGCAGCGTGCGTCTTCGACGAGTAGAGGAGTGGGAAGGCCTGTTAAGCAGAAGCGGACAACTTGGCCGCGAAAAGCAACACGGCAGCCGAAGAACCTTTCCTTCCAGAAGGCGCTGTACCTGGTGGAGACCCTCTTCGGGCCAGACACCGTTCAGGAAGAAGAAAGCGAGCATACGGCAGCAGAAGTGGAAGAGAGTAAAAAAAGAGTCGGAACAAAGGTGATCCAAAACAGCTTTCCCAAGGCTTACTTGGCGGCTTCCAGACCCGGCACTTGCGCCGAGACAGAGACGCGAGGGCACGCGCGAACTTGAAGGCTTGAACGCAGAAAAAAAAGTAAACGGGTACAACAGGGACGATGCTTGGTTACGGAGAGCCGCCCTGATTCGTTTTTGAAGTCTGCGGGTTCAAGGTGAATTCATGCCCGTCAACCAAAGAGCAGCCCCCCTCGCCTTCCCCCGTTCTCTTTGTTCACGCTGTTAACGATGCTACAGGGAATCGCGTGCACTTGCTATAATAGCCCGCTTCCTCTTCGGGGTGCAACCCGTATACTCTCTGTCGTCACGGCTGCAGCACCCAGCGGTCAGAGCATCTCGGACAGCTCTTTGTCAGCATGGTTACGGGCTTCAATGCGGGAGTCTCGCGTCTCGGCCTACATAGAGGTATGCAGGCAGGCAGGCAGGCTCATTCGCAGCGCGTCGAGAAAAGGGGGGCGTTTTGTGTCGCTTCTATATATGCAGAGACGCCGGCAGGGTAGGTCTCTCTGGTGGCCACCACCGAAATAGGGATACTGGAGCAGCCACATAATGCGCAGTGGCCGTACGTCCTGGCCACCGGCCTCCCGACGGTAGAGACCGTGAATTTCCTTTCTTTTTTTTCTTCGTTATCTACCTTTTGGAAGTCACGATCGCGCTTGGACGATCAAGAAACGTGATCCGTGTGAAACTGCTGCCGCAGCCGGTGCTCCCCGAGCTGGCTGGTCGGCCGGCCTCTCGCTCGCTCGGCTGTGAAGAACGGAGCACGCCATGTGCTCGCTTTCGTTCGTTCACGCGTAAGTGCACTTTGTGCACGCACCAGGGTTCCACCATAACGTTCCCTGTGGCGTGCCTGCTCACCGGCCATTCTTAACGCAGAGGAGTAGGGGAGGGAAGGCAAGGTGGTGGTGGATGACAGGGAGATGAGCGCACTCGACCACCAAGGATGCGCTCGCAACCGTCGGCACGAAAGTTACTGGCTAACGTCATCCCTGCAATGCGACTACCCTTGCGCTCCGACGTCGAGATGCAGCGAAGGTCGCAACCGAGGCACGACGTGCGTACAGATGCCGAATGTCATGAGAGGTCACGAACTTGCTCGTGACAAAGCCAACCGGAGCATTACAGAATGGGGACGCATAATCTCGTACGTCGACGTAAAGGGACAAAGAGATCGTATAATCGTGCGTCGAGACACTCCTAGCTGTCCGTGTGCAAGTGTGGCATTGAACGTTACAGACTACTGGAACACAGCGGCGGGTGCAGCACTGGAAGCGACATCTCGCGACACTCCGTGCAGCCGCAATTCGTTCGAAGCATTTGGGATGTAGAAGTGTTCCTGTGGTTCGTTGACCGAAAGAAAGGGGCAAAGAATTCATTACATGTTAAGGACTGCGTCTGCTGACGCCTTGGCGCCTCCAACTTAGTCACAGATTTTGCATCAGAGTGATTAGCTTAGTGCGTTCTATGTTAGATCTCAAAGTTGCAAGGATCCGCCACCAGAGTTACCTCGCACTAACGTTGCTTTCGTCTGCTCCTCCTATGCGCTGTCATTCTTCAATGTTAATTTGACGCACAGTATCAAAATTGAACTCTCTATTATTGATCTTTCATGTAACGCGTCCCGTGATCCATAGTTCGCAGTGAAAAAAATTAGGATGGAAGTTTGGGTCTGGGGACAACATCGAAAAATTGTCTTAAGAAAGACAATAGGTTGCTTACAGCGATTTCTGAAGCAGTAAAGGAACGGCACGACTCTGCAGAAACCAGCATACATGCAAATAATTTCAAATAAATGACAGTACTCGGTAATTTACCACTTTATTTCGCAAATGTTCACCTCTGCTGCTCCACATCGCTAGTGATCGCTTGGATGTATATTTCTTTTCCCTAAACACGTAGAAAGAAAAAGGCCCACAGTGGACGGTCAGTTTTCCAGCTGTCTGAACGCGATCGAACGGTTACTGTCCTACGCTCTACACATGATCTAGGGAGTATTCACGTGACGTTACGAACGCCATCTTGAAGCCCGATTCGCATCTTCCACTAAGCTGCAGATAAGCGGATCTAGCTAACGTGCAGTTCTGCATCGTAGTCCTTACACTCGCAATGCGTCAGAGGCAGCCTATTCTGACGACGTACCTCCCTTTATTTTGCGCTTTAGCTCTCGGTCTATCTTTCTCTTCTACTTATTGCCTCAGAAAAAAACCTGCATGCACAAAGACTACCGTTGCCCTTTTCCCATGACACTCTGGACAACGGACTTCTCGTTGGCGCGGAATGCAGCACGGGCAAGAGCTGAATGCAATCGAACCGAAGGACGCCGACTGTCGCTCGGCAAACTGTGTCACGCTTAGCGAGGCGAGCGACCGCGAGGTGCCCGCGGACGCCCTCTTGGTCCGCGCCTTGTCTGCATGCCTCCTCATATTCATGTGTTCCCTGGCTCTGATTATAACTCTCGATTCATACTTCAACAACGAACAGCGACGAGGCACAATGAAACCGGTCGTGGCTCGCGGATTCCCATGCACTGCACCTCTGCGCGAAACCGAGTTCTCATCGACTTCTCAAGATTACAGTAGATAGGAGGTCTGCAGGTGTGAGCCCTGTATACCTAACACGTAACTCCTGTGGGCACCGGCTGTCCTTTGTGTCTGTATCAAGGACCCGTCATTACTAATATTTGTGTCCACACGACGTCACTGCAGCAGCCGTACGCAATGCGACGCGGTGTTTAGCTGCGACGGAGAGCGGAAAGAAATATAGATTTTTAAGCGCAAAAGTGAACATGAATACAAAAAGCAACAAAAAAAAAAAGATTGCGTATATGTCCGTTTCGTCCCTTTTGTTAGTATTTGGTGCTTTTAGTACAGTGCAATAGCACAAGAATGTCAAACCAACTAGCTCAAGTTGAAGCTTTACTGAAAACATCTAGTGTGCCGGTTTTTATTTTTCTTAGAGCGATTGTAACCACAGTCCTACGGTGAAAGTACGTGAGCACAGAGTACTCGTGGCTAAGAGGCAAGAATAAACTCATTCAATGTGCGAAATGTGAGCTCCGTCATAACGTGAAAAACAAATGCTCATTTTTGATAGAGTGCATGCCCTTCATCAAAAAGTAGCATTCGTGCAAGTTATGCGAGCTCTCGTTTAACAGCCCCCATGCATGCTTCAACAGCACGTAAGTGCATAGCATTAATGACGACACCACAAGTTTCTCTCCTATTACGTTCAAGCCATTCACTATGCATTAATTGGCGCTGGAAAAAACATCACTATGTTCCTACAGCCCTTAAAGTTGCTCAGGCTGAATAACTGTAGATCGAAAATAAAAAGAACCAAGGTCACCTGGAAACCTTTGCGTCTAATACCGTTCACCTAGCTTGTGGAATATTAAGCACACTTCTTAATTGAATACATCGAATTACAATGATAATAGCAAAGAATGGTTCTTGTTTAAGCGCGTTTGGTGCGCATCAATTATCGCTGGCCAACATTACTTAGCGTAAAGGTGCTTGTTTTGTATCTCTCTTTAGCGCAGAATCTACGTCAAAGGCAAAGACCTGAGACTTACAAGCGCTAACGTCCAGCTAACGTTTCATGCCAGATGCGCGGATTATATGTAAATAGCCCGAATCAACGCTTTGCTACTTTCAAGCTGCCGTTAAACGCAAACTGGCGAAAGGCAATGCCTCAGGCAGATAATCAATAACGAGAGTGTGTCTGCCTTTTTCTTCTTCGCATCAACGACTGATCGCTGCTTCCGATAAAAGCACCGCTTAGAAACGCTCAGACTATCCACACGAAATTCCATGACATGATAGATGCTCTTTGAAAAGGTATCTGGAAAAATGGGGGTCGCCCGGCACCACGAAAACGATTTCTCAACGTTATATGCCCCGTCTTTCTCTAGAGGAGCACAAGCAGAATCCGCATCGCGAAATTTGGTGTATCAATCTATATTCGTATATAATTGCGGCCACCAAAGAAGTATAGCAGCACGAGTACGAGAGACGAGGATTAAGGGACAGGACGAAACTAGGCCCGACGGTCGCCGAGATGTCGCCGCAGATTACACGAGTCCGCGCACATAAGACGAAAGAAGGTGTATGCGAGGCACCTTCCTATTTGGGTATATGCCGCGAACACGCCCGAATAAACCATCTTCCTCGTGCGAAAGCTGCAGCCGAATCGTTCTCCAGGCAAGTGTCTCTGACGGAAAGGGAGACGCTGGAGGTGTTGGTCGTCTTCCTGCCCGCCGCATTTGCGTATACGCTCTAGTTACGTTTATTCGAGAAAGTAACTGGAAGCCTGCCGGCTTCTTCGTTTATTGGAACTTTCGCGCAGCGCGTGACCGACGTGGCGTAAACGTTTACGGCGCTAAGACAGGCACGAAGCACTTACAACGCGGATGCTAACTACTAATTTATCTTTATTCGAGAATACAAGAGATATTTATGCGCATTCTGTTTACCTGGTGTTAATAATCGCAACTGCACATTCACCATCTATTCTTCTACTTCCCTGCTCGGCGTGTTCCACTCCTCCAGACAAATGCTGCGTGCCAGGTGACGAAGCTGCCTTACAGTGTCTGTCCTTGAAAGAACAATCGGAGCGGTGTGCTCTTCTTGATGGGATGTGCGAGCCGCGTTGTCTGCGGAATCATTGCCACACGAGACTCCACCAAATAAACCCTACACTGGAACTCCAACCTCCATCCGGACTTAGTCGACGTGCACGCTTGGCTTCTTTGTCGGTTTTGGTTGGGGGTTTCATTCATTAAGGCATACACAACAATAATTGGCGTGACCGACAGCGCGGCATGGCAGGTCTGCGGCACCGAAGAAGACGTCGATCCTTTGCTATGTCGCTGCCTCTGAAAGACGAGCACTTTCTGGTGCATTGCGACGATTGGGAGGTCGGCCGCTCTCCGTGCAGATGCTGCTGGAACGCCGTCCCCATTGCTCGTCGGCTCACAAGGCAGTTAAAGCACTTTTGTGCGTTTTGAGGACTACGGGCCTGTGTGAACGCCTTTGACTATTGTATAGTGCCACCGGCACATATGCGTCTTCAGTGGTTATTAGGGAAAGGAAAAAGGCACCTAATTTCTGTCTGCCTATAGGCGACACGGCGCAGTGCCTTGTAGGGGTGGGGGTAAGGGGGGAATAAAAGAAAAGTAGGAAAATAGAGAGAAAAGTGATAGGAGCACATCCATCCAACGAAGAGAAAAGAGGACAGGAAAGATGGGGAAACGGTCACGGGAGTTCAGGGACGGGTCCGCGAAACACAGCTAGAGGCACGGTGCACAACATCGGCGAAGCGGCGAAGGCCCCGTCGATGAGTGGCGCACGGCATAGCGGGCGAGGAGTCCGTCACGGGGCGCCGGTCAGCGAGAGGAACATCGCGGCCGGCACGTCCGTCTTGCTTGAAATCCAGCGAGCGAATCCCACATATGCGTCAGCGCATTTATTGATCATTTCCTTCTGTCCTTCCCTCCTCTCTCTCTCATATTTATACTCCCCTTTCCCATTCTCCCTAGTGTAGGGTAGCCAATCGGACATGTCTGGTTAACCTCTCTGCATTCTCTTTTTTTTTTCTTCCTATCCTTACTTTGCTGCTCCATTAACTATGGCGCCTTATGGACTGCAGAAATTAACCCCCCTCCCCCCACTTCATTATTGTTCTAGCAAATACTTTTTCCCCTCACCAAGCCTTCCTTGAAGCTTCATGCAGAACAGCAGGCATCGGAAAGGAGGCGATCATTGGTGGACAATGGGAGAACGCTTATCCTTCACGCTTTTATTTTCTAGTTCTTAAATTGAACCTAAAACTTTCGTTGCACTGCTCGGAGTTGACGAGATGCATCATATAACGTAGGAAACCTGAGGACAAAAATCATGACTTTATTCACTTCTCTTGTGCCATGCGCGCAGATTTTTAGAGGCGCTTGTGAGTAGACGTTAAAGAAATATTAAAAATTAAAGAGAACAATAAAACATGAATGCTTGAAGTTCCAAAGTTCATGATGTATGAACTGCGCCTCGTTTTTTATGCACTAGCAAAGCCTCGCAGAACTGCTGACTTAAGCATAAAGAGCCTGTGTGGTTTAAAGCAATAAAAAAAAAGTGACCAGCGTGAAATGGGAACTACAAAGCACGTTTCAAATGCGGCGTTACAGCGCAAAATAACGGCAAGCTTAACCGCGTAACCAGACTAAGAATCTAACGATTCAAAGGCTTTGCGTACGAGCCAGCAAAACTGGAGCATACTGACAAGCCACTTAGAGGGGCAAGCAGGAAGCTTCCGAACGTTCCTTTGAAAAGGAAGACGATCACGTGTGTATACAAAAGGACCGGGTAGTTACTGTACTTCTATGCGGCGCGGGCAGCCGATGTAGAGATACCGTGCACAGCCTACCGATGTACAGATATACGCGACATCAAGAGGCAATAGTTTCGTCGTCCTCTAGTTTCAACCAAACTGCAGGGAACTAAAAGATCAGTGCGACAAAAAGCGTGTTCGCGAATGGCTTGAAAGACAGCGTTACAATACTGCTGGAGGGCTGACGGCTTCCTTCCCAATCGCAAGATTTACTGTGCATAGCTTCGAGCTCTGCTCTGCGTCCTACAGGGGTGGGACGGTCAACGCCGTCGGCGGAGCCAAGTAAGATGGATGAGATTGTGACCGCCAAAGGGGAGTCGCTATAGAGAGTTCGTGTCTCTCCACGATGGCGTGGGCCGTTAGATGTGTCCATGCAGAGCCGAATTCGGCACCATTAAATGCACTTCGACGACCAGTTCCTGGTTCCCGAATAGCAACAGGTAATTATACCGGACGGTTCCTACGAAGGGGGGCGTCTATTCTCTCGGGCGCTTAAGGTGGGAAAATGAGAGCTTAATAAAGGAGCACGGTTTTTTGCGGATTTCCTTTTAGCGTGGACACGCAAATTAGAAACGTTCGGGCTGCTAGCCGCCGGCATAACAAAAAAAAAAAGACTAGCTTCTAGCTTTTCTTTTTTTTTTGCTTTGATCTTTCGCATATTGTACAGGTGGTCAGTTTTCGTGCTTTATTATTATATATTTTTTAAAACTACTGGTTTGTGCGTGCGCGTCTTGGACTGCATGGCGCTGCCCGCAAGCGAGCACAGCGTTCGCCATGTTTCCTATGACAAGGTCGCCGGATCGAATCCCGGCCGCGGCGGCTGCATTTCGATGGAGGCGAAATGCTAGCGGCCCGTATGCTTTCATTTAGGTGCACGTTAACGAACCCCAGATGATCGAAATTTCCTGAGCCCTCCATTACAGCGTTCCTCATAATCATAGCTTGGTTCCGGGACCCAAACCTCAACAATTATTATTATTGTTTCCTATGATCCTCTCCTAGCATAGGGTAGCTAATCAGGCGCTTTTCTGGTCTGCTTTCTCCCTTTTTTTCAGTTTCCCTCTCAGGCTAGCTATCGTTGGACAAGTGTAGATGTTGTCGTGATAATTAACCACTTCTTTTAATTATTGTCATCAAGGGTTGAAGGAGGAAGAATGGTCACTAGGACCTTCCTATACACGGATGCATCGTCGTTTTTATCCAAGAACATATTGAAGCACCGTGAATGCAGAAGGAAAACAAGTGTGTAATTCAGCAACCGTTCCACAAAGGGACCAAACTTGCAAAGTTTTGTGTTTCTTTGTGCTTTATTGCCGTTGACCAGCCGGCTTCGCGGATGATGCGCCCAGCACCAGAAGTGACCGAAAGTTTCTCTCACGAACAATTATATAGCTTACTTAAGACGTTTTACCCGATAGGCGGGTCCTTACTCGCATACGAGTCCTTGCTCGATGCAAGAAAATGCCCTCCAAGTTTAACCTCGTTATGGAAATAGCATGGTACGTCATAAAGTGATCGAATGAGTCCTCTTGAATTATACCTATCAGCTTGAGGAGACATGGTTAACGATGTGCCTTATTTCACGATATAAACAGGCGGTCGCATTTTAGCGTCAAATTCGCGTCGGGAAGCTTGCTTTATTGAACCTTCGAGTACGCGATAGAGACTTTCTGTGACGTCGTAACCAATAACGGGAAAACATCGTAAAACTTCGAGAGCGAGTACTCGCTTTTAATATCGTGCCATCGGCACGCGAACGACAGAAATTGGTTTTCAGGTCAGAACAGGCGTCGTTCGAGCATTCGAGACCACGTCTCGGTGGGCGACGGCATTACGTCTCGATCGACGCAGCTTACCCGCACTACACACCCCCGCGAAGAAACGAATAAAGTAGGGAAGGAACAGTGTGTCGTTACCCCGCGTCGAATATCATTTACGACGCTGGCCACCGCAGGCGTTGTTGCTTCCGTCGTGATTCTCAACGTGGCCCGCGCAACAACGTCGTATAAGAGGAGAGAGGCGAGTTATTGTATCTCCGAGACAAAAGCTGGCGCCGGAAAACAAGAACAGCCAAAGGAACGAGCTTCGCGAGCGTTAAAAAACGCGAGCTTGGAAGTATAGGCGAGAACAAGTGCGTGAGAAGGAGGGGATGACGAACGAACGAAGAGTGAAAGGGCCCCTTTGTTTCGTAACAGCTGAGAAACTGTCTGGCTACGTCGATGTTGGCCTCACTGTACACGACTTAGCTGGGGTAGCATAGCTGGCGACTGTGGAGCGGGCTCAATGGAGTGTTATACGACGAGCGGAAGCAACTACAGCGGCTCATGCGTTCTCCAGGAACGAAGGCACAGCGGGAGGCTCGTGTTGTCGATGGAAATTCTGCGCAACTCGTCAATGGCCGCCTCGCGCTGGGCTACGCAAGGTTCTTCGCGCGAGTGCGGTCAGTGTAGGCTGGCCATCCCGAGCGTTCAGTTGCGTTTGTATACTTCGCCTCCTTCTCACAGACGAGAAAGAGCGCCCACTCAAGGACTTCCGTTCTATACCGCTCCACTGAGAATCTTCCCAGGAGACTCTCACGCCGCGCTTGTTTGAGCTCGCAAAGCGCCTTCGATCTTGCTGAGGCGTTTTGCGGGAATATAATGCAGTGGCTTCGCGGCCTACATATCCGGGACGGCATTTGCGTGAGTGCGCTATATGCACCAGGGAATGAAGTCGCTCCTTAAGAATTTAGAGAAAGGTAGCGCGAGAGAAAGCGAGAAGAGAAAAGATAAACTAGATGGGCATCCTGTTTCTTACCCTGCACTGGGTGTATGGCATTAGAAGGAGCAGAAGTAAGAGATAGAAATGGCCAAGTATAGCACTAGAAGACCATTCGTGTGGTACATACCTTGGACATCCGATTCTTGGTACAGACTTCAGTCTGAGCGCGCTTAACAGTGGAGATATTTGTGAAATTTGCGTCTGCTAGATTACTCTTTCCACCGGCGTAATCTACCAGTTCAGAAATAGATATGTGTACTTTTTATTTCTCCTCTTCAGAAGCTACTATCAGAGATTCACGCATGCATAGTAAGCTACGCATTATTTATTTTTATGAGAAAACCTTATTCCTATTTTTAACAGTGTGCTTGATTGCGCTGGTTGGTGCTGCATGGTAAACGAAGAATTAAAACAACGCTAAACACGGGACGAGAAGAGGATACATACACGGCGCCGCGTATGTGTCCGTGTATGTTCAGCGTCGTGTATGTGTGTCCTCTTCTCGTCCCGTGTTTAGCACTGTCTTAATTCTTCGTTTACCTTATTCATAATCTTAAGGAAGACAGTGAAGTATGCAAAAACATATTTGACTGCTAGCTTGTCGACTAGAACGGCCGGTCATTCCGAAACATTAGCCAAGAAAATAAGAATAGGGAAAGGGGCAACAAGAAACGTAATACGTTATCGAAGCAAGTATGTAGATTAACAAAAACAAAGCAAGAGAAAAAAATAGTTTTATAAACTCTAAGCGCGCATATAACAGAGATCAGAATATGTGCTCTCAGCCTATGAATAGCGAAGAATTTGTCACGTTTAATATCCCATAACTGAGCAGTTCATTATGAGGCACTTCTAATTCATTTTCACGACCCTTGTTCTTTAACCCACACTGTTGTCGGCCGTCAATATGGAAATGTGGCCACGGAGTCGAACCTGCACACTGTGCTCAGCAGCACGCAACGTGCAAGCGTGTATTAAAAACAAACAAAACAAACAAAATTGTGGGCCTTTACTCTGGGAAGCTGAATGACCAGCAAGGCTGTGTAGCACACAGAATTTCGAACCATAGCCGATCACACACCCAGAAACTAAATCCAAAATGTCTGCCCCGAAAGTCTCCTTTGAATTTAGCAAGTGCTCCTTTAAATTTTTTTCATTTGAGCAATAAGGTACTTGATCCTTTTGCCACATTTTCCGTTTTACGGCGTCACACGCGTCGTCTTATCTTGCTTGTCGCATGCGCTTGGTGTTTCGTGCACGATCTCAATTGGTGCTTGCCGCCCTTGTGAATTCCTTTCTTCATTTTATTGCGATAGCAATTATATGGACAGTCTCGGCTGGATTTTGCCGTCGCCGTCGTCATGCACCGTATATGTATAAGTATATATATATATATATATATATATATATATATATATATATATATATATATAAAAGCCCCAAAGAAAAATAATTCAGAAAAATGCTTCCGAAGCGCGGAATCGAACCAGGGACCTCTTGCTCCGCAGGGAGTGGCGCTATCCAGTACGCCACGAAACGCAGATCCTCCACGTCTAACGGCGAGCGTTATGTACACACCCTTTACCGCTGGACGGACTCAGAGACGGCAGGCGATAATAAGCGTTTCTTCATTACCAGCGAGATGGCGCTAGGAGCCCAACGGGCGCATTTAAAAGTCGTCGGCGAGCTCGCTCGCTTCTTCTTATATTTGCGCATGGGAGAGCCTTGCCCTTCCGCTGTCTGCTCGCGCGGTTTTCTCGTGGTGAGGGGAAGAGGAATGTTTCAAGCTTTCACCGTGATGTCCGCGCTCATGTTACGGAGCGTACGAAAGTCACTCGAGCTCAAGGGACGCCGCTAAAAGAACAAACAGAAGATGAGCGAGAACTATCAAGTGTCACAGCTCGACACTTGAAGCACGCTAGTTTCCTTCGCTGCTTCGGCCGCCTTTGCAACAGGAGCGCTGTTCAAACTGAAAGTATCCATTGGGTAGCCTCACTCCGTATAGAATTAATTTCTTGCTATCGCATTCATTGCTTCGCCCTTGCGGCGAAACTGTGACTTTTTTAGGGAACCGGTAGTGAGTGGTGGGGTTTGCCCAATTTGTGTGACCCACGCGATATTGTTCACGCACAAGAAAAGTACACGGAACCCTAGCCAAACACCGCGTCGCTGTAAGATCCGTTATGAAGAAATTATGATCAAGCAGATGCGCAGGGTGAGCGTTCGTTATTGCGCATTGCACAAAGCTTTACCTGAACGGCCTGCCGTAGGTTGCTACCGATAATCCACTCTGTCGAAAACGCTGTAACATTCAGTGGGGGGACTTACCTGGAAGAAAGGAAAAGAAAAAAAGCAATCACTATGACAGCGAGCCACACTTGGATAGAAGCATTCTTTAAAACACGACAAGCTCAATACGTACAACACATATTCTCGTGAAAATAATTTTTCGAGTACCCTACCATTAACACTGTCAACCATTGTCATTAGGAATGGACAGGCATCGTTCCTAAATGTAACATGTGGAACAGAATAAGTCATCGATATTAATGTTTTCACTCAATAACTGTTTTGCTTATGGGCATCCTTAAATTAAAATTATGTGATAATACAGAAAAGTGGTTACGACGGTCAGCCATCGTGCCCCCTGTTCTCAGTTATTTTAATTTCACTGGTGATAATAGAGCTGATATTACCGGTTATATTACTGGAGAGAGAGAGAGAGATGAAAAGGAAACGCAGGGAGTTTAACCTGGCGCGAGTGACCGGTTTGCTACCCTGCACAGGGGTGGGGAAATAGGGGTAAGAAAGAGGACAGAGAGAGAGCATCGCAGTAGATATGTGTGCAACGCCTTGACTTCTCGTTTCTTCTCTCACGTTAAACTGCCACAACATGATATGTTACGAAAAAAAAAATGTTGCCACGTCAATATAGCTGTTGTTGTTCTCGTTGTTGTTGTTGAAAAGTCGTAGAACCACTTTATACAACACGCGTGAATACCGGAACCTAGAAATTCAGTGGGGGGCTGACAATGCCCTCAAGTCAGAAAGAACGAGCAAAATCAAATAGAACAAAAAAAGGGGGAAATACCAAATAGAATCAGCCTATTGTACCGGAGAGTATAACTTCGACATCTTCACCGTAACCCGTCATAAAAGGCACACGGAGTTAGCCGTCACGTCCCTCAAAGGAACCGGAAGACACGATGTCTTAAAACAACTCTCGCCGTCATTTACTGAACAAACCGCTTGACAGACATCACTCAAGAGAGCGTATGGTTGAGTATGGCACCCACCACTCCAAGAAGCTTGCTATCAAAACTTAGAAAGTGAGCTTCAAGAATCCACAGTCGCGTTCATGCAGGAGGCGTTTGCACACGTCTGAGATCTACAATTACGTAACGTCAACCTGCCCTACGCATGAGCTCTGTAGCGAAGCGCAACGAAAATAAAAACTGTAATGAGACCGGGGGGAGAGGGTTTAGCGGAGAGACGGTCAGCGGGAAGAATGCAGCGAGGAAGCTAAGAGGGACTGCCGTAACCAGTGAGAGCATGGCGTAACATAAACGCGCACACAAACAAGTACTGAAGAATCTGTAAAGGCCCGCCGAGCAACGTTACACGGGGCCCTTACCCGCTTGCCAGTGGGGTGCGGTATATATAATCACGGCCTGCGATCATCTCTGCCGGGCTTGCGAACGGGAACAATGGTAATTAGCGGGAGGATGAGCGAACCGTCGACAAGAGAACAGGCGAGTTGCCGTTGTAAGCCTTCGCTTTGCAAGCCTTTACGCGCTTTCTCTTCTTTATGCTACGCCTTGCCTTACGCTAACGCCGCGTTGGTCGACGGCACAGACAATGGGTGTGGAGTATATAGGCTATCGTTCGAGGCGGGTATTACAGACGGCCGATGAGAACGCGGCGCGTCCGGTCTGGGCCGCCGTCTCGTCGCTGCTAGGGCATACTATTATAAACGCGGCCTAAGCTTCACTGCGGCCTGACGAGGAGGAGGTTTTGTGTGTTTTACGTGACGTAATGAAGGGGGAAGCGCCGCGCCACTTTCTTTGAGCTCCGATAAGACACCGCCCGCCTTATTTTTGTCTTTGACTTCGTTGGTTCCATGCCTGTACAGATATCGCGTGCCCGCTGGAAGTCCCACGGCACGGCACATAAAGTTAAGGAATGCGGTAGTGTACGTTAGTCGCTTATCGATGTGGTTCTTTCTTTTTTCTTTCTTTCTTTCTTTCTTTCTTTCTTTCTTTCTTTCTTTCTTTCTTTCTTTCTTTCTTTCTTTCTTTCTTTCTTTCTTTCTTTCTTTCTTTCTTTCTTTCTTTCTTTCTTTCTTTCATCGCCATTCGCTGCACTCTTACCGAAAGGTAAACGTTGGTAGGAGGGATGTGCGAGTACTAATCTACAGAATCAAGTTCGAGCATGGCACAAACGGATTTAGTCGTATCAAACATCGATTAGTTTTTAGAATAATTAGCAATCTGTCCTAATCATTCTTATAAAACAATCATCACACTTGAGAGAGAATATATTCACAACGTTTTCAAGCTTCTGAACTAAGACTGCACCCATTCAAGTGCCGTTTAATAAAACTTGAACGTAGCGTTAGGAACGGCGACTGAGTTCTTTACTCACCGACTGCGAATTCAACGGTGAATGCTCACGATGGTGGTTCAATGGAGAAGTTTTAACTCCCTCACCGAAACAGCGTGCACGACGACGTAGTTTCTCATGTTTTGCGTCCGCTACGTGTGTGGTTTCTAGAATTGAATTAGTCAAGTCCACCTTACTCTCGACCACGGACAGCTGGCGCTTTGAAACGTTCGAGAAATGTCGGGAAAAAAATTCTAGTGTTTACAAATAGGGGCTACACGATAATCGAATAGGGCAATATTCAATTCAGTTATTCGAAACATTTAAACATTCACACGTCCTCATTTGGCTACGGTAGTCCGCAAGGGACTCGCTTGCAAGAGCAGAATTTTCAGTCATAAAAGTGCAGCACAAAGATTAGCAAAATCATAAACAGCTACTATAGTTTTTCCGCATAGCCGACCTGTAGTTCTCTTACTAACGTACGCACCCCTACCTTATGGCCTCACAGATTCTGGCAACATTTGTACTGCTATCTTGGTTGTAATATTCATAGATGACACTAATTACGAACTACTCTGTAGGACTGGGTACTTGCTGTAAGAAAATGGCATTCAAGTGGAAGCTTGCGACAACATCTACTGATCACTCTACTGCCTACAAGCTCTTTCGATGCGCAGAGAACTTCCACGATGGCGACGATGGTTCATGCAATCAAATGAAACGACCCCCGACCACATTGCTTGAGGTTATCTCTTTTCTTTTTTTTTTCGAAACATGGTTCAAAGTGGTAAGCTTATTCTAACTACGCGACGTAACGCTTTGCGCACTTGTATGAAGAAACGGGCTAACGTACCAAAATCGGTAAGAATTCAGTTGTGAACGAATCACTCAATACATCAATAAACAATAATAAACCAATAGACATCAATAATAGTAAGAAATCTAAGTATCAGAAAGCATTATATAATTAATCGACGTACAGTGGAACTCAGGATGGCACTCAGGGCGTTGCTCAGACTCCTAAACAAGTAACGCTGTCGCGGTATCCAAACAGGCGAGTGTCCAGCGCGGTTGTGTGAGCACTTCCGGCGTGTCACAACTTCCGGCGTGTCTTCCTTCCACCTATCGCGTGACTTTACGCTGTCGCGTCTTGCTACTCTCTAGCGAGCGCCATGAAGGAAGCGATCAAAATGTTACACAACGATATGTGGTTCCGTAAACGCGCGCTTTGCTTAGCTCTCTCTATCACCCACTGCACGGGAAAATTTGACCGAAACACGGAAGGCGGTAGATCTGCCGTTGTCTTTCCGACAGCGAAGTCGAAGTCCGAATCCAATCCCCCATCCAATCTCCCGTAATATCTTAGCTGCGACTGTTTTTCTTCCTACTGAGCCGACGGAAGCCCCAAGCTCTCTAACGCAGTGAAAACGGCACGCGAAACAAAACAACGCCGAATGCACGTAAATAGGACGGATCTCCGGAGACAAAGCGAGGGGCGCATAGCATGCAGGGGCGTTTTTGTTAGGCCTCTTTCTTCTTTTCTTTTGCTGTTGTTCACTTATTCTTCTATCTGAGGTTTACCGAATGGGAACCGGAGACGACGTTCTGAAAGGCTCTTCTGGCCACAAACTCCTTTCTGCAGCACGCCCTTCTGCATAAAAAAAAAAAAGGAGCCGCCACTTGCATTTTTCTTGTCTCCGTGAATACTCTATACTGCAGGCACCACGCGCGGCAACCAAGACGTACTTGAAAAGGAAGGGTGTGCGTTAATGTCTTTCTACAGGAAACGGGCTTCTCTTGACACGCCCGTACCTCGGTGCACTCGTCCACTTCTTCCGCAAGCTATAGGAGACGTGCATACCGTCTACTTTGACTCGCGTATAATACTAACGAATCGACGCTGTTTCTATTTGCAGAGGTTCAGCCTATGCAAGAGGAAAAAAAAAAAACAGTGTTCTTTACAGCCGAAGTCTATCAATAAACACAATGATTCGGTCGACAGATAAAATTAGGGAAGGCTACGACCCTGTGTGTACAGTACGGTCCACTGTGCCTCACATATTGCTGACGCCCCTCACCAGCCTCTGAAAATACAAGAAACGAGCGCGTTATTCTCTACTGGCGTTTCTCGTCCGTACGGCGCACTTCGTGACGCAAGAACAGTGATTCACTTGACGTCATTACGGTACGTACTCTCGATTGGTCTATATACGCGAAATATCAGTTGCGAATTGTGAACATTCCAAGCTCACAAAACGAATAGGGAGAAATTAATGTCTACTGTATTGTAACGAATAAAAATTGGCCTTGCTGGCTGCATCATATATAGTGTTTGACATTTATGCATGCACGAAGGAAGGGAAGAATGGATACTACCTGTCAACTCATCATAGCTTATCGCTAATGACACGTAGGTGAAAAAATCGGCGAAGCCATAACCTGCGACTCCTGCGGATAAGCATATCTACGAACCCGCAGGCAACGTCAATGTTGTGAATTAACCTGAGCTCGCTCCTGCCTGTGACACGTCGCCAATTCAACCAATAAATAATTTGAAAGCTGGTTTTACTGTAAAGTGATGAACATAGTAGACACATTACAGACCTACGGAGTGTAACTCAGATAAGCTAAGTGCCACTCGCTGATTAACCGCAGCTAAGGCTCACAAAATGCAATACCACTTCGCGGCAGAAATTTTATAAGAAACAGCACACACATTCTGCAAAAGCGAACTTGTGACTGTCATAACGAGCGGCCGCGGTCACAATAAGTACTGCGTCCAACCACCCACTCGCCTTTATTATGGCCGGTGTATGCGGCATGACTGCAGGGCCGTGCTACTCTGGCCAACTTCTCCGCACCTACTTTCATTAAACTTGCTTATCTCACTCTCTCAGCATGTGCTGTCCGCAATGTGAGCGATCGTGCGACTCGCACACTGATTTACCCGAGCGCTACCCGCTGGCGTGCGCCACCCGCTATCACTGATAAGAGCTTTGATAATATGTATCCAACGCGCAAGCAAAACACGCAGGCGCTCGTCTCCATCGATGCGACGCGTCTCTCCCCGAGGTCTAACCTCATTATTCTTTTCGAGCGCCGCTTTGTACGTGTTCGCATGGCCAAGCAGCATGGACCCGGAGCGAAGGAGCCGTTCGTCCAAACGTGGTACAAAAGGCGATGAACGCGCATGTTTGTGTTTGTGTCTCTCCTCACCGTGACCTAATTAGGAGCTGCGCTATAGGCTACCGTGCTCCTCCGGACTACGACGTAACCCCTCTAAATGAACCTTCGCTTCCCTCACACAAAGCGGTTGACCGTTCCATCCTCTCGTATAGGATAGAAGGCTTGGTTTGAATATAGTATACAGGGGCTCTGTATAGCGTGTAGAGGCGTGTACGCATTATAAGCGTGCCCGCGGCCGACCACGAGGAAAGAGTGCAGGTAAAAAATATACATATTACTTGACGACGCCCCCCGGTATACAAAGTGAACCACCTCACGCAAATGCGTGGCGGCTGGAGGTGTGCGTGGTAGCTAGGGGGCTTCGCTGAGGAGATATAATCGAGCTCTCGCGCGGGCCACAAGATAAAAACGAAAAAAGAAGGAGGCAAATAACATAAACGACGCAAGAAGTCTGCGTTCATCGACGGCCATCGGGCTGATGATTGCGGTTAATGGTCTCTTCGAATCGCTTCGAGTCCGTGTCTGTCGTCCCTACGTCGTCGACGCAGAGTTCATCCTGACCTGCTTCAACGAATCATCGTTCGAGTAATAGAAATGAATTGATGGAGTTCATAGAAAACAAAAGAGACAGGCGGCTGAGTCGGTGGATCATCACATGCCTGCCTTTTCTCTCTCTCTCCCCCCCCCCCCTCCATCTCTTCTTCGAGAGTTTCGGTTCTAGTGTAACTCAAAGTTTCAGGCTTTCCGCAAAATAGTGCAGAAGTATGCTGAAGTCGTATAACTCGTTTCAACGTTCGAATGATACACGCTTGCCGGTCGGCCGAATCAATCAGGGACGCGCATCTCTTTGCATAGAGAAACAGTGCACGACGAATCGAAGCTCAGAGGGTGAATCGTTTAACGGAGAAGCGTCCACGGTCACAACGTGGCGCGCGGTTGCACACGAACGAACCTTTGTGTAATAGAGAACGACTGAAGCGACGTTAACGACATTACGAGAATGTAGAACACAGGCAGCGTGCTCGATCGCCGCGAACACGTGGTTCCGAAAGCTCGCATCAACGCGAGAAACGGGCATTGCAACATTAGTTGGCATCGTCCCGAAGGAAATGCTCGGACTCGCAGCTTCGTTCGAAACAGGACAATCTTGCGCGGTGTGTCGCGAGGACGTCAGATACACCGAGTTTTCTTTACATTTGTTTTGATTTTCTTCATTTGCATGCCGGGAAGGCCGTACCCATTTGTTGGTCGTGCAGAGAAGGGGCAAGAATGCGGTCAAGAGAGTCGGAGCAGGGTGTAGTTTCGAGAAATGGAAACAGCGAACCCTGTTAAAACGCAGTGGCCTTGCTTTTCTTTTCTTTTTTTTTTCAGTGAGTCTCATATAATTTTCAGTAAGTCGTTGGGTTAGGTTTT
This sequence comes from Rhipicephalus sanguineus, assembly GCF_013339695.2. Lineage (NCBI taxonomy): Eukaryota > Metazoa > Arthropoda > Arachnida > Ixodida > Ixodidae > Rhipicephalus > Rhipicephalus sanguineus. The sequence continues at coordinate 153,433,033 of NC_051181.1, read as the reverse complement.
ACTATATCCGGTATATTTTTGGTGAGTTCCTTTGTGGCGTGGCGTGGCGTGGCGTGGCGTGAATGAAGGCTTATTACTTTCTTTGTCGCTTGTAACACTACCAAGCGAACCCGCAAAACTAGACCTGTCTTCCATCCCACCAAGGTCTCCAGAGAAGAAAATAAAGAGCAAGAAAGCGAGAATGACAGTTGGGTGCCACCGTTCGGACAGTCACAATCGCGGCGCCAGGATCAAAGACCTCTGAAGCGAGCAACAGGCGCTCCAATTGCCACCGCAACCTTGCTCAATCGACAGTTGCAGTCGTCGCACGCACCTTTCCTATTCTTTATCCCACCTCCCTCCTCTTTGAGAGCAATCGTTGTGCAGGTGTCGCTCATAAAAAACAAAGAAAGACAGAAAGCGAAACAGTAGCCGACCGTTCGACTGCACCACCGACCGCTGCGAAATTTCGACCGGTCCTCCGGGACACGTTCAGCAATGAAGCGCGGTCGCGGTCAACAAGAGCTGGACAACGACGATTTGCGTGCCACTGCCGGCTCCAATCTTTTGATCCCACACGGTCCGTTCGTCACGTGACCTTCCTTTCTCGAAAGCTCCATTGTGGCGTGCCAGCAATTTCCACACGCCACTTCACCCGTTCCCACTTTTCACGCCCTTATTTACTAGCTTATTTTTTTCTTCTCTCAACTATACAGAGACGTTTATAGAGAACGGCTTTCAATTTTATCGTTACAGCAAGCACCCAAGACGCGAACAAAAAAAAAAAAAACTGCGCGCTTTTTGATATAACGTGACCGTGAGCCCGACCAGGCGTGCTTTCTTCTCGCGTGTACATATATACAATACGGGCACTGGCAAGGTCGACATCGCTCGCGCGATGCCGTACGTTTTGCGGGCCAGAGATTGTCGTGCCTTCACTGCGGAGCCAATCACGCGCTACGTGTTCTCTGGCCGTTGTTGCTGCTGCCTGTACCCTGTAGTACACAGCCGATGCGGCGGGCCTTCAATACTTGTTACGCTGCGCAACGCTTGTACGCAGTTCGGGGGGTTCACGAGCGATGCGAACTACCAACTTTAGCTGAGAGAGAAAGACAGGGTAGGAGAAGACGGTGATGTTGGTGTTTGACCCGCTCGAAGGCGAATCTCGTTGATGGACAACCGTGCAACATATGGTTCGACAAGGGCCTAAGCGTCGGAGTCGTGCGCTATGTAGTGCCGTCCGCAGCCTTTGTCAAGTAGCGCGTGATTACTTCATCACGAATGTTCGCACCTACGAACGTGGCTGGCTAGTTCGTTGCACTGCACTCGACGACGGCACCGCGCGAACGCCTTTAAAGTGTAAATTGTAGCCTCCATAAGTGATCAAAGGCTGTGCCATCATTCAAAAGGAACTAGGTTGCGTGAGATGACTCATTCTGCGCGTATATATACGTCATACGTATAAACAAGTGAAATATAACTTAGCAATGTGGACGTTTAGGCTAGTAGGTGGGTGTAGCTCTACGCTGTAAGCGCGGTTATGGACGACCCGAAGAGTCGAGAAAGCATCGCTCAAATAAATGAGGTTAGTCAACTTATAGCCTACTCTGTGGCTTAGCAATGCTGCTTAGTAGCGATATAAAAAATTGTAAGTATACAAACGACGTGCCTGCATTAATACCTGTGCATGTGTACAACCTTTGTTAAAAGAAACGAAATAGTTCGGAGCAGAAATGCTTTTAAGTCCAGGCTCAGCGCCTATGTAAGATGGTGAAGGGGAGCGTTCCATTTGTTCTCAGCTGGCTACAAAGTGGTGCGGAAGCAACAGAAAGCGCATGCGCTTTCCATAGAGGCAGGTGGGGTTTATTTCATGATCGTGTTGTTAGACAAATGCTGTACGTAAGTTTGGATGTTGATGGCGCCGAATTCTCACAGCAAACGTGCTGTACTTCCTTCTGCTCGTTTGGCGGCGCATGCCCTAACCCCCGGCACATTGTTATGGCTTGATCTAGCCGACATCAAAGCACTTCCGACGAGGTTCACCGTGCACGTTACAGCATCACTCACGAAAAAAACTCGAGCGGCCCCTTTTTGTGCACCAAGGGTGAGATAGCATCTGCGGAACTGCCCGCTCTTGCAAACTGGCCTGGCTTGTCCCACGCGCCCGCCTCATACATTCGACGCCTCTCTCGTTCGTTCAGTGCTGTCATGAATTCAAACTTCAATATGCGCGAATCCGAAAACCACGGAACACGAGTTTCCTCCTGCTTCGGATGAGCGATATATTGCAGATTTCGCCCCAGCAGATCGAGCCAATGGATTAACAGGAAGTGTGATGCTCCCAGGATCTCCACAGAATCCAGAAGTGTAACTCTACTGCACCAAGCTTTTGGTTGAAGAACTCATCGTAAAACGAAATCGTTCGAACGTAACGCGATCTCTCTTTTCAAAAGATGAAGTGAGCGTATACACGAAACCTGTACATGCTAAGGATGTTGCAAACCGGAACTGCGGACAGGCTTCGTTGCGGATGTTCGTCAACACGAGAGTTCGGGGCACGCTGCACGTAACTACGTGACCCGGTGCTCAGAAGGTCACACACCGCATACGTAGTCTCTAGAGTGTGCTCGCACGTTTGTGCGTGTGTTTGCACGTAAGCCGGGCGTCGCGATTTGCTGCTTTCCACTTGACGACGGCGCCAGCAGCGCGGGAAGATGGAGTGAACAATGGCGTAAAGGTGGTGCCAAGAGGGCATGCATGGTGCAGGGGCGTCGCTGCAAGAACGTTGCAGCGGCCGCGAGTTTTGTGTGTGCGTACAAACCAGCGCAGCTTCGGAACGAGGCACCCCGCCTCGTGGGGCCGCCGTATGATTAAGGTCAAGCTGTTCGCAGCGTCGGGCAGAGAGGAGGCATGCGGTTGGCCGGAGAATCACGATCCACCGGAGGGAACGACGTGCGTATACTCGTTAAACTGTACATGTGGTTCGTCCCTCGTACGCAATATAGATTACCGGTCGAAAGAATCTTCAGCTGATATAACTGGGCTGGTCGTCCGAGTTACTTTTCTGGTCAACTGAAGCTGCCTGCCCAATTTTGAAATCGGCAAAAGCCATCTGCGTAGTAAAGCAATGTACGAACTTGACTGGTCCGCTACATTCACGTCGGTAAACGAACACGTAGACCATTTTAATATCTATATAAAATGATTTACCTAACCATCAAATTTTTAAAATGAACAAGTTTAACTTTGGTATCGCGACAGCTCCACTACGACAACATACAAAAATGCCCCTGTAGAACACCCACCCCCCTCACCTACGCTGTCATTGCAACACTTCGATTTCAATACGTGCCTCACAAACCAGAAAGAACATTACGGTTCACAATGTCTGGTCATAGCATCTGCGCCGGCGACTTGTCAGTTTAGTACCAGCCTCCTTGGAGAGTATATAGAGTTCTCGAAGGAGAATCGTCATGGTGGTAAAATCCTTTGATGAACCTATCCTTTTATTTAAAAAAATGTTTTTACCAAAAAAAAAAAAAAAAATACACGGTCTGCATACACAAGCTATGCAAGGTTTCTGGGATACAGACGTCGTCTGCGTACTCATTTGTTGAAGTGTAGGTTGCTAACACGATCATAACCAACCTATAATACTCCAAATTAATGTACAACCTCTCGTTCTTCTTCGCCTTGCTCTAGCATCTGTATCAGGCCTGGTGCGGTCAGTGGAAGGGTCAGCTTCTATATCTTCACAAGTCACGCTGCTGCCCAGCCCCGTACATGCCTTACAAGAGCAACGAGTCCGTGCGAGAGCGGGTTACGTTTTGTTTTGTTCGTTGACCGGTCGCTCGACCTGTTTCACGGCACAGAATTAACTGCGGGGCGCACGACCCTGTAGGAAGCGCAGATTCTTCACCGGGAGAAGCCACGGCGGCAAGTGCGTAGCGTCGAGACAAATGGAACGAAAGCCAACAATGAGGCGTCTCATCTAGAACGTGATCGCGTTCCGTAATAACCAAACAATGTATAATATACACAGCAGCAATCGCTCAGAAGTGACCGCACGCGCTTGTTGGCGTTGCATAAGAGGCAGAGCCCATGTAAGGCTTTTGCGGCGTCCACCTCTCAACCAGGAAGGCCACGCACTTCCTTTGTTTCATAAGATGTTCCGGACCGTGGGCGCGATCGAGGGCCGCCACTTCGCGATGCAATCGAGTGTTCTTCTCGTGTGATGCCGCGACGACACACCCACGGGGTCTGCGTTACAGAAACATCTACAGAGATTTGATTCAGACTGTATTGACTTTTCTTCGTAGAATTAATTATGTTTAAATTCAATGCTTATCGACTTTTCCTATCGACTTTCGCAAAAATATTGGCCACCGGGCTTTTACTGAAAATCTTTTTGCGTATCAACTAAACGTCTTTCGCACGAGTCAAAATTAATTATTGACCAGCTACTGCCCGTGTGTACTTAGTTTCAATCGAAACATTTTAGGGTACTGAATATTCAAACTTTATTGCGTTTAGTCATAGGCTTAAGTGCACTGGTCTTCGTCAGAAGCTTTTGACCAATTTCTCGTGAGACAAAGCCAGTATATGCATGTATAAGTTCGTTATAAGCCTATATATGCACGTGAAAACGTCAAAAGTCATAAATTGCGGATTAAGATTAATATTTCAGTAAACGATTAATAAATCCACGAGCCGTTCCACTCCGTGTAGGTGAATTACCAGCGAATAATTTCGATGGAAGGTAAAGAAAGGCACATAATTTTTCAATTTAGGGTATGCTTCCTTAAAGCACTCCTACCTCGATTTGCGTCGGGGCCATGGAGGGCAGCGCGCAGATTATTTATTTATTTATTTATTTATTTATTTATTTATTTATTTATTTATTTATTTATTTATTTATTTATTTATTTCTGTTGCGCAGGCAACTGTTCAGTAGGTAACTGTTCGCGGAGTTGCGAACGGCCTAGTTATAAGCAGCTTCACTGCAAAAGTTAACCACATAAATATAGTTTGACGGAACGACCTGGTGGTTTAACAATTCCCATATGACTTAATGTTGGATGCCATCTCGCGTCGCACTTATGAATCGGTTCACTGCATGGTATGTTCTCATGGTGTGCGAAGCCTATCAGTTGAGCGCTCCTGTCGGCATTGGACCTACTTTTTCCTCGTTACGCGTACGAACAGCTCGTGCTGCTGAGAGTACTTGACCACTTGCCGACGTCAGACTTATTGCCGCGGCGTGCCTGTCGTATTGACCCATCTGTTGTTAACCTAGCCTGATGGTCGGCCGAGCTCTAGATTTCACTTCGTGTCCAAGTAACCAGGCAACAGCGTCGTCCTTCCCTAGAGTCGCGTAACTGCTGTTTGCTGCATACCGCGCGCATATCATGCACAGAGTGAAAGAAAGAAAGAAAGAAAGAAAGAAAGAAAGAAAGAAAGAAAGAAAGAAAAGAAGAAGAAAGAAAGAAAGAAAGAAAGGAAAGAAAGAAAGAAAGAAAGAAAGAAAGAAAGAAAGAAAGAAAGAAAGAAAGAAAGAAAGAAAGAAAGTGAGGATGCCCGGCGTATGCTCGCACACTGTTTGCGCCGCAGTAACCTACCAACTACGTATAGTTTACGTCTCATCCGTCATCGGTAACTACGCAAAATTATGCCGGTAACATCGGTATGACGAGCCACAATGCGACGCATTCCGCCACAATGTAACGAAGTACGCGATCGCAGCACACATCGGGAGCTCCTGCGCAGATCGACCCGCTTTTTGAACCGGGCACGAGGCGACAGCGCGCCGCGAACCCGGTCAAAGCGAGGGGTCAGAGTTCACCGCGATGGGGGTCGGCTCCATTACCGGGTCGCACTCGGCGGCGGCAGCAGCGCCATGCGCGTCTTCCAGGAAACGCTCAATTAGGGCGCAACAATGGAGGACGCGCTCGACGTACGCGACGCCTGCAGGCGTGGTGCCGTCGGAAAAAGCCGCGGGCAGCAGCCTCTTCTTGCCCTGGAAGCGTACATACAGAGCGCTGTCCGCTGCGCGAAAGTGACACGGTCACTCTCGAAGGAGGAACACGCTGAACCAATTCGACGGGTCAAGGAAAAGAAAAATTGTCGCCCATAAGCCGACTGTAATACGCTAAACTACAAAGGAAACTCAGTACGAATTTCTCAGCAAGAAGGGTTCGTAGCTGAAAGGGACACTAAAGAGCAAAACGATTTTTCTCACATTAGTAAAGTACTTTCATGATACCAAAAACACCACGCTTGCTGCGAGAAGACGCTTAATAAGCGAGAGAACGGGCAAAAACAAGTAGTGGGTGGCGACGCCACCTTGAAGTTTCCGCACCATTCGCCGTGACGTCACATGTTTTGACGGCGCCTACAAGGGACTATGTAGTTCCTAATCGGTAAAAATGAAGTACATTGTCCTCTGAGGGGGCATAGACTTAACATACCAAGTTTGGGGTAATTTTGTTGAGCCAATAGCGCCAAAATACGATAAATACACTCTGAAATCCGTGACGTCACGCGGGGAGATTTCGGCGCGAAATTTAAAAATGAAACTTTGAACTTGATTTTCTCCTCTATTAATAAACCTATGATGGCGAAATTAACGACATTAGTTTTCTCAGAACGCAATTTATCGATCTAAAGCGATTCATTGTTTCTCTTTAGTGTCCCTTGAAGAAAAATCCGTCCTAGGAAGCCGTGCAGGAAGGCGTTTTTAATATCGCGTGGGAGAGGCACTGAGTGGGACATTTTAGGTAGCTCGTATGTTGTGTATACAATACTCACGGATTGAAACGCGAAAATGTAAGGCTGAATACTTCACATAATTTCGTTTCCAGTGTCTACAGTTCATGTCATATCGGCGTAATTTGGACTCGATCAGTTACATTAGAGCCAACGTTACCTTCAGTGACAAGAATTGCAGCGTCATGACACGGCTATCACGAGCAATTGCTCACAGCAGTCTTTATACTAAAAAAATGATGTCACGTTTCAGTACGTGAGTCCATGGTTTTCACAACAAAACGGGAGAGCATGCGCATCACTGTGCTCGTTAAAACAGTGTTCCCGGTACAGCGTTGTGGGAAATGTGGAATCTGGAGTTTTTCGGCGCAACTAAGTTTAAGTGAATCAGGTTAGAACGCAGATAAGCCTACACCGTCGCGTGCCTGCTACAAGTATAAAAAAAAAGAGAGAGAGAGAGAGAGAAAAAGACATGCCGCTGCAAGGACGTCAGGGTCTGGCAGGCTCGTTTGCTGTCATCCTCGACACCGTCAGCGCAGGTCTGATCGCGCTGCTTAGTGCCCATATGCATGTTAATAGCGCCCATCAAGTATTGCAGAACCTGCGTGTGCCCAAACCAAGAATGCTTAATGCGACCCGTCTTCTGAAACAGGTTCCAGTAAACGAGCAGGACAGCGAGTGCGAGTCCTGACCGCTATTCGAAACGACGATCAGACGCAAGCTTCAAGCGACAGCTGATCTTCGATGTGTCCACACGTGACACTTCACAAGCAAACACGCTGCCGAAGCGCAGTGCAATGTAAACCGCTCCTATGCATTCCTGAAAACAAGCTCACTGAAATGCAGGTGATCGAGAAGTAAACATATGCATCTATCGAGCGACGCTTAGTTGACATCATCTATCCAGTAGCCTCGTCCCATGATGCAACACGCATACCCAGGAATTCGGGACATCGCTTCTAGTTCACCGTTTTTCACACCACGTGGCGCATGGACCTTCAACGTTCAAAATTCGCGCGATGACGCTTGCCGTAGTCGCGCGAATCGAGAAAACCACAATACATAAGAAAAGCACGACGACGATATCCGCTGCAAGCAGCGAGCGCGAACCTAAATCGACGACTGATAACCGCAGCGCATGCAACAGCGGCCGGTTGGGCTGCTCGACCGTGAATCAGCAGTTCTGTTGCAATGAAAGGAGGCTTACATGTCGCTTGGCTGCGCTTGATAACGACGAACTCTCGAAAGAGCGTGCTGCCCTTCTTCGCATCCCCTGCCTCTTCAAAATATTTCGTCCGATTACATTGTTGTTGGCTCCCACGGGTTTCTTAAAAGTTTTAAAGCAAGAACGTCCTTTAGCGCTGCTGTTTTTTTTAGTGTGAAAAAAGCTAACTTCCAGAAAATAATACAAGCTTCTGAGGCGGTGATGACGATCGCGGGTTTCAAAATGTGTAGACAGACGCTTGCCGTCCCTAATTTCAGTTGGCCTCAATTTATGAATTCAATATTTTGCGCTTTTACAAGACGTCTTGCCGTGTTATATTCGCTGCCCACAGACATTTTTCTTTAAAGCTCAATTACCAGCAGAGGTAAAGCAACAACACCTTTGCAAGCACAATATTGTTCAATGATCTTCTTAAAAAGAATCATTTTAATAAAGTCACCTTAGTTCCAACAGCGCCCCTAATAAGCTCTCGCGGCTATGCGCCCGTGTGTCTGAGAAAAACAATAAGGCCTCCTGTGACATACAGCATGTAAAACCGTATTGCCCATGCGTAGTTGGGGTGGTTTACGAAATACCCCTCAGCTGTGGTAGGACATACATCGGCCACACTGGTCGATGTTTAAATATCCGATTAATGGAACATGAAGCCTCCCTTAACAATGTATCTGGTTTACACTTGCCTTCGCACTGCAAGTCCTGCGCATGGGCGCCCCGGTTTTTCAAAACCAGGGTGCTTGGAAAAATTCGAAACCAGGTGGCCAGAGAATTGTTTGAGGCTATTTGCATAAATAAGAAGGGTGCCCAATGTGTTAGTGTGCCTTCCTTGAATTTATATCGCAACGAATTGCACTTTTTAGAGAAGTCTTGATAACTCAAAGTAGGTTGTCATTCTGTTACCTTGATTGTCAATGTGACTCGCCCATGCGCGTGAAGCTACCTGGAATGAAATGTTCTTTCCAATAAAACAGTTGTTAGTTTGGCACCAGTCCTGTCATTTCTTGTCCTCGTTCCTTTGTGCCTCCAAATTTTTGTCAGACCATGCACCAACTAGCCCAAGAACGCGTTTTAGTCGATAACTAAAGACGCCGGAAAGCACCGACTTCATTATGCTCATGACATGCTACCCAGGCCGCGTTTTCCTCTCCGCTAAGTGTTGGTGAAAGAGGGATGAAACAGATTAGACTGATATAAAGTATCGTGAAACCCGCCTTCTTGTTTGACTGCCTATGCTGATCTGCAACACTTCAGGGTGGTCTAGTGACTAAGGTGCTCGACTGCTGACCCGCAGGTCGCGGAATCGAATACCGGCCGCGGCGGCCATATTTTCGATGGAGACGAAAACGCTAGAGGCCCGTGTACTTAGATTTAGGTGTATGTTAAAGAACCCCAGGTGGTCGAAATTTCCGGAGCCCTCCAATACGGCGTCTCTCATAATGATATTGGGGTTTTGGGACGCTAAACCCCAACAATTATTATTATTATGTTACGCTGGTCTGTAGAATTGCAGGAGGTCGCGGCTTCAAACCCGGTTCTTCCGGCCAGTTTTATTCTGGACAAAATAGCTTATTTCTATTTTTACATGGTAAAGTTCGTTAAAAAGTCTCTCGTCAGGACCTATTTAATACGAGTTGAAATCTTTTGCTTATGTGAGCAAGTGACGTGGAAGGTTCTCGAAAAGCCGATTTATGTTTATTCTCTGTGTCGTGCCTTTGTTTACCGATAGACAACGTAGCACCTCACGAGGCGATGTTTCTCAAATAGTGGATTACACTGAAAGTTGTTAAAGGCAAGCTGAGCAACCTTCCATGAATATTTCTTTTTTTTAGTCAATTAGTTCACTGTTGAGCGTGAAAAAGCGCGCCGAGAGGGGACAGAAAACGAAAAGAAGCACACATACACATCGCTAGTGTGTGTGCAACTCTTACAATAGCGGGGTGTACCCACTATTATAACAGTTACAAGGCATTGAACTGCCCTGATACCGTGCTGCTAGAAGGTAAACATTGCTGTCAACGCAGGCCTTGTCCGCCTCGGTGTAGCAGTAAATATGGTGCTCGGCTGCTAACCGGAAGGTCGCGAGTTCGATCCTGGCCGCGGCGGTCGCATTTCGATGAATGCGAAATGCTAGGGGCCCGTGTACTGTGCGATGTTAGTGCACGTTAAAGAACACCGGATGGTCAAGTATTCCGGAGCACTCCACTACGGCGTCTCTCATAATCAAATCGTGGTTTTGGGACGTTAAATCCCGGATATTATTAACGCAGGCCTTACCTATACCACGGCGATGGTCTGCAAGTCTGCAAGCGGAGTTCCCTGCATTTCGTTACGTACCGTAGGCAATGTACATACTCTGTTTTTCTTACGTGATGAGCCCCACTCTTTTTCTGTGTTAATTCGTGGCGCTTCTAGAGTGGCCGCATTTAGCTTCTCGCAATGGGAGCTTAACTGAAGCCACGTGCTGCAGTCAATGACGCTGAAATCAGTGTGTTGCAGTGCGCGACTCACATCTCGCAGAAAGTGTGACCCCCCTCTTAAAGGCATGGCCTACTTTTTTATTATTTTCATACTTAGTAGACACGATATTCGCCTGCTAAGTGACGGACCGAATTTGTCAAAAATCTTATATGATGAAATTCTTCGGTTTCCTCGCATCACTCATTGCCATCGTCTCAATCGTACAGTAATGCCAATAAACACTAGAGGGTGCTGAGTAATATCATTAATTAAGAGGGCAGTGTTCTATGGCTTGTGATTTTCAAAGCTCCTAGTGACGCGGTGAGCTTGGAAGCGTGGGTTCGTACCATACCAAGGAAAGATCGAAAGCGCCTCGTGACTACGTTTGCGAGAAGTGCTTCTCGTAGACTAAGGCCTATCATTCGTATAAAAAAAAAACGCACTCGGTCCCTTATGCATTAGACTAAGACTACTCGAAGGTGAAAGTTTTCTTCTTGTCGTCATTCCATGTGTCTGTTCTGGCCCACCCTCGTGCAAAAGCTTTCTGCACCTAACGTGGTTTTGCACTGCCTCCGTGATTGGCCAACCGATCACAGAGGCAGTGCAATGCGACAATGTCATATGATGAAGTCACGTCATGTGACGTCATCATGCCGTCATAAATACGTGATTTTGGGAATGTGTGACGTCATAATAACGTCCCATCGTGATGTCATCACGTGATGATTTTTTGTTGACGCCGCCAACGCCGTGGAAGCAATTGGCTGATAAAGTGTGGCGCCGCTGAGTAGCGAGGTCGCGTGTTCTATTCCCTGCCACGGCGGTCGTATTCCGGCGGGGACGAAATTCAAGAACACGTGCTTACTTAGGTCTGTTAGATGCACCTTCTAGACCCCCGGGTGTTTAAACCTATCACAGAATCTCCCACTGCGGCTTGGCGATAATGACAATGGGGTTATGGCACGTAAAGCCCCTTAAATTATTATCGCTTACGTAGGCCGCTTGGGTGCAACAAAAATAATACATGAAAAACAATCTCGCACACACGCGTCATTATTAATGCGGGAGTGTCACGCACAGAGTTCTGCCTAAATTAATATTCTACATGTTCCATCACAAGCATCTGCTTATCAATAATTCGGAAGTATCCATGTGAATGCGCACATGGATACTTCGGAATTACGCATGCTCTTGTCGCAGGATAAAAAAAATCGAGATATAAAGGGAGAAGGCTATGATATTCCTCTAGTTTTGCTTGCTTTATTCGCTAGGCCATCTTCTGGGGCTGCTCTCGCATCCGAAAAGCTACAGCGCAATCTGTCCGTATTTTGGCGGTGTCTGTATTTTGGCGGTGTACAAGTAAAGAAATGGCTCCTCCTGGTCTCTGTATATACATTTTTTTGCAGTGACATTGCAAGTTGTGATATCCACAACCCGACTAGACGCTTAATACGAGTGTGGTTTAAACCGATGCACCGTGGAGAAAACAATAAAACAGGTTAAATATAAATGCTTCAAGCTTTCATTTGTGGTAATTCAATTTACATAAACCAACACTCTACCAGTTTCACGCCTTAGTAATACTACTACTACTACGACTACTACTTTAGTAGGGTTGAGAGCTGGGCTAGTTGGTGAGATATCGTTTTAACATATGGTGTAGTAGCGCAAATTCTACGGGGACAAAGAGGACAAGAAGAAACACGACACTCGCAACTAATTTTATTTCAGAAGCAGCACTTCATATATAACCCAAATCCCTAGCGACACAGAAATGAACTACGAACACTGAATCATTGCCAAAAGAACCTTTTGCGCACACTCAAGCGATAGCGCACGGCAGTTATGCTTAGACACTTTAAGATGACATAACAAATAACAGCGCTGGGTAACATCAATACAAAATACATTGGCGGGAATTCACACGTGCTTGAAACAGAATTGAAACAACATGAAGGAATGTATGACACATGCAAACACTAACTTCAATTAAAGTCCTTCGAGGAAGCTGGCTTCTCGGTTACTTAACGAAACTGATGACTGACTAATGCAGCCATCTTTTCTTTTGTTAATGTGAAAGGCTTCGACAATTTCTCTGGTTAGTTGGCTCCCATGACGGAAGACTACGGTTGTGTCACTGAACAGTGGCGAGCAGCCACACTGAGAACAGTGTCCCTTTATGTGAGAATGAATGTTAGTTCCCAATGATCGCTTATGTTCTAAAAGTCGGGTGTTCAAACAACGACCCCTCTGGCCGATGTATACCTTTCCACATGACAGCGGCAAGCAATACACGGCTGATAAGCTACACTTAGCAAACATTGTTGTGTGATTTATCGTACAACTACCGGCATTAATTTTTGCTGCTATGGAAATTTTACGGTCTAGTTTGGAACATATTAAGTGCGAATGCACTTTATAAGCGACCCTGAATCCGCCGTCCCATAGCAACGCCGCGGAGAGCGGAGAGGAGGAGGAGCGTCAGTAGCAACGGCGCAGCGACGTCACGCCCCACGTGACTGCGCGCGCTCCGCCCTCCGCTCCGTGGCTGCGCGCGCCCCGCGCATTGCCTGTGGTGATGAAGGCCGGCGGCGAGACGCCGAACGAAAGCGTGCGAAGCGAGCCGAGCACCCCGAACAGATCTGGCGCGGGGACGCGCGATGCGTGAGCGAGCGCGGGCCCTCGAATTCGATCGGCCGGACGCGCGCTTCAAGCGAGACTTCCTGGACCGCAGCTTCGGATATAGCTGCGCGGTGTGCGATCGACTGTGGTTCGACAACAACCTGAGCCCCATCTCGGGCGTGCGCAACGCCGCCAACAAGTTGAACGTGTTGCGGGTTCTTTGGAACGAGTTCGGAAGACAGATCATCATCATCAGTAAAAGTGCTTTAACTTAAAAATGGCCAGACCTCCGGGGGTCGGCTGGCGCGTACTCTCTCGCTGCCGTCTCCTTCGCTCGGCTCTGCAGTTTAGTCGCGCGCGCCCCCTCATAGCATCACCCCGTGCTTCGCACTTCCTCATACTCCCCTTCGGGGAAATGCGGGTTTTTTTTTATTAAGCTTGTTGGGTGCCGGAAAAACTAATGCTAGGCCATATCGATTACCTAACGTTTTTTAAGTTATGGGCAATCTTGTGCGCATATGGAACTGACACTATCTATCTTCTTTCTGTTTTCATTACTTGTCATTTTTTTCTGAAAGTTGTCGCGTACGTGGCTAATCAGCTTGTTGGCCGATCTGCACAACACGTGTTTTTCGTACCCAGCGTTTTTTAGCCTGATAATTTGCTGGTTGAAGCTTTCGCTAATTTTTTCTGGACATGATTTCGTTAGGGCTGCTCTCAAACATGAAAATGCTATGCCACTCTTTACGACTTTAGAATGTGCCGAACGGTAGCTAAGTAAGGGTTTTTCCGTTCGCGGATTGTACGACCAGCATAAATGTTCCGCTGCGGCATCTAACTCAACATCCAAAAACTGCAGTTTGTCATTGTCTGGTAATTCAAAAGTAAAATCAAGCCCTTGACTATTGTTCCTAAAGACTTTCAAAACTTCTGCGACTATTTTATCTCGACAGTGCGATTCAATAAAAACCAAAAGGTCATCTACAAACCGAAACACTTTCAGTGCAAGCCCAGTAAGGTTTAAATGTATTGCCTTGTCCATTTTTGCTAAATAAATTGTGCTTAAAACCGGGGCTACTTTCGAGCCTATTGTGATACCGGATTTCTGTCGGTACATAGCCTTGTTCCACATAACAAATGTCGACCTAATGTAAAAGGTTAACAATTCAAGAAAAGCATCCACCGATACACCACACTTATTCACAAACTCTAACACATTGTTTTCTTCTGTTATACATTGCTTTACACTTGACAATAGCGGACCATGCGGAATGTTGTAATACATATCTTGTATGTCTATGCTGAAGAAACTGTATCTTCCTGGGTTATGCGTGCTTAAAAACGAAACTAACGCCTCAGAGTTTGGCAGAATGTAAGGATCCGAGACCTTCAATGTCTTAAGGTGACACTGAAGATACGAAGACAAGCATAGCTGCCACGAGTCCCTTTCGGATACTATGGCTCGGAATGGAACACCAATTTTATGAGTCTCTGCCGCAAAAAATAACTCAAGATGCAAGCTACCTGCTCGTTTCACTGCTGATGCAAGCCGTTCAAAATTACTGTTCTCCAGTAAAGTGAGAGCCTTTTGCTTAACCTTATTTGCTTTTACGTCTACACGGACAAAATGTTTTTCTACGGCTGCCAACGCCTTTTCTTGAAAGAGACCTTCCGGTATGACAACCAAACAACCTTCCTTATCTGACGTAAGAAAACGCAAGCTGTTTTTTACACCAAAGTTCACTAAATTTCTTACGTGATGTTGTTTTCTGTCGGTGGTTATTGTCCTGAAAAGCACATCGACGCACTCGGTGATTAATCTTGGACGCTCCTCATCCGACACACGACGCGCCATGGACTTGACCAGTGTCACTTTTTCCGATGGAGAGAACGACGGTTCGAAACAGTACTTCGGACCCAGACCAAGAATTTTTCTGTAGTCTTCGGGAACTCAAACATCCCCCAGAACGATCACTTTTCCTTCTGAAGGTTGCGTCTTCGGTTTTGGCAAGTGCGGTCTCGTGTTGTCCCGTAACCAATCCGCAAAATTGTTGGACGTCCTGCACCATTCCTTGAAGCGTCTGTTGGGCTCCCTGTCGTAACGTATGACACATGCTATCCTCAGAGATTCCTTGAAATGTCTTGCCGGTCTCCACAATTCGCATTTTACAATCCGGCATATTCGTCTTGAGTGTGCAGAGGAAGGTTGAAGAAAACCGCACATTATTTCGAGTTCCTTGGGGCATACGTTGTATCTGGCATTCCAGGATGCCACCCTTGCCTTGTAAACAGATACTGCTAAGACTGTGGCCAGGGAGCTGGGTTCATACTGGTTGAAGTTGTTACAACATATAAAAGGGCCCGTTGTAATAGAAATGAAGTTCAGTAGGGTTGAGAGCTGGGCTAGTTGGTGAGATATCATTTTAACATATGGTGTAGTAGCGCAAATTCGACGGGGACAAAGAGGACAAAGTTTGTTAAGTGTAGCTTAGCAGTCGTGTATTGCTTGCCGCTATCATGTGGAAAGGTATACATCGGCCAGATGGGTCGTTGTTTGAACACCCGACTTTTAGAACATAAGCGATCATTGGGAACTAACATTCATTCTCACATAAAGGGACACTGTTCTCAGTGTGGCTGCTCGCCACTGTTCAGTGACGCAACCTTAGTCTTCCGTCATGGGAGCCAACTAACCAGAGAAATTGTCGAAGCCTTTCACATTAACAAAAGAAAAGATGGCTGCATTAGTCAGTCATCAGTTTCGTTAAGTAACCGAGAAGCCAGCTTCCTCGAAGGACTTTAATTGAAGTTAGTGTTTGCATGTGTCATACATTCCTTCATGTTGTTTCAATTCTGTTTCAAGCACGTGTGAATTCCCGCCAATGTATTTTGTATTGATGTTACCCAGCGCTGTTATTTGTTATGTCATCTTAAAGTGTCTAGGCATAACTGCCGTGTACAATCGCTTGAGTGTGCTCAAAAGGTTCTTTTGGCAATGATTCAGTGTTCGTAGTTCATTTCTGTGTCGCTAGGGATTTGGGTTATATATGAAGTGCTGCTTCTGAAATAAAATTAGTTGCGAGTGTCGTGTTTCTTCTTGTCCTCTTTGTCCCCGTCGAATTTGCGCTACTACACCATATGTTAAAATGACTACTACTACTACTACTACTACTACTACTACTACTACTACTACTACTACTACTACTACTACTACTACTACTACTACTACTACTAATAATAATAATAATAATAATAATAATGATAATAATAATAATAATAATAATTGTTATTATTGTTATTAGTAGTAGTAGTACTAGTGGCGTTTAATGTCCCAAAACCACGATATGATTATGTGGGACGCCGTATTGGAGTGCTGCAGAATTATTGACCACTTAGGGTTCTTTAACGTGCACCAAAATCTAAGATTTCTTTCAGTATTTTCATATACGGTTCGTCGACGCCCTGATTCCGTTGTGCCTGAATGACTGCTGCCATCTCGACCGAATCAAATACCTTCTCGTAATCTCTGACGGCTCTATATAGGGGATGGTTATATTCCGCGCATTTCTCTATCACTTGATTGATCGTGTGAATGTGTTTATTGTCGACAAGCCTGTACGGAACCTTGGTATATTTTTAAGTCACTTGTAGACAACGGACAGTAAGCAGATTGGCATGTAATATTTCAAGCCCTTGACGTCGTCTTTGTTATGAATTAAGGTGGTTTTAAAATTATTCCAAGATTCTCATACCTTCATCGTCAAGAGACCCTTTCTATACATGGTGGCCAGTCTTTCTAAAACAATCTGTCCACCGTCTTTCAACAGATCAGCTATTTTAACTTTCCTATCCATATTGACAGTGACTTTGGCTTCCTGATCCATTAGTGCATACGTCCGGTTTTTGCCTGTGCGCAGTTTCCTCTTGACCCCTTTGAGGCTTCGTCCGTTCTAGAGATGACCGATAAAAGGATGGGACGAAGTCAGTCACGTGCGAGTTACGTTTGAGACCCCAGCCCTGCAGCAAAAATTAAGCAAAACGATACTACGTGGCTTCCTAGATGAAGTCCAGGAGCGGTCTATACAATTCGCGCATCCACTTGGAATCAACGTCCATCGGCACTGTCGACGAGCGCAAGGTGAGGTTGTGATATTTACAGAGTACTCGAGAGACTTATTAGACCGCGTGCGCGTCGCTCGCACCGCATATACATCTATATAACAAATGATAAGATTCTAGCGCCCTTTGTTGATACTAACTGCAGTTGTTGCATTTTAGAAACGCTGGTTGTACTTTCACGTGTTTGCCCGCAGGTGAATGCATGCCGTAGATATGTGTAGTCGTGCGCAAGATGAGTCTCTAACACTGAAATTGTCTTTGAAATACTCCATAACGGCTAAACGCAGTGAGCAAGCGCAAGGTGTTCATGACACCAAATGCTGAGGCGAAAAATTCTATGGCATTTCAATACGACACATTCGCATTAGTACCTTCCAAGTATTCATACACTAAACATGAATTCGGTGTTCCGCTCACATTATTGACAAACGAACGTCGCGACGGCATCGGCACGCGATAACGCACATATCGCTTAACTGCTACGTCCCATATACATACGCTCGGCAATACCTACACTGTGTTATTAAATGCGAAGCATTTCTTAGCAAACTTCTGCGACTTTGAGCGTATCTATCTATCTATCTATCTATCTATCTATCTATCTATCTATCTATCTATCTATCTATCTATCTATCTATCTATCTATCTATCTATCTATCTATCTATCTATCTATCTATCTATCTATCTATCTATCTATCTATCTATCTATCTATCTATCTATCTCTATCTATCTATCTATCTATCTATCTATCTATCTATCTATCTATCTATCTATCTATCTATCTATCTATCTATCTATCTATCTATCTATCTATCTATCTATCTATCTATCTATCTATCTATCTATCTATCTATCTATCTATCTATCTATCTATCTATCTATCTATCTATCTATCTATCTATCTATCTATCTATCTATCTATCTATCTATCTATCTATCTATCTATCTATCTATCTATCTATCTATCTATCTATCTATCTATCTATCTATCTATCTATCTATCTATCTATCTATCTATCTATCTATCTATCTATCTATCTATCTATCTATCTATCTATCTATCTATCTATCTATCTATCTATCTATCTATCTATCTATCTATCTATCTATCTATCTATCTATCTATCTATCTATCTATTCTATCTATCTATCTATCTATCTATCTATCTATCTAGCCGCCTACGACTTTGTGCTCTCCTGGTCGCTTGGTTAATCGAATGTGCACCAAAATTGGTATGACATGACATGACTGTATGGCGAATATCAGTGACAAGTCATAACATGAAAATCATGACACGCATGTCATGTACAGCATGATTTACATGCCACGCTCAAGGCGCGCTGGCGGCCGTTTCGCTAGCTTTATCTACCCCGAAATTGGTATTACGCGACGTGACTGTGTGACGAACATAAATAACACGAGTTAACATGAAAATCATGACACGCCTGTCATGTACAGCATGACTTACGTGCCACGCTCCTGGGGCGCTGGCGGCCGCTTCGCTAGCTTTATCTACCCCGAAATTGGTATTACGCGACGTGACTGTGTGACGAACATAAGAACACGAGTTAACATGAAAATCATGACACGCATGTCATGTACAGCATCACTTACGGGCCACGCCATGGGGCGCTGGCGGCCGTTTCGCTAGCTTTATCTACCCCGAAATTGGTATTACGCGACGTGACTGTGTGACGAACATAAGAACAAGAGTTAACATGAAAATCATGACACGCCTGTCATGTACAGCATGACTTACGTGCCACGCTCCTGGGGAGCTGGCGGCCGTTTCGCTAGCTTGATCTACCCCGAACATGGTATTGCGCGACGTGACTGTGTGACGAACATAAAAACACGAGTTAACATGAAAATCATGACACGCATGTCATGTACAGCATGACTTACGTGCCACGCTCATGGTGCGCTGGCGGCCGTTTCGCTAGCTTGATCTACCCAGAAATTGGTATTGCGCGACGAGACTGTGTGACGAACATAAAACCACGAGTTAACATGAAAATCATGACAGGTATGTCATGTACAGCATGACTTACGTGCCACGCTCATGGTGCGCTGGTGGCCGTTTCACCAGCTTGATCTACCCCGAAGTTGGTATTGCGCGACGTTACTGTGTGACGAACATAAATAATAGCAATTAACATGAAAACCATGACACGCATTTTCCTCAATGACATACAAGACGATGTATGCAGCTCTTTGCTGGATGCTTTGCATTACATCGACTCCCAAAATGCGTGGGATATGCCGGCTTTTTTCCTTTCACATTTCATGCGTAGATATACAGGCAGGTGCGTTTGAATAAGTGTGGTCTTACGATGTAAGAATATTCAACAAGCCGCGACGTGTACGTTCCTTTCGTTTGGTGCTCCCACGGCACCAACGAGCCGCGGGCGACCGAACGGCCGGCTCGCTCGATGTACAAACTTTTTCCATAGTGCGCCATGCTCCCGCGGGGCTTTCTGGGATTGCTTGAAAAGGTTCATTAGCAAGAATCTCGAAATGCATCCACCCTTTCTCTTTAGACTATCATCTGATGCTTTGCAATCATATTGCTCAATTTATTTTTATCATATATCTGCACTTAATTATTAATTTCCTAAAACTATCAGTAGATTTAATTACTCCTTTAAATTGCAGAAGGATGTCTTGAAGGGTCAGTTGGTACATGTTACTGCGTTTCAAACAGCGCAAAAATGGGGCGAAGGCTTACGAACAAACAACAGAAGCGCTGTTCCTTTGTTCGTTAGCCTTCCTGCCGTTTTCGCGCGGTTTTGAGTGCAGTAACATGTAGCAACTGGCCCTTGAAGACACCCTTCCGCAATCTGTTTCTCTTACATCAGGCTCCAGAACTCATCAATGTGCGAGCGCTCGTGTTGTTTTTTCCTTAGCCTTCGTCCAATTTTCGCGCCGTTTTCAACGCAGTACTCCTTTAAATTGTCATCTCTCGTGAACGTCTCTTTTGACACTTGTCGGTGATAGGTGGTATCTATATTAAACGAATAATTATAATTGATTACCAATTAATGATATTTATGACTGCTAATAATGAATGATATTCTACTACTTTCCACCATTGTACTGTAACTGCATAGATTGAGATCTATAGCTGCATAGATTAGATACTATCTATCTATTTTACTGATGTCCTACACTGACAGCTTTCACCCCTAAATTGAACATATGTTGAATTCATTGTCACCATTCATTAGTAATGCACTGTGTACCAAGGTGCGAATGTAGATCAACATTAGTAAGATACTCTTACCGTGAATTCTGCTTAGCTGACCTAATTTAAAAAATTTGCCTACATGCACTGAGTCGCGCACACCTGAGCTAGAGCAGAGCTGGTCGGCACTTGGCTGGTCTTGGCTTGACTCTTGACGTCATTCACACGCCGATGCACGAAGTGTTCACGGGGTCACATTGGTAATCACGAGTATAGACTAGGCGTGGATCGGGTTCGATTGGGTATCGCTCGGCAGTCACAACACCAAATATGTTAATTAGCTTAATCAGATTAATTGGAATAATTAGCGTAATAGATCTAATTTGCACATTTGGAACTTGGTCTAGCTTAACTTGCATCTCTAGTCAAGCTAGCATTAATCATATCTTAATTAGCTTAATTACGCTAATGAGCTTAAGTAGTATAATCTACATACTCTAGGCTTCATCTCGACGAGATTTCACCACAAGTCGATCTAGACCTAATGAGTTAATTAACGTAATTAATACCAATTAGGCTCATTCATAATTAATATATCGGTATCGCTCGGCATCTCTTGCCGAGCTCGGCATGACTACGCAGACTAAAATCTCAACTCGGCTTAATTAGGGCTAATTAGCCTTCTGGCTGTATTATGCTTGGCTAATTAGTTTTCATCGTGCTCAACTAAACTTAATTACAATTGGCTATGATTAACATGGCTTAACTAGGCACAGCTATGCTGAGTGCGCCGGCATAATGATGATTGTGTTTTGTCTACATCGCGAGTAGTACAAAGCGTGTGCATAACTCTGCTGTAAAAAATATTAATATTAATTACGCTGCAGAGCTTCTAACTGCCAATTAGCAAACATTCCAAATGTATTCAGCCTCTTCCTATGTGCATTCATTTGACGCATTACTATGTTGTCGAGCTATTAATTTATTGACCATATACCCGCACTTGGCAACTGCCTACAACGATCACTAATAAATATAATCGTCATCTTTGGCATGTCTTTTATTTGATACCTTTAATTGCTAGGTTCCATAGATTTTCCTCAAATTATCCCTAATTACTAATTATCGATAACTATCACTAAAGATAATTGCATGTTACTATCTATCTCGGATGGTAATTTCATACATTGAATACCCTATATATATCATGTACATATCCTTCTATACTGAAAGATTTCTATTATATCCTTAAAATTGGTGAATTCATTACAAGTGATTACTTATATGGTCAGGGTGCAAATGTGCATAATGTTGCTGAGTAAACCTCACTCAGTGTGAATTCTTGGGGGTCATTGTCAACTCTGTTAATTTTCCATTGTAATTAAGCTAAAAGACCCTTAATCACTAATTAGCAACCTAAGATTTTTATATCTTTGATCCCCTTCGTCTCCACTTCCATGGGATACATTACAACGCAATCCTTCGATTAGTTGATTCTTATTTACCCCTTTTCTATTTACCTCAAAGTGTAAGTATTAATAATGACAGAGTACAATTACCACGTCTCTCATACCTTTTATTACTAAATAGCTATAACAGTATCTACTGCTAGTTACTTGCATGCGACAGCCATCTAGTATTAATGGCATGCATTGCAATACTATATCTAAATATATATATAATATACATGTCCTTCTATACTAACCGCTTTCACCAATAAGTTTTAAGTAAATTGTTAAATTCATTAGTACCCTTGATTACTTACACCCAGTGGAGCAAAATTCGTATCCGTATCAATATATCTTGTCAATTCTTACTTACTTTGAATTACGAGGAGCTATTCTCATTTTTGACCGTCTGCTCTAATTAACCTAAGACTTCTCATTGCTAATTAACAACTTAAGACCTCCACAGTATTCATACCCTCTATATCTTTAGCAGCTTCAAGAAAAACAAGCTTATATAAAAACACTGACATTTTCACCTGTTTTAGGGCAACCGTAAACACTATGAAGCGTATGCACCCCTATAAGGTGGCTTTGCTGCAATGCACCTTAGACAAAAGTTCGCGTCGAACCTCAGAAACTTCGCCAACATCAGCCGAACTTCACAGGTACGAATATTGAATCATCGAGATTGGGTCCCTTCAGTGATTTAAGCAGGTGAGGGCGCATTGTTTTTATATAAATTTTTTAATTATCTCCTATGGAGTTTCACATAGCACATAAAAGTGGCTCTCGAACCCAGGAAGTTAATGGTAATAAAGCAAAACTTCTCGCACTGTGGCCTAATGACTCCCATATTATATGGACGAAGTGATTTAAGCGTATATTGAAGCGTTACACTACAATAAATGTTTAAAGGTCGGTTCCCATTGAGTGACGCTGCCACTTAGCAGCCAACACAACAGATGGCGCTAGTTGTCGATGTCCCGAATTCCTGGACATGGTGCATATATGCATCGCGATGGCGACTCTTCGACGCCGCACGAGCGGTAGGAATGTCGCGCATACTCAAACACGTCGTGAGTTGGTACGAATACGTAAACACCGACAGAAAGATGCTTGATTGTAGCTGCACTGTCGTGGCGGTAACTTGTACGTGTTCACTTCTTTCATATCTTCCCAGATTGCGTACGCGTGTTGATCGGACGCTACGTGATTACGCAAACGACGCTTGAAGCGAAGCACGATGTAGTGTATAGGTGACGGTGGGGCCTCAGTTTTTGTACAGTTTGCCACGCTGTTCCTTGACAGTAACATCAGTCGCTTGTCGAATCACGAAGAGACGTTAGAGCCCGACGTCTTGTTCAGACGGCCGAAGGTTCGATTACCGTGACGTCACTGGTATACGAAGCGCCGCGAGGCTGGTCCCTGCAGCAAGGTTTTGCGGGAGCGAGCGACGCGTCGCCCGTGTTACCTGCCAATCAAACCGCAGTAGGCGTGCAGCTTTCTCTCTGTTCTGCGCTCACCTCGACAGGCTTACGGTATGTAGATCTTCTCTAGCCAGTGAGGACGCGTTTCGGGCTGCATGTGTACGCTCCCGTCAGCTATCGGCTCTTGCGAAATCAGTGAATTGTCACTGATCACAGTATATAATGATCACGATTCAGATCGCCTCATTAATATTCAAGCGAAGCCGCTCGGTTCCCAGCTGTCCCTTCATTTGTTTCTTTATGGAACGTTTATTTGACGACACTTAAGAAGGAAGAGCAAGACAACTTGTGATGTAATGAGAACAGATTCAAATTTTGTCGCCAGGGCGGCAATGATAATTGATTCTTGGCAAGGATAAGAAACATGTAATTATTAAGGAAGTGGGGCGCACCGTTCGCTCAGTGTTGCTCAGCTTAGAAGAAGCGGAGCGGGTCTCAGTTATCACGTGGCACCGTCGTATGGTCAATCGTGACACGCGGAAAGCGCGTCCTGCAGACACACCTGGGGTGTTCAGATGCCTGCTCATCCGCAATGATTAAGGCGAAAGCCCTAGAAGTTAGAAAGCCTTAGAGAAAGCTTACCGTCGGCGGTGTTCGCTGAAAAGAAATCCACTGAGAAGAAAAAGATGGCGTTCACCTTCGAGTCGCCTTAGGCAAACGCATAAGGAACTGCGTGAATTTTTTTGACTGGCGCTTGTATAACTTACCGCGGAACCGTTGTGCCCCGACATACCACTTTCGCAATTTATTTAACAGAGTTCACGTATACTTCTGCCATTCCTCACCCCCCCCCCCTCGCCCCCCCCCCCCCCCCCCCAAGAAAAAAGACAAAAGAAAGAAAATGCTTTGAGAAAATGAAGAGCTGCGCCATTCTTAACCACGGAAACAGTAACGAATTGTAGTAACATGTCAGTTTGATTTGTCGTATACTTGTGAATTGGATGTGTGGCCTTCTGCCAAGTTGATTGATAACAGCGTTTACCCAAAGTCTCTCCTATGTTTTCTTTAAGTTGCATTACAGTCTGTTGTATTGTACTGTATTGTACTGCTTACACAGCGATGTGCCTGTGATTATTTCTATCTCACCCCATCTTAACCCTTCGGATCGCCTATATTTTTGACACGATGTTATAAAAACCGGCTGTGGTGCATAGATATAAACCACAAATAAATAAAAATAAAACAAATTCCATCCAAACCAATTCAGCACTTTACCGAAAAAAGTGGCGCACATATATCCCGCTGACTCATGAGAAGGTTTTCAAAAGTGGGAAAACATTGTCCCACTGACTGATGAAGGTACCATCTTGCGATCGCATCACCCGATATGGGGTGAAACGGCCGAAACAAGTGGTCCAGAGGAACACTTCTCAAGTTGTGCAGAGGAATGTTAATAGGCGGTTTCCATCTTAAGGAACACACCAGTCAATTCTTGCATGTACGTACATGTAATGCATTGTACTATGCTGTGTTGTGTTGTATTGTATTTTGTTTTATTGTTCGTGTGCGGGTAACAGTGTGCTGATTCCACGTGCCACGAACGGAGAGAGTATATGTAGGGGCGTCAGAGTACCTTTTTGTGGTCGACCATTGCTCTCTTCGTTTCGTCGCTTTCTAACAAACGTGAGAACGCTAAGATTCGTCCTTTGCTCTAACCTAACCACAGTGTTCCCTTAACGCCTAGGCAAGGGCTCCTCGCTGAAACAGAAAGAAAGTGGCTCGCGTCGCCGCGTGCAAACCAACGCATATATGAATCTTCAATGTGCACGGCGTGCATATTCAAGATTCATATCCCATCCTGTCGTCACGCTTGTCGACAGCGTCAACGCGTGCCCTGAGCAGCTCGGGAGGATACATCGGATGCTCTGCAAACTCGACGTCGGGACGGCTGTCGTCCCGTTTGAAGGCTTAGACGGCCGCGGCGAGTTCCCGTCAGCGCAAGCGAGCGAGTCGTCGCTGTTGACGTCGTTGTCACTGACCGCTGTCCGGTTCTAGCGCGATACGATCTCAACAACGGCCCTGATCCCTCTCGCAGCCTTCGATGCCTCTGGCTAGCCGGAATGCCGGCTTTGCGGACATTTCATGATATAGCGGACGCTGTTGTTGGGCTAGCTGCGAAATCAGGTTCCATGAAATAGCCGAGAAAGGAATTTCCATTTCTCTTAAGATGGTGGCCAGTCCTGTATCCATTTTATGCGGGTTTATAATAATAATAATAATAATCAATCAATCAATCATTTATTTAACGTGCCCAGGAACAACCGTAAGGTCTTTGTGCAGGCGCACGCAAAAAAAAAACAAAAAAAATAAACTATACAATACAGACAGTCTTCAGAAATAAAAAGAGCAAATACACGTAGACAAAGAGAAATGAACACAAAAGGGGAGGAGTAAAATAAGACAACACGAGAAATATTGAAGGGGAATGAAAAATTAGATTGCATATATACAACTATGCGGAAAGACGGAGAAGGGAAGACTTTGTACATTGTGCCATACTATGTCAAAACAGTACAAAGCTCGGATAAAAACAATGATTGTGGACTATGAAAAATGTCAAGATCAAGAAAATTAACATTATAGAGACTTTGTATTCTGTGAACGGTAGAGTGTTGGAAGAAGCAGGCGGGTACATGAAACGGTCTGTTCTCTCTGGTTAACTTACGCGGAATTCGAAAATTAACACAATTGAGAAGTACAGGGCAGGATATGATACCGTGGACTAGCTTGTAAAGAAACAAGAGATCAGAACGATTTCGTCGGCAGTGAAGTGATGGCAATGATAATAATTCAGCAGTATTTGAACGAGATTTTTTAGCAAAGCGATGGTTATATATGCTAAGGAATTTTTTCTGGACTCGTTCAATGGTGTTACCGCTGGATTGAGCAATGCCATTCCATATCACGGACGCATACTCCAGTTGAGGAAGACATAGCGCGGTGTACAATTTTCGGAAGGGCATAGGAGAACGGAATTCTCTAGACAATCTGCAAACACAGCCTAGGGTGCGAAGACCCCGCAAAGCAACACGCTTAGCGTGAGCAGAAAAGTTTAACGTGCTATCAACAACAACACCAAGATCACTGATCTCATAAACCTTGCATAAGGACACAGAATTGACAGAGTATTGAAATGACACGCTAGATGTTTTGCGAGTGATAGACATGAATTTTGTCTTCGAGGCATTCAGAGAAAGGTTATTAGCGTTGCACCATTCGGAAAAAGAGCGCAAATCTGACTGCAGCAAGCGACAGTCGTTAACTGAATGAATTTTCTTAAAAATCTTGATGTCATCGGCATACAAGAGGAAAGAAGAATTACGAATGGCAAAAGAAACATCATTAACGTAAATTAAAAATAGGAGTGGGCCTAATACTGACCCTTGAGGGACCCCACTAGTCACTTTATACAAAGAAGACGTTTGGCCATTTACCGCTACATAACAATATCTATTGAGCAGATAGCTCTGCAGGAGATTCACAACCGACAAGTCAACATCAAATTGCGCAAGTTTAACCATAAGCAGTGTGTGGCTGACTACGTCAAAAGCCTTGCTCAGGTCACAGTAGAGTACGTCAACCTGTCCTCTCTGAGAAATAGGTGTGGAGATCTGCGTCATGAAACTAGCAAGATTTGTGGTAGTTGAGCGGCCAGCGAGAAAACCATGTTGATTAGGAATCAATGAGCTTTTAACACTAAAAGACAATATTTTGTGAAGAGCCAGCTCGAAGATCTTTGATGTGGCACATAGTAGAGAAATCGGGCGATAATTAGAAACATCTGTTTTAGAGCCCGACTTAAATACTGGGAAAACACGAGCAGTTTTCCACATGCTAGGAAATGTGGAAGTGTCCAGGCAGTTATTAAATATCGTAGTCAGTACTGGGACAAATATACTACTATAAGCTTTTAGTATGGCGGAGGGGATGCCATCTGGGCCACATGATAAGGATGGTTTTAAGCACTTAATGCATTCGCAGATAAGATTTCATCCAGCGACAAAGCACTGGGTGAGCGAACTGCCTTAGGCTGTCTGATATCAGTGCTAGAGTCTGAGGCCTTATAACGGATGAGAAATGTGCGGCAAAACAGTCAGCGACGGCATGCACTTCTACCCCATTTGAGTCTAGTAGTCTGAAAGACTCTCCGCTTTGCTGGACCGTTTACGTACATACTTCCAAAACTCAGCTGGTCTGTCAGAAGCGCTTTTTTCTAAGAATTCAATATACGAACTATGATCCCGTTTATATAGGCGTTTAGCGAGAGTTCGAAAAAGGCTGAACTCTTCCTTCCACTCGCTCGATGGAGAACATTTAGATTTCCTGTGTGCGCGATCTTTATGCTTCAGTGCACTGATAAGTTCAGATGAGAACCAGTGGGGATATTTACGTTGTTTATGTGTGTATTGGGGAATAAAATTACGCATGCTGCTCAGTACAAGCTCCGCAAACTGATCAACCTGGTCATCAACATTCGGTTTGTCAGTAACCTGTGACCAGTCAACGGTGGACAAGTGATGATAGAGGCCCGTGTAATCACCTCGCTTGAACGCAAATCTTGGAGATTTGTTTACGTAACTGCTGTAGCTCGTCGTTTCGGCTGATGCAGATAATGTTACGTTAAATAATTACGTTATAATAATAATAATAATAATAATAATAATAATAATAATAATAATAATAATAATAATGATAATGATAATAATGATAATGATAATAATAATAATAATAATAATATAATAATAATAATAATAATAATAATATGATATGTGGGGCTTTACTTGTCAAAACCACGATGTGATGATGAGGCACGTCGCAGAGGAGAGCCCCGGAAATTTCGACTATGTCGTGCTCTTTAACGTGCACCGACATTGCACAGAACGCGGGCTTGTAGAATTTCGTCTCCATCGAAATGCGACCGCCGCGACCTGGATCGAACCCGCGACCTTCGGGTGGGCAGCCGAGCGCCGTAACCACTAGACCACCGCGGCGGACGCGGGTTTATAACAAAGACAGTAGCTTTTGCAACTCGACACTGCAACAAGAACATGCCACAGCGTTAGTGCCCTAAAGCAACACTGAACACTGCTATAGTGACTCCACATGGTCGATACGACCAAGAAATGAAGGTTGTGGCAGATCATTATTTATGATTGTGGAGGTTGAATGAATAGCAGGGAGAGTAACCAGGACTAATCGCAGCTGGTTACCCTGCATTGGGGAAGGAGAAAGGGCAGCAAACGCTATCAACGCACAAGAAAATACAAGGAGTAATTGCAAGTTCAGTAATTGAACAACACACCTTCATCCCACACGTTGTAAACGCAATTACACGACTTTCTCTTCTTTGTCTGTCGTTTTTTCTCTTCTGTCTGTAAAAATGGTCCACTGAATGACACCTCCTCCAGAACAATAATTTCCACACTTGGTCCGCAGTTGTCACGCGTTAGCGGGCTCGATTCGAGGCGGGACGCGAGCGAGCGCGAGCGAATTACACGCACCGCCGCCCTCTGCGATCTTGAAATAAAAGTTTTCGCCTCACCCGCATCCAAGAACAATGGGAGGGGAAAAGGCCCGGCGGCCCCAGACACAAACAGCGCAATATTGAAACCGTTTCTAATTATAGAGGCGCCGCTTGTCTCGCCACGACCCGGCTACCTGCCACGCACGAACCGCCGCTTCCACGCACGCCTGTGTTTTTTCTTTCTTTCTTCCATTCCATCTTACTTTTTCTGCCTTCCGCGTGCTTTAGTGCCGTCGTCGTGTGCATTTACTTCTTCCTCGTCGAGCTAGCAGAGGACGCCGCATCCTCTTTCTTTCCTCTCTTGTTGTCCCCCACGAGCAACGACTCAGAACGGAGCGACGACGACGTCAGTAACCGCCGCGGACCGTCATTTATAAGGCGACACTGAAAAACGGCCCGGTTCTGACCGCAAGACACGCCTTGTTGCGCGGCCGTGCGGACGGTGCTATATTTGACGGCGCGGGCGCCGCTTTTGTCGTGATTTAGGCGTGCGCAGTCGGTGGGGACGCCTGTTTTTGTATCTGACCGTTCGTGTATACTATGCAGCCCGGGAAGGAAGCGAAAAACGTTGAAAAGTATATATGCATCGTGACTGTCGATACTTGTGCAACCGTTACCGAAAAAGCCCGAATTCGCGCCCTGTTCCAGTGGACGATTTCCGAACGTCGCCTTTAAATGGCAACGCCCGCTCTATTGTTGCATGTTTCCTGTTTAGAGTGTTGCCTATTGTGGAATACATTACGCCTTTTAAATGAGGGGGCTTACGAACTGGGTTACGTGTGGACCGCCTTTTTTTTTTTTGGGTAGAGAGAGTATTGAAATCAATGCATGGTTCAGTACACGCTGGTATGAGACTTCCTGAACAATTTTTTTTATAACGAGAAAAGATAATGCCCCCGGGGAGATTTATAAATACGATGTTGGTGTAGTTGGTGCACAGACGACAGCTTATGTAGCGCGAAAGGATAGCAAAAAAAAAAAAACAGTAACTTCGCATTAGGGGCGCCAAGCCCATAAAATAGGTAGGTCGTTTGTCAATAATAAAACAGGTAAGTCGTTTGTCAAGATTCGTCATTTTGCTGGGACATCGCTCTAGGCGGTCGTATACTTCTGCGATGTCACTGCGAATTCCACAAGCGAATTTGAAGACATATGTTGAATTCAGCTTGTGAGGAGAGTGAGACTGAGAGAGAGTGAGGATTTCTGGCCACTATAAACGCCCACTATAAATAGCAGAGTTAAACTCAGACAGTATGATGGTGGCGCAATGCGAAAAAGAGTACAAAAAATAGAAAACGTGCTGTAAGACGTTCCTCCCATGCAGTGCAATACACAGCTAGAATTGCCGTTACCGGTTACACCATGCTGAATACAAAGATAACCTTGATTTTAAGCCGTCACATCCTATGCACGTACCAGTGTGGTGCCAAAGACATCCGTAAAGGAGGAATATAAATCTTCTTCTGACAGTGTTACTTAACGTCGCACCAGTGAGACGCGCAGAGGTGCAAAGGGCGAGCTTCGAGACGAAGAGGCATGTCGCGTGACGACCGATAATTGCTCTTATATACCTGCGTGCCCAAAAGACAGGTGAGTGCCCGCCTCTATAGCCTACATCGCAGAGACACCTGTCTTCCGAGGCGGCAATTAGGCCGCAGCGCCGTTGCACAAGCCGTGCAGGCGATTCAAGCTCGACGACAACGCCTTTGTGCGCAGCTCCTGCATTGCCTTTCACGGGAAGCAAGCCCGTCGAATACAGCAGCAGCAGGTATACGCGTGCTGGGATTACACGAGTCGCGAGCGGCGATTAACCCCTTTGACAACGCGGCTCGCGTGGGAACGCGACACGTGCGTCATGAAGCGCTTGCTCGCCTCATCAGAAAGACAAGGAGGCGGAACTGAGGCAAGCGGAGCGGAAAACTCGCGAAGAAGGCTGCAGGCTGATAGGTGAATGCGTAGTTGTTCTATAGCGCCCCTAGCGTTTAAGTGGCGCACCTATGCAGCGAGGTGCGTCACGGAAGAGAAGCTGTGCAGCGTACGTTCGGCCTTAAGTTAAAGTGAGTCAAAGGTGTGATTAGCATTTTTATTCGGGTAAGGTGTGTGTGCTAAGGCGATGCACTCGTTTTCTGTGCCTTTCTTCCACGCTACTTTTTTTTTTTGCGGCCCTCCAAAATAAACATTAGCGTGCGAGCTCGCCAGAGTCACTGTAAAACAGTCTTGGAGCTGACAACCGGCTTATGTGAGCACTGACTGCTTATTCTTGTTGTGGCAAATAGTGCAAAACCATATCGCTTGCGCTGCATATGCGCGCTGTATACGTATACCTATGAAGTTATATGTACATTCCTATGAAGGCTGTGTCATAGCAAAAGAACTGAGAGAGAGAAAGAGAAAGCAACTTTATTAAAAATAAATGAACCCCGGTCCGGGTCCACTAAGAAAAGCAAGGCCTAGCGATCAGACAGGCCTAGAAGTTTCAAATGTTCGTGTAGGGGCCTTCATGATGTCTGGGGAGGAGTCCGCCAGCCACTCCTCCAGGGTCACGGGTCTTAGGTTGGTAGGCATGTGTCTGAGGCTTTCGCCCATGGTTGCACGGCCACCCGGACAATCCAACAGAACGTGGGCGCTATCCGGGAAGCCACCGCACGAATGCAAAGTGTGCGCCGCGACTGTTCGTGCTTCAATACTGTTGAGATCGTTGCAAAAATAGTTAGGCAAGCTCTAAAATAACCGAAGCACCTATGAAGGTTCAGCAAGGTCGCCATAAAGGTATCCTGCCAAGAAAGATGTAGTAAGTGATGTAATGGTACCCGTACGAAGAAGCTTACGGACATGCGGAACGCCGAGAGAATCCTCAATAGCTTCTGCTATAAACGACGACGAAGAAATCCAGAAGGCAGGATTTCCTGGAGCAGCAACAAAACGCACCACTGTACACACTTGTCTTCTGATACGTAACTGAGATATGAAGACGGAGTTTCTGCTGCTGCTCGTATTTCCGTCTCGTGTAGGAAGTGTGCGTCGCTGTGTTACTCGCATTTTTTTCCTGTACTGTAGAGCGAGGAACCGACCCGCTATTTACTTCACTACGCTCGAGGTGGCCAGTTGCCAAACCTTGTCGTCCGTATTTACGGTTCGTATGTATGACTCAAGCTCGCATTTCTGCACACAACTTTCTTTTCTTTTAGCTAATTGTATATAATTTTCAATATAATTTAACGGTAACGTCCTGTGCGCGTACCAGTGGCGTAGCCAGCGGGGTAGTTTGGGGGTTTCAAGCCTCCCGGCCCCATTCCCGACATTTTTACGTTCTGTGTATATACGCGCACACAGAAAACACAGGCACGAGCATACATGAAAGCGGTTCGGACTGCCCCATCCCCCGAAAAAATATTTCTGGCAGTTGCACGCTGTGTTACCTTACAGGTAACACAGCGTGCAACTTGCACCGTCTCTACTAAGCAGCTATGTACAATTCCACTTCAAAAATTATCGTCCTACACTGAGCTCATTTACTTATGTTTTTAACGGTTAGTCCTCGCTTTGTTGTTCTGCGCGGAAATGAGAACCAGTAGCGTATTAGAGGAGCAGATGATGCACGCCTTTCAGCAAGTGATATGAATAGCACCAAGGCAGCTCCGAAATCAACTCAAGGAGCCAGAACAAATTACCCATCAGTCACTGTAAGACCAATTCGAGGCAGACCAATCATTCATACGTCTCGCGTGTCGGCGACGGACGCGCGAAAGGCGTTTATAAATGAACGGCGATGCCGGGTGTCTATCTGCCCTGTCACCTTCCTCTATCAAGTCGTTATATAGAACAGCTCTCGCTCGAGTATATCCTCATACACGGCCGTCGTTGTTTCACTTCACGAAAACAACGAACGCCGTCGCTTCAAACACTGCAGACCAAGATCACAGCTGCAACGGCCGAGCTGCGCGGTTACCAACACTCGAACAAACCGCCCCTTCTCCGGCTTTCTCAAGACCTGTCCTGTACTGGAGCGGTGCGCGCGGCTCAGAGGGACGCATGCAGTAAGTCGTGCGTGTATTGACGTATTCGGGTCATGACTGAGAAGCCGAATGTCTCTCTTCTCGCACCTCACTCGGGACAGTGGTTGGTCATCGCCGGGTTCCCCCCCGCGCGACAGGGGCAGTTCCCGCAACTGCCACGCAATGCAAGCACACACCCGCCGCGCTTGCTTTGCGCAGGACAGCATCTGGCGAGCCGCAGGCTGTGGCCACTGTCCACTCCCAGTACCTCACTGATCGCGCCCGATACACACTGCTGAACGGCAGCTCCGAGAGCTACGTGCTCATACGGCAGAACAAAAAAACGGGTGCGCCGCTTTTCATACGGCGCTCGACTGTTTGCCTTCGCGAACGGGGTTAACAGGCGCGCTCGAGAGCTGTTCGTACCGTCGGTGACCGTGCCAGAAGGCGTGGAAGTCCTGATGAATAGAAGGGACGTAAATCTTTTTTTTTTTTCTTTCTGAAGAGTACGTACGTGAAAGGCACTTTCACATACGTAGTCTTGAGGTTTGAGCAGCTCCGCGAGGGCTGCGTACCTCTTGGCTGCGTGCGTGTATTCATGCACTGCCCGGTGCTTTCGTCACATGGCACGATGTGTCGATTATATGAAGCGATATTTACAGGGCGAGAGGGACAAGCGCCACATGCGAAGAGGTGTGGCTTGTTTATCTGACGAATAAGCGTGGGGAGCCCTAAGAATTATGGTTCCACGTATTCGTAGCCGAGAACAGTGCGACGCTCTTGTCCGTTGTTTGCTGTGTTCGTGGGAGCACAGTTTTCGTGACGGCGTCGTAGGAAACAAATATCTGTAGGCGACCCTAATCCCCGACTTAGGTGTCTGGTAGGGGCACTCGCACGTCGGCGTCCGTGTGCCCTGGTGTATTCCTTGAATGAACTTTGTGTTTCGCGAGCTGCGGAGCGGTTCTCAGAGGCCACGTGCGAAACTGTGACTTTTTTAAGAATACTTTTTATCAATATCCTTAAAACCCGAAGTAAATGCTCGACCTGAAGGGCTTGGAAGAAAAACAAGTGTCACTCTGTGCTCGTGCCACAAAAAAAGAAAGAAAAGAAAACGAGACGACTATGAAAAATCGGGCCTCCGCCTCAGAGCAGCGTTGCCAAAGGATGCGCGAAAATGAAGGCGTCGACGCCAGCACTACCTTGGGAGACGCGACCGATCAGGCATTGTGGCCAAGCACGCGCGTACTGCAAAAACAAATTCCGCTGCCGCGCCACACCCATGCGCAACTTCAGTGCTAGAAAAGGCGCGGGCTGCAGTAGTGACTGAGAGTGTACACGCCGTCTTCGTCACCTTGGAGCACAATTAACAGCCAACGCTGCATGCCGCTAAAGTCTTCTCCCGAGAAACCGGGCGCAGCAAGTCGTACGCACGAGCGCGCTCCGGTGCATGATGGCACGCCGCCATCCCGGAAGACGACTTACGTACGCCTCGGGGACGAGACGACGATTACGGGCGCGTCCCCGCGCCGGTCGCCACCATGCCGTACTATGACCTGTCTTCGGCGGCGTACAATCCCCCTATTGCTCGAGGCGAGTCTACCCGCCAGCCAGCCACAGTAAAGGGGCGTGCTGTAGGGACGCATCCTGGGCGATAAGAAAACTGGAGCATGCATGCGAAGCAGTATACGTATACTATACAGAGGGTTCGCGTGATTATAGGAGCTTATGACGTGCGGCGTGGCATTTGGCGCTACGATCGCGCCTCTGTGTGTTGTTTAAGGCGGGAAGGATAATTGAGCCAAATGTGTTACCCCCACATCTCCAATTATCGAAGCGAGAACAAGTTAGGAGTAACGGGAATGCAAATAAGTAAGCAAGCGTATGTAGACCTGTAATCAAGACTCACAGCATTACATATGAGTGTATGCTAAGTTATTTCGTAGATAATACTAGTCCATGGTGGTGACGTTTCGAGTGGCCGGCGAGACTTTCTAACGGTACTTGCGCCTCGATACTGCGAGTTTCATAGAGTACAACAGAACGGCATCATAATCTTGCCCCGGTATTGCGAATAGTGTCGCGCAGGGACAGCGGTGTCACTTTAAGAGTTTCGTCTTACGTCCGGCCGAGAGTACTTATGTTGGTGTAGGTTTCCTGTAAATCCACGACATCGGAGCGTTTACATTGAAGGTGAAAACGCCGGTAGTACTTCAAAGCTATACAGCTTTCACGTATGCTGTATTGACGGACGGACGACATGCAGCCCACGTGTGTGGTGTGTGAGTCAGTGCGCCAGTAGACTTGGCCGCACGAGAAGACCTTGCCATCTAGTGCGCCTTGGTAGAACAGTCGGGATAGTGGTTAATGGTGCTGGGCTGCTGGCCCGAAGGTCGCGGGTTCGGTCGCGACCACGGCGGTCGCGTTTCGATGGCAGCGAAATGCGAAAGGCCCGTGTACTCTTCCATGTCAGTGTGCGTTGAAGAACACCAGATGGTCGAAATTTTTGCAGCCCTCCACTACGCGTCCCTCATAATCATGTCGTAGTTTTGGCACGTAGAACCCCAAATATTATCATTATAATCCTGGCTGCTACAAAAAAAAAAAAAAACACAGATGTGTAAGAAAGGACTCAAGGAAACGAAAAGAAGTGGAAGAGGCGGATGATGTGTAAAATCACATGAAATGGAAATGGAACTGAAAGGCTAGCGAAAAACACGGAAAAAAGAAAGGCGGCATTCATTTGTTCGTTGTTTCTTTCTGCAAGACAGTGACGTGAAACAAGAACCGCACGTCACTCATTACAGCCGCGCGTAATATCCGGGGAAATTTATAGCAACCAGGTTCGCGCCGATCAACGTGACACAACGAAATGAAGAAAAAAAAGAAAGGGCGAGTTCATGCCCGGCGCGTTGTCATACGTCACCGAATTACCGACGTTTCGAGCTTCTTTCAAGAAGTCCCGTAGGCGGCGCACGCTCACATCGACACATGTACACGCGCTCGTTGCTTCACCTGTGGCGTCGTTTGGTATAAGGGCATGCCGCGTCAACCGCTTTCGCTTTCAAAGCGAGCGAGCGCTATTCCCGTCTCCACAGTGCGCTTATATATACCATTATAATATCCTGACACGCGGCCGGCTAGCCGCACTCGGGGAGGCCACGCGAGTGTCGAGACCTTCGCAATTGGACGAGAGGGGTCTTTCCTTGCCGAAGAAAGGAAGAAGAGGAGGAGGCGCATGGAAACGAAGCCAGCGATAGCATCCCGTGGCTTCTCTCGACGCTCCGTTGTACAAGTGTGAGTGACAGCTGACGTTCCAGATCCGTTTTGGAGTGATCACGGAATCGTACATTTACTATATATGTACCGGCGCCGACGCCGCTGTTTTCGCGCACGAAAAAGGGGTGTTCGGAACTTGACCCTTCGTGTACAAGCTTTCGTATGGGGGTGGAAGGAAGGCGGCGTCCTGCGGTTTTCAGGCGCCAAGAGGTTTAAAGGTCACGGGGAAGGGGGGGAAACACGATGATGCGAACGGTGGAGTTTCGCGTGCCGTTACCGTGAGTGGAGGGTACAGGATATAAAAAACCCCTCGCGCGTTGCATGCACGCCGTCGTGTGAATGGTGCATATATTTATAACCCGATATTTCCCTATTTGCGAGTTCGAAGCGGCTGCATGCTCGACAGGAGACGATCCGTCCGGCTATATGGCGGAATCGGTCAGAGAGGCGTAGGTCATCCGCGCGTCTCTAAGAAAAGCGCGACAAGGGATCAAAAGACATACGAAGTAAGAAACAAGGTCTGACAACGAAAAAAAAATAATAAAAAAGCGGAAACTACATGACAAGCGTTGAGACGGGCCTCTGTAGGGACTATAAACAGCGGTGGTTAATAGTTAAACTCTTGTCGTAGACATAGGTGCAGTGTATTCGATGCGTCGTGTCAAGCACGAAACGCGAGTTAACGCGTGATGGAAGCTGTAACACACGAAAATGGAAGGCATTCGACATTTGGGGTCTCAACCTTCTGTGATGTGACTTTATAATTGTCAGTTGTCTGCAACATCAGATGCACCGTCTCACACAATAATATTAAGTTTCTTTACAGATTAGTTTGGTTAGGGTAAGTTCAGCTCATAAAGTATAGTCAAGTGCTATAACATACGCTCATAGTTTGGTTAGGCTGAGATAGTTAAGTTCTTGAAGTATAGTTAAGCGCTATAACATACGCCCACACGGACAAGATCACTGTGTAAGTAAACGACATTTGATCACTTTTATAAAAACGAAGCGGTGTCACTGATTTAAATCAGGGCAAAACTAAATGACTGCATTATCGAACAAGTCAGCATGGATATCTTAGTAAACCATGATAATTAAATATACAACATCACAAAGACAAGCCCGCCCTAGGCTGAAGTTCAACACACGCTTACTTATAAATTATAGATTACCAATAAGCTTTCACATTCATCTCAATCTTTGCGCACGATTTGCTTTTCGAAGTGCATGTAACCTGTCCCATCGAGATACTTCCAAAAGGGCTGAGCCGTATGCGCATAGTGACGACCCATTTCTCACTTTCTGCAAGCTCAGGCTGTCGATGCGTTTAGGAAGGGTGCTCTGCGAGTGTGACGCGCGACACGCTGTTGGTACAACATCGATATCGTCGCTGATACATATTGTGGGTCACTGAATTTTTCGAAGCGGAAGTGCGAAAGCACACCCCCCGGAGAAGGGATGATAAACGATCGCGCTAGATCTTGCATTCACAATTGAACGTTCTCTATACCACGCCAGCTGTTCTGCAGTGCGACGTACATTGTGCATGAAAAGGCCTACTTTACGCCGCTTTAGCATACGCGCGTCGTCAAATCGATCGACTGAAGCCCCGTAAATATTCACAGTACAACGTACAGTCATTCGAGAGAAGCCCGGTTCCTGTTTGGTGTCGTCCCACTTGTGGCGGCGTTTTATTATACTTCCACGTCCGCATTCAGAAGCCCACCTTCTTTTCCGTCCAACATTCAGCTTATCTTTGGTCTCGTTGAGGTCGTTAAAGGAAGAAATAATGAAGAACTGACCCAGCCTTTTATCTTACTTAGTCTCTGGCCAGCAGAAAAGCTTCTTTAATATTCCTAATCAATCATCCTTACGGACTGGTCGCGCGGACGCGCACTGTTAACCACGATAAGAAAGAAAGAAAGCTTTCGCATACAGCTACATGCGGTGCGAAACATACAGCCATTGCTGTAAACTGTGCAATGCCGCGCGTTTCCCATCCCATTTAGTCTCATATAGGGGTTAGTTCACCGGTAGTTCCTGTTGACTCGTGCAGCAGGCAGCTAAATGCATGCGTCTTATCCACCAACTTAAGGCATGGCTACTTTTGCGCAGCTCACATTATAAGGCGATCGCTCTGTATAGTTATGGGTTACTCTTTCAGTTATTAGGGCACCTTTCAGTTACGATTGGTATAGGGCTCTGTCGAAAAAAAAAAAAACGTGTTATCGTATTAAAAGTATAGAACTTATCAAGGCCAGCAATGATCAAATATATATTGAAAATGCTGGGCTGTCATGCATTGTGTTGGTCGAATCGCGACGCGCGATAATTAGTACTTAGAAATTTTTTTTTTTTTTCAGTTTCTTATCGTTTTATACTGTCTCTGGAAGCAACCCGAATCCCCCTTCGTTCCTTTATTTTTATTTATTTTCGTCAATGATGTACATGAGCTCACTTCGTAAAGCAAGCTGCCTTAAGCATCTTCTATCTGCATCCCGTTCCTACAGCAAAATTTCCAATTAGTTAACTGCTGAAATTAATTTATAATACAGGAAGAAAAACAGCGAAACCAGAAGCATGGCTTCGTCTCAGTCACTCGGCACAATCGAACACTTTCCACATCATAACCGCCGCGAGTGTTGCCTGTACGATCCCTATACGCGTTCCCACGTATCACTATACAGCTGCGTCGATAGGCGCCGGAACCAAAGTGTGGGTGACTGCATGGCCAGACAATGGGGTTACAGGTGCTGGCCGCGCCACGCTCGCCCCCTTTGTCTTAGCGTGGCACCCCCTTCACCGCGCCTTCCGGACCGTGTAATAGCGCGTGCGCATGCCCGCGCGCCTCGCGATGTTCGCATTGCGCAACGCGAACGCGCACGCCTTCGCCGCGTGTGAGAGGATGAAGAGGAAGAAGAGTTTATGCAGAGAGCAGCAAGAAGGATGGGATCGCGCATGCCAGGGTTATAGACGAAGAAGCGACTGCGAGCACGCAGACGAGCGAGCGCTCGTGCTTCGTACAGATCGCTTCGCTGAATCGGCGTTGTGCTGTAAGAAAGCGTGCGCGCACGAGGTGCGATGAGCCGGAACACAATAAGCCGGAGCCTGACCTCCACCGAACCGTGTTTGTTTATGTTGTTGTATTATTTTACTCCTTTGTTGGCTTCGACGTCTAGGCTTGATCGCGGGGTGCGATAGCTTCGCCGGTGTGCTAAAGGTCCGCTACAGCGGATATTGCGGGGCGAATTCTGACGCATATGTACGCGTAGGGCGTACTTCTTTTGTCTCCGGAGCGTCAGTTTTCTTTAATTCTTCTTGGTCTGTATCAGTTCTGCGTATTTATTTACTTGGTGTTCGCTACGTTTGCACTTCGCATTGTCGTGTTTGCCTTGCCTCAGTATTGATTCAAGTTTTGACTACAAAATTTAGCCTTCAAGTACAGTGTCACGTTGGAGGTTTGCTTATGAATGAGACAAGGGCTGGGCAAAGATACTTTGAAATTGTATCGCGATACCATACAAGATACTTAGGCAAGAAGTATCTGAGATACAGATACAAAATACTGCAACACTGATTGTATCCGATACGATACATTCCAATTGTATCTTAAGATACTTCGATACATTCGCAAATTTGTTATTATATATCCATATAATGTAGCACTGAAGGCCTTTACGCAACAATTGTCTCTAGAAAATTTATTAACTGCGAGCAATTTTGTTTCATTTGAATGTAATCTGTTGGTATCTCAAAAGATTTGTACTTCTAGCTCAAGCTATGTCAGTTTCATTCCGAAACAACTGATTGCGCTTCTTCAGCTGCTTAACATAATAGATCTTTATACACTTCGCTGATAGCGGTTTTTGCTTGTCGCTTTTGTAATTGATGGAGTCGCTGCTCTGCTTGCCGACCAGCTAGCGGGTTGCCATCTACTTACAAGAACGTCAGTAAGAAGCCTCTGCACGATGGTGCAAATACCGCTTTGGAGTTCTGCCTTGCCCATAAACGTATTACTGTTTCCGCCAGCGGCGTATCAAGGAGGGGGGGGGGCACACCAGGCCCATGCCCTCCCCCCTCCATTTTTTTGCCATGGCATATAGACCACGAAATGGCACTCGATCACATCTGCCTGCCCGGCCCCCATTTCAGATCAAGGAGGTGCCCCCCCACCCCCGGAAAACGTTTCTGGCTACGCCCCTGGTTTTTCGCCACAGCGGATCACCGGACAGGTGCACGACCCCGAGATCAAGTGCAGCCCAGAAACCTTTCAGACGTATTGTCCAGTTGTACAAAGCGCCGCAGGACGCCTCCGCTATTAACACTATTAGCACTTATAGCTCCGAATACTCACGAAAACAAACATATCTAAGTAAAATAGAAAAGTGGTTCCGTATGAAACACATCGAATAAGTATAGAAACACGATACAGACGGCCACCCCAAGAACTAGTGATATATTTAGGAGCCCATAATATGATTAAGAATAATCGTTGCGTTTTGCGTCTCAAAACCACGATATGATTATCAGAGACGCTGTAATGGAGGGTTCCGGACATTTCGACCATCTGGGGTTCTAAAACCTCGATATAAGCGCACGGGCCTCTAGCACTTTCCCTCCATCGAAATGCGGCCGCCGCGACCTTTGGGACAGAAGTCAAGCACCATCACCACTAGACCACCGCGGCGAGTAACCCCTAATAGCTATGACAATTAGGCATTTAGGGTAAGACCATAGAAAATTCAGTGCCTATGGAAAATAGCGTAAAACGGCTCTTCGGGACGCTCATGAGAAAAATGGAGCATTTGGTTTCTCGAATCCCTTTGCTAACAACTTTAAGATGGCTATCATAATGAAAACTCAATTTCGCTAATTTACTTAGCAGTAAGCAAATTTGTTACTGTATACCCTAGGCACGCCCGGATAATCATATCTTTGTTCTCAACATCGCCTTTACATGATAGTAAATTCAAGTGGAATATAAGTATGTAAACAGTAGCACAAATGACGCAGACAGTTCAAAAGTAAGAATAAAGCAAGGAGCTTACCTTGGGAGCACATTAAAGACATATTACAGTAACCACATCTAAAAAGAAACGATATAGAGACATAGATAATGTATGGGATGAAAAGAAGGACAGCTAAGAAAAAACTTGTGCTTATGATTTTAAACACATGATTATGATTTTTTGTGCTTGTGATTTTTTTATAATTTTGTGCTTGTGATTTCAATTATGATCTTAGAACTCTGAATAAAGGAAAAGACGTATGCCATGATAACTTTGGTTAGGTGGATGCCTGTTCTGTTAGATCCGGCATCGGTACCGGTGCACGGTGGTATAGCTGTTAGAATGTTATTTGCATATAAGTCAATCTCATTGCATGCAAGCGAAACTTACATCCGCGAAATCCTTCAAATCGCCGATGTGTGAAAGCCACGATATGCAAGAGAAACTAACAACGACACTACAGCGGCATCAGAATGTGTGCGAAAAACGCCGCACGCATTGGAGCACGCGGCACAGGAACGGCCAAGTGCCTAGCACTGATAAAACTTAAAACAGCCAGGAAAGAAAATGTCGGCTAGGCATAGGCGTTCGCGCGCTTCTCTCTCGAGATGATGCGAGCGCCACCACGTGACTCTGCTTCGCCAATGCTCGGAGCTCTTCGTCTATCTTCGCTGGAAAACTCTGACGTAAAGGTGAAATAATATGTCACTGCCTTTAGTTATATTCTGGTGACAGTAGCAGCAGTACCTGCTTGAGAAGCGGAGATCAGCCAACGTTTATTGTTTCGTCCGGTGGTGGTGCGATTGTATCTTAAAGGGACACTAAAGGCAAATAACAATTTATGTCGGAGTGAAAGCCCAATGTATGACAACTTCTAAAACGGCAATATTATCAACAGCAGTGCCCTACTTACCGAGAAATTAAGCTAAATGTATCACATGGTGAGCGCCACGAGTGGGACATTTTCGAAGTGATCCCGATGACGTAGGGAAGTCGGCCTACAACAAATCACTAGTAATCAAACTAGCAGCAGTAAAAAAAGAATATTCCGAGCAACAAAAGACGTAATAAAATGCTGTTTGTTCGTTTCCGCTTGATTCATGGAAAACAAAACCTCCGTGGCGTTGCCATGGGGAACGGCGCGCGTGGTTCAAACATGGTTCAAAGGTTCCGTTTTCGCCGAACTGTGCCTCGCCCGTCTCAGTGGTAGTTTCGGGATCGCGTACTGCCGTGCGTGTTTTGCCAGCGCCTCCTAGAATTTGCGCGCTCGTGAAAGTCGCTCTGACAGAAAGTTCGACAAAATGCCGCATGCGTGTGATATTGCCGGATGCCCGAATGGTGCACAACGCCAGT
This sequence comes from Rhipicephalus sanguineus, assembly GCF_013339695.2. NCBI lineage: Eukaryota > Metazoa > Arthropoda > Arachnida > Ixodida > Ixodidae > Rhipicephalus > Rhipicephalus sanguineus. Next base: position 153,390,590 of record NC_051181.1, on the reverse strand, counting down.
GCTGCAGCAAGGAAATCGGTGTGTCTTTTCACTGGGTGCCGCGGAATGAACCCTTACTCTCGAAGTGGCTTAGTGTCATGCCATTACGCCAGTGTGCTAAACAGTCAAAACCTCTGCGTGTGTGCTCGCTGCACTTTCGTACTGAGGATTACGAGACCAACCGTAACTTCGTGACGGCTTTGAATGTGCCCATCCGAGCAAGTCTTTGCCGCAGCGCCGTTGTTGCTACTGTGGGTCCCGTTACTTCCGCTCGGCTGCTACTAGTGTCGGCGGCCGCGCAGTAAAAGCGCGCAACGTTGGGCACGGCAGCAGTGACGTATGAGAGTCGTATTTTCAGGCGGGAGATTTGAAGCGCGCTAACGCGATGCGGACCACTAAAAACGCAATTTTATTTCAAAATAAGCACTTCCTTGGCACAAAAGCAGCACTACGAGGTTTCTGGACCGCTATTTCAACAATCAACGTCGACTTAATATTTGCCTTTAGTGTCCCTTTAAGATACACGATACATTCTTCAATGTATCGGAAATACACATACTGCTACACGTCTTGCGAGACGTATCGCGATACAGATACAAGATACCCAACGAGTATCTAAGATGGTATCTAAGATACATGTATCTTCGATACTGCCCAGCACTGAATGAGACAATAGCTGTGTAAATATGAATATCGGCCTGAAAGGTGAAGTTTGGTTGACGGGCGTTTGTGCTTGATCGAAATAAAGAACGCAATCACTGTTGTGCATCGCGGAATCGACTGTGGGCTGGGAGCTCAACATGAGCGTTTGTGTCGCTACTTTGTACATCACGTGGTGCAACCTGTCTTCGCCATTTGCTTCTGCATATTCTATTGCGCCAAAAATTCCACTTTGGGATGTTACTTCTTGCATTACAATATTCTTTCTGTTATCAGTGCTACCACATAAAAATCGCTATAGCAGTAATTATAAGTGAATGCTTCTCTTTATCTCATTTTCATTCCAATAATAACGAAGAAGACTGCCTATGCAGCATCACTGTCACTCAAAATCTCCAGCACTGTCTTGACGGGCTAAGTACAACACTCGTGAATCGTGCTTCTTTGCGTACACAGGATATTCTTATGTCTGCATAAGTCACGTATCCAGATGAATCTCCTGCGTGAAGAATTTATTATCTGACTCCTACGATCCATCACTGTGTACCGAAAAACTGAACTTGGTCTTTCGTGATTCTTTCTATTCTTTAAAACGGGGTGAAGAAGTTGTGTAAACCGGGATAAGGTGCCTCACAGGCTGGCCGATGTTTCAAGAGGTGTAACTATCTGTGTCATAGGCGCCTTGTCTCCCTAGGCATGTTAGTTTTGAAAGGCTTGTGGATGACGTCACGTGGTATCGCTCTCTGAGGCTGCAATCTGCAACTCGGTTCTCCCCGCCACAGTGCTCACACACGTGATGTGGCAGCACTCATTTTCTTTCCAGTTTCTTATTTTGCAGACAGCTACCACCGACAGCGTCATCACGCGAAGTCAACCATTAACTCTTTCAAAGCCTGAACGCCATGAGTGACAAGGCGTCTCTGACAAATATGGACCCATCAAACGAAGCGTAGGTCGCATGCACTTCACGCATGCTTATACAACTTTCATTTCACAGTTTGTTTCAATCTGTTGGCTCCGATCTTTTCACATTCTTTACAATGAAAGACCAACGTGCAGTTTTCGTGATATACCATCTTTTCTATGTCGGGCTTCGACGGGGGCCTCTCGCGGCGCTGCTTCGCCATGCTTGTCAGTCACAGCAAGGTGGGAAGCCGCGCTCCAGCGCACCGCGAGGGAACGAGCACAGCCAGCACACGTGGATACGTTTGTTTTTTCACTCGCAACGAGTCATCAGTTAGTCACGGATCAACGTCCGGGCTCGAAGTTTCTCTCGACGCTCGCGCAGAAACAATGCACAGAGGCCGCCATTCCTTTTGACCTCCGCGGTGCATTGTACCCGACCTGTAGGCGCCTTTCATCCTGTCCAGGAGGTGGCTTTCGTCGGTCGCTCGGCATCCGCTTTCTTTAGAGGACCACACGCGTGTGATACGGGATGTATTGGGTGCCTGAAAACTCGGCGGGAGATACCGGAGGTATAGCAAAGAGTTCGGACTACCGTTCAATCGAACGGCAACAAATCTTTCTCAGTACATACACGCGTACATAAGAACCACTGTATTTCCCCAGCATGGCGATGAGGCGTATACTTTTTAGCTCGCCCATTCGTCTCTCTACATGTAGAGTAGAAAACTATACGATGTCTATAGTTAACAATCCCGGTCTTCCTACTTTCCCTCTCTCTCTCACCCATACAGACTCCATAAACTGTAGCATACAGAAACTGCAATAGTTTGGAATTAACGGAGCCCATCTGCACGCTCTATTCGTTCTTGATTGTGCCAATGTATGCTTCGATCTCGTGCTTTTGGTTTGAATTATGCGTAGTTTACTGGCCGCAATGGCCGAAAACGCGAAACAGAAACGTCAGCAAAAACTCCAAAGGCTTTCTTTTTTGTCTTTCTCACTACTTTGTGCCTCTGATTGAGTGAATCGCTATGTTTCAACATGTCAGACAGATGATTAGAGTATATACAGAGGGCGTCGTTGCAGTTTACGTTGGAGCACGCTTCACGCTGCCAGTAGCTCATAAAAGCACTGGCGCTGCCTTGTATGTTCTCTCGCAACGTTCGATACTCAGCATCGACAACAGTTTGAGGCAACGATTTCACTAAGTAAACAACACTAGAAACGTTCGCCACGACGTAGCTTTGTTCAGCTCCTATTCATGGTCACGAGAAACGTGCGGAAGTTTGCCTCGTTTCCCTTGGCAGAACGACTGACGGCTGCGTCGTATACGTGTACACCATACGCGAAGCCAATCGCTCGCACGCGCGCGCCACCTTGGCAGCGAAACAATCACGGCTGCTGCGGGATTAACGACGAGCGCGTACGTGCAAACGCTTGATCGGGCGCGCGCGCATGCTATCTTGTATAATATGGTATAAGAAAAGGTGGGGTGGAGTGTTAGGCAGAACTTTTTTTTTATTATTGCGCTAGACATCACAGCACGCGGAAAAGTTGGCAAGACCGCTATCGGCGACTCGCATCTATGGAAGTGTATGTTTTTATCATCTACTATTCGAGGAAAAGCCCGAGAGAGACAGCAATGAATCGGCGAACTTCTCGGACGCGCCTACGTATACGGAATTCTAAGAACCGTTGTATGACGGCGGGTCTTTCGTAGTACGGCACGGCTCTTCAAGGGTCACCCGCCGAAGGCCTCTTGTGCAATAGGATGTAAACTTGCCGCCGCTCAAAGGAGTCCCCGAGGCAACCATCCCTTCCTCTCAACGGAGGAGTACACAGGCTAAGCGTAATTTGCGGACCTTGCGGGACACGTTGTTTGCGTTCCTGCGCCGGCGTGCTTTTAAAGTGTTTGTCCCGCGCGTGGTCCGTGAGAATTTTTCAAGCGGCCTGCCCCCTCCCTTCGTTAGTGCATACCACGGCTCCGGAAGTGTGTGAATGAAACCGTGTTCCGTTTTCCGATGACGATAACCATTGGGTATACTTCCGACTAATGATTAAATCACGAGTAGTGTAGTCTAGCTGTTAACCACTGATTGGTTTGGGGATGAGTTCTGAATATTAATGATGTGCGGCAGGAAAACGTGTAGCCATGCTTTCAACACAGCGCTAGGTTATGAGAACGTTCTTTATCTTTCTCTTTTACCATTGATCGTCGAACATGCTTCGTGGCATAAATTGTTTCACTTTGTTGTTCCCGTTCAATTCGTGCTTGAATATTTTTCGACACCATTACAGACACGGTGGTTTAGTAGTTATGGTGCTCGACTGCTGACTCGAAGGTCGCGGGATCGGATCCCGGCCACATTTTCAATGGAGGCGAAAATGCTTGAGGCCCGTGTACTTAGATTCAGGTGCACGTTAAGGAACCCAGGATGGTCGAAATTTCCAGAGCCCTCCACTACGGCGTCCCTCACAATCATATCGTGATTTTGGGAACGTTAAACCCCAGTAATTATCATTATCACGCCAATACAGAGGTTGGAATTGCCGCTTTTTTACGCGGAAGAATGCCTTGTATATGCTCAGAAAGTTACCATATTTGACGGCACATTTTCTTCGGTTGAAGCTTTATCGCCTTTTTAATATATTAGCAGAATGAGCATTGCTTAAACGGACATTCATTTTGTAATTTTAGAACGCCTGCAGCGCGTATAAAATGCCCCAGTGTTGTTCACGGCAGAAGGTTTCACTACAACGCGGAAATTATCCGATGAATGATGCTTCTGGCCGCATACATATTTCTTTCCTTTGCCACATAATAGCCCCCATCCATAGGCTGTATTTTGAGTGTGCTTCTGGAATACGTGCACATGCTTATTAAGCACTTGACATTGACGATCGATCCGCCCTTTTTTCTTCTTTAATATGCCCGGCTTTTATATCTGTCCACTTAATGTAGGCGCTGCAGATGGCGATATGGTGCCGTTAGTATAGTCTGCAAAATGTTACAATGGCCGAACAATCGTCGCGAGGCAAGGACACCTTCCCTTGTCTTCAAAACACGACGAAGGGCAGATAAGCACCCATGAGAAATATTGCACGACTGCGTGTTGCGGGAAAGCATCCCATCTCATACATTTATACAAAATTAATCACTGCCGTCCGAGTTAGAGCATGCCAGCACCGCGGTGCGCTCACCGATTTATGACATTTTTTTTTCCTAACGCACATACGATGAAATTCACCTGTCGAAACCCCAAGGCTTTTTCTTCGTTAGCTCCATTTTTCATTGACAGGCCGCCTTCTCTAGCTGTACTAACAATCATGCGTGGTCGCTATATATATTCACGTTCTTAAGAGTCACTCAAGCGTATGTGACTGCTCAACTACCGGAAGCTAGACAAGTTGTGTACTTTCATCTCCACGGGGAGCTGCGAGAAGACCAAACAAAACAATTAAGCACGTCCTGTCGGCTATATTGTCATTCATTTGCTTTTTCTTGTTTTTTGCTCACGCTGCTCCCGTAAAAATGTATACGGCTACGGTTTCTTTATTTCGCGTAAACCACAGGGTTCATAAACGTTTCATACAGTTGTGCATAAGAACGGCGAGGCCCACACGTCCCCATTTCTTGTGTTTGCGTCGTCTTTGTTTGCTTTTTTCGCATTCCTACGTCTCGAATTACGTCTCGCTAACTTTCTCAATGCCACGCCCCGTTGTCTACACCTTTCTATCCTCGTTAGCTATGCGCTTTTCAAAAACAAAAAAAAAACGCAGCGATGGTTTACCCGAAGCACGCACTGCTAGTATACGTCTTGGCGAGTTGCGAGGCTTTTCCAACACGCCCAGAAAGCACACACAGTTGAAGCCTAACACACACATATACTACGATTTAACGGCAACTTCGCAACGGCGCACTTGCGTCTTACAAGCCCGAGAAACGCGCGGTGAAGGTTCCTCGTGGAAGTGGCGGCGTCGGCAACAGCGGCGATTAGCATCACGTTGACCCTGCAAACGCCGGCTGTACACGAGCGCACACACGCGCTGCGCACGTTGGCAACAACGCTGGCACGAGAGAAGCGAAGCTTCGAGCGAGCCCGCTTCGGGAAGGCGTACGCCCGTACACTTGTACAGGCAGCACAAAGGAACTTGCGTAAGCGCGGATGGGTTGCTGTGCCGCGGGCCAGGAGAAGCCTGCACGTTTGTAGATGCACGCATAAGTATACACATGCGCGCGAGCGCTGTTTCTTCGAAGCCTGCGGGCTGAGCTGACGCCACTAGGTTTCCAAACTAAGGAGGAAAAAAGGGGTTAGACCTTTATCAATGCAGCATCGTTAAGCCGGACATTCGCAGTTGGCCAAGAGCCCTCCAATAGGGCTATTTTAAATGCCGAAATAAATAAAGGTCTAGCGCAAGAAACCGCGTGTGGCTACGGAGGAATTCTACCCGTTTGGTTAGCTCGGTTTGGTGATATGAGTTTTGCATATCTTGTATACTGGCTGGCAGGTGTCCCTTTTCTTCGTAGGCGTTTCCAGTTTATGGTGCAAGAAAGATGGGAGTAAGCACTACCGAACTAAACTCGTTCCTAGCTGTTCTTGGGATGTCTTCGTTGGATTTAATTTGGACAAACTGCTTAAAGCTCTTAGCACAGTGTTGGTGTGTTTATGCTGTCCTTGTTAAGTATAAGATGAGCCTTGAGCGAGAAAGCCTGTCCGGCGATAGAAGAAATACTTACGCCACCGACTGACTTCACGAAGGATTTTGCAGAGTTATTTTACTACCAGAATAATAGATTTACAACAGAGAGCGACAGTATGTGTGTATGTCCATAAGAGTCCACAATATAGGGACACCCTCCAAATTGGAAAAAACGTCACGGCTACCGCTTTCCGCATTATTCTTAAGACTAATACCAGGGGATACCTTGATGAAATGCTGCAAAATTTAGATTGTATTATTTATAACGTCCCTAACATTCACTTTGGGCTTGGAAGGACAATGCGTTGGACGATCAATTTTAACCATCTGCTATATACTTTTTAACGTGCACCTAAAGCGCGATACACACAAGTTTCTTCGGTTTCTCCCCCATTCGAAGAGGACGGGATATCGAACCCAGCGACTCATCGACGTAATATCTTAACGTTAGACTGAACCACGACAGCGTGTCATTTCACTCGTTGACATTCCAAAGGATTCCCTGTTAAGTTTATATTGTCTCGATAGAACGTTTTCAAAAAGCTGCTGGATCATATAGCCAGAGTTTTTGCAAAGGCAGGGTTACGAGCTACTCACTGCCTAGTCGGGCCGCTTTCACGCTCTATCTCTGCAGCTGCAGCGCTTTCTCGCGCTACATAGCAGAGACAGTGCTGAAACAAACATATAGACATGTCTTCCCACACACGCTTTCACGCACGTTTCAGAAAGCCTCGCCCGGCCCCTTCAAGACGGGCCGAATCCGCTCCTTGTTTTACGAGGGCGTACGTGTTCTGTACACAGACACGTGCTCTGCACGCTCTGATTAGCGACCACCGCCACGCCAGGAAAACCAGCGATACCCGCAGCACTGCGGAGTAGGAAGGACGTACTACACACACCACTGGCCAGGGCTCGTGAGGCCATTATAGGCTTAACTGGCGATTCTCTCGTGAAATGGCTGAGCGCGGTATATGCGCCAGCTAGAAATACGGCGAAGAGCAGGCGCCCACTTTCATTTTTAAAAAATGTCTGTACCGTAATTGCGCGTAACGAGAATGCTGGGTAACTCTCCGCTCCTGGTCGCGGCATCGGACTCGAAAACATTAAGAAAGATTTAAGAAAGAAGCCTAAAGCAGTCTTTTCCATGGGTGACTTTCTCAGTAGAGGGAGGATGGAAATAGAGGCAGGAGGCAGGAAGGTTTACCAGAAAAGCTTCCGATTGGCTACCCTACACTGGGTAATTGGGAAAGGGCATTAGAAAGAAGTGAGAGAGAGAGAGTGAGAACGCACCTCTCGTCAGCCCACAAGGCAGTGAAGGCATTCATGCGCTTTTTGAGGACGACGGGCTTGTGCGAACGCCTCTGACTTGTGGTGCTGTCCCGCACGCTGCAGTGAATTCACTGCCTCTCTCAGTAAGCTTTGCTTATGGGAGCGTGGTGCTACGCGCTTGTGTCTTCGTTTTTCGCGCTACCTGCTCAACTATACGCAACCTTACAAACTCGCCCACATTTCCGTTCTTGTAAGGTATTGTGATGCAAGTAGAAAATTTTTGTTGGTGATTGTGCTGGTTTGCCTGCTGTGAGACTTATTAGTGCGAGAATGCATCGTAACCGGCGCTGCTTTTTTTTTTTTAAGTCGAAACGTCTTAAGCGAAAGAGTAATGGCTCTTTATTTTTGCAGGGTGCACGCACACAAACAACCCAACTTTTGTTGCTGAATACTTTCCTCTCATTATGTGACGCTTTTCGGAGGTGTTACGTTAAGAAATGTTTTTTTTTTTTTTTTTTTGTCTAGCTTGCTCTTTAACGGAAGTAGAACGTGAAGAGGAAGTTGGAAGCGCGGAAACTTGACTTGGGAGAATAAACAGGCAACATCCAGGAACTATAATTTCTAATCGCAGTACCATTTCGCTAACGAGGAAGGAGCCAGTTCTATAGGATAATTCCTTTTCTTTTCATACCCTGGTTACAAACGAAGCGCGTCTCAAACACAGATTCAAGTAGCAAAGTTGTCGGGGAAACGTATGTACGTGGTATGCGCGAGCTCCCAATGGATGACGCGCAGCGCGCTGATCAAATGGGGAGATAGGAAAGACTGGAGGGCGAGATGCGCGATGGGACGCTGTAGCAGAAAAAAAAAAGTGTAAGATGTCCAATTACGATTAGAAATGGGGTCGTGTCCCGCGCCAGGAAAAGTACGGACGTTCTCGCCTCGCGAAAGACAGCTGCGTTACCGCAAGGGATAATAGTTTGGAGAATAGCAGCAGCCGCAATAAAGTAAAGAAATGCAGTTCAATAACAAAGCAACAAGGAAAGTACATTTCCTTGTTCCCAAGGCGCGTAGACTGTAACATTGACCAGCCTAGTGTGCACTCACACGTGCAACTATCGCGCTGGATGGCTCAACTGCAACTAACTATTCCGGGACTTCCTAAATTTTGAGAAGTGTAGTTGCTTTATTACATTTATTTTGCCCCAGTTGACCAACGCACTCCACGACATTTTGCAGCTGGTGGTGAATTCTTCCCATCATGCTAACATAACATATCTACAAGAACTGGCCAACTTCCCTGTTTTCCATTCATTCCTCCTCCTCCTCCTCCGCAACCACCGTTGCCCCTTGCATTAATTGAATAGGCGACCATACTCAAACACAACCGCGGTCACTGTTAATCTGATCTCTCTACATGTTACTGTTTTTCAACGCAAAGCAATGCGCTGTCGGCGCCTCTGCCTCCATGCATCTCACTTAAGCCGCCACCGTTCACCTGCGGCTCGCACTCTTTCCGCACTGCGGGACTTCAGAAGCACGCCGGGCATCCGAACCGTTGCTAACGCGCCTTGGCATCTCCCGAGTATAAGCGCATTGCCAACAACACTGTCGCGTTCTTCGCAGCAGTCGAGCGGTATGTTCGGCACTGCGATGTGTATTCCGCGCGCGTGCCTGGGTTTCCATATTCCGGGTTTCTGATTCGCCGCTGAGATATCATGACGTTCACGCGGTGAATATATAATAGACCTCGAGACAGATGCCTGTACGGTCTTCGGATGTTTCCTCGCGGTTTCCTGTGCGTTTCTGACTTCGAAAAACACAGATTCTTTTCGTCTATTCGTAGTGGAGTTCTCCTCTCTAACAGGGAGCAACGTCTCGCGTTAAACAGAAGAGAGAATAAAGCAGGTCAAATTGAAAACCGTCAGGAATCAATGAGAGAGAAAACCGTGAGGGCGGCTTCTACACTCCGAGAACATAGGCTTTTCGTGCGATCGCATGGGGCGCGCTGCATATGCTCTCTTGCAGGAGCTCCTCGACGCGAAAGACCGCGTTACAAAGTTGTGTGCCGCCCACTGTATTCGGAACGAAAGAGCCGCTCTATGGCGCGCTCGAGTCTCCTACACGCTTTCCATTCTTCCGCGCACTTCTGCTCGCATTGTTTTCATGTCTATATTTATTTGAAGGAATAGCAGGGATGGGCGGAGAGGCCAGATACTCTTGAAATAGAAGCACTGACCTGTCGCGTTCGTCCCGTGAACAAATGCATGTGCTTACTGACGGCGTTCCGTTTTCAGAGTATGAATCTAAAGCGAACGGATGAAGACAAAGAAAACGAGAATAGAAAGCGGCTGTCGAAAAAAAAGATTGCTGCACCGAGATTGAAGGAAGGGAAAGGGTTGATCGGTCTGTGAGTGTTGGAATGGGATGAACGCGGTGCGCATCTGTAGGCTCCGATGTGACGGAATTCGGACCGTCCAAAATATGCGGTGAAGCAGCTTCACATCCAACCACCTCTGCTGATCTGAAGGGAAGGAGCACTTTCGCTGTCGCTTCGTGCGCGGTCTTCTCCGTGTTGCGGTTTTTTTCAAGGGGAAAACAATTTTCCGTCCGCCGGACTCGCTTCCTCGTCGCGATTCTGGCGTTGCCAAAAGGAAAAAAAAAAGAACAAGAACGAGACTGAGGGTGAGAGGAAGAACGCAGACATGTCATCGGAGCTCGCGGTCTTCTTTCCTGCTCCGCGGATATGAATAAGAATGTGAATCTATCGTGACAGTGTCAGGCCTGCAGACAGCTGCAACGCGGTGAGGAGCCCTGCAGGAGGAAATGTGGCTGGATTGATGCACGTTATAGCGTTGGCTTTTCAACACGCAAGACGCTTGCACTGCCATGCGCGAGTGTGTGTATATATCCTGGTCGAGCGCTGACAGCGCGCCCCGCGTCGGATGGACGAGCGTATAAATAAAGCGAACCTTTCGTCTATACGTACGTGTATACCTCACGGTTTAGTCGCCAGCTTACACCTTCTGATGTCGAAGATAGCACATTAAATGAAAGATTTTGCCTTAGCGTGTCATGCGCGTTGCGATTTATTATAGACTAGAAGTGGAAAGCGACGTTTCCGTGATTCTAGACATGCAACAACTAGAGTCCTATAGGCTTAAATATGGGAGCGGAAGTTGCCGAGCTTTGACAATTGTAAATAATGCCCGGATTAAAGTTTGTCCTTTGTTAAAATACCCAGACTGTGTGCAGCCTTTTGGGGAGAGCTCATGCGCCGTTATCGAGGTGATAGGTAATTCGCCAGGCTTTCATATACCGTGGCGCAGTCGTCTCGAGATAGCTATATATATTGAACAAATAGCTATAAAGTGTGTACATTTGAGGCCAGTGCATTCCTGCGCCAGTCTCTCTCTTTCTCCTTCTGTCTTTTTTATGTAAATAAAAACAAACCGATAAGCCTCTGTCGCCATTTTCAGCCCACAGTACTCCTTTTCACTTGGTCGCTAGTAAAAAGGAATAAGGAAAATACACAAGGTCTTCCATTCTGGAGTTTAATTTCACGAGTCGTCGTTCGAAAAGATTCCGCGAATTTCTGGCGCACGCAAGTGCGACGCACATTCATAATGTATTCCAGGCAGTATATTCATTGCAATTCATTGCAATGCCCGTGTCTTATTCAAAGGCGCGTTTAAGGGCTTCCGGATCGAGTCGGGAAACGCGAGATGTCACATACATTCATTAGCTGCGCTGTTAATGCTGTTTACAGCGTAAAAGGAATCGGCTAGGCAAAACCACAATGCGTCCGTCCTGTGTGTGCGAAAACTCCTAGCGCGTACCTGCCACAGAAATTAGGCAAATGCCGCCACTCACCGCTCGTCCACTAAAAATGAAGAAGGGAACACACGGGCGGCAAACACCAATTTAGGTTCTCTGGACAGGCGTAACCAACCGTAAGTTAACCATCATAATCGTCGTAACCGACGTAAATTAACCAATGGGATTAACTCAGTGATAAACACCGGGGCCGCACGTTTCAACTTCGCTGGTTGACCATCTGTATTCGGAGGCGGCGAATTTTTGTTCTTTAGTCATGATACTTGACGCGCACAGTCCAGCACCCACACGCTTGCATCACTTTCGCGCTCTGTTCTGGCCATGCTGACGCCGGAACGGTCGTATGACGCCGCTCGCTGGCGCAACAAAATGGCGCGGCGGCGGCTTCGCGAAGAAAGCTGCTTGCGGGGCACCGTGTCTCTCTACGAGCCAGCCAAGCGTGTTGAAGACGACGTCGACAAGTATATGACGATGCTCCATGAAAACAAAACAAAGAGAAAGCAAGAAAAAGGCGGTGAAGGCTCCACCGCTCGGGATGCTCATCGTGTTGGCGGCGTATGTACCGCCTCGACTCCCACGCTCTGCTAGCGCTGGACGCGCGGGCAAAAACTTTCGCCGTGCCGTGCCGCCCCGAGGTTTCTCATGCGGAACGCGCATGCGCGCGCGTTTATATACACACACACTCACACACACACACACCCGCACTTCCTGCCGCCTTTTGCTACACGCCCTGCACGCATCGCCGGCCGAGGACGTCATCCCGTTGCGTACGCACGTATGCTGCACTGTACGCAGTACTACGTACGCACCGCAAGACGGCATGCAAGCGAGGCTAGCTGCGCGGCAAAATCCCCGTGGATGTATACTCGCACAGTACATCTAAGTGCTTAGGGCGTTTTACAAGAAGTTGCTAGCGAGCTTCTTGCCGTTTCAATACTTCTATTTTGCTACCATGAATAGCATACTACTGCATCTAGTAGTATTGCTGTTATAATAATAATAATAATAATAATAATAATAATAATAATAATAATAATAATAATAATAATAATAATAATAATAATAATAATCGCTTCTTTCTAAAGGTGTAAACAATGTTCGAATCGTAGATGGCAACCGTCAATGCAGCCAGTTCACTGAGCAACCTGAAACATTCCGGTGATCTCGCAATAAGTCACTTGCAGTGTGTCCAACTGCACAATGCAAAAGACAAATGCGGACAAAAAGAACTAGCGCAGCTTGCAGTAAGTCGCGCAAGGCTGGGTCCCAGCAGAGCTGGTGGGCACCCTAGCTGGTCCTGGCTTGGCTAGGCTTTCAACCTCTCACCTCTCTCCTTCCCAATCTTTCCACATTATACTATACATGGCTAAGACTAAAAATATATAATTAGTCTGTTTCTTTCTATCTCTTTCTCTCTGTCTATTTGTTTCTCCGTCTTTCTATTTTTTTCTGTCTTTCTTCTCTTTCTTTCTTTTTTTCTCTTCCTGGGTCAGTCTTTATCTCTCTCTCTCTCTCTGTGTAGTCGTTCTTTTGCCTTCCATCTTATTCACTCCTCGACCATTACAAGTCTGCTGTAAAGCTCTTATAGCGCGCATGTGCCACCGAAATTGGGCAAATCCCACTACTCACAACACTGCTCCACTGAATATTAACAACGAAACACATGGGCGGCGAACACCGATTAGGGGCTGTACGTTTCAGTTTCTCTTGTTAACCATCTGAACTCAGTGATTTGGCGGTGACTGAGCGCGTGTCGATTCACGATGAAGATAATTTTCTATCTACGACACACGGCAAACCTCGACCTTAACAGCTCTGCTGTAATATAAATAGCATATAAATAGCAAGTGAGCTCTGCGAGAAGAAGAGGACCTACGCCACCCTGATATTGTCATTTCGCTGTATCTGCGTTTTATAGAGTGCCTAGCTGTACACAGGTGACTCGTGGTGCCTACTTCACCGGAATGTCAACTGATTTAGTGATCAAACACGCGAGCACATCAAGCACGTGCACCTACCCCATCGTGTGTATAACGTTCTTCATTATTCTTCAGTGTACCATCGGCGTCAAATGAAAGCGGAACAGCGGCACCGTGGACATGCCCAGTGCCGCCAAACCGGAGTGCTGCGCGCCTGTCAATGGCGATGACTAGACGGCGCGCACTATACCATTTCTAATGCTTGCCGCTGTTCGGGGTTTCATTTGACGCCGATAGTACATACTGCCTGGCCAACTACTTACAACCAACCGTGTCATGTAAAGTCGGTGTATGAGACAATTCAGGACTTCGAAGACAAAGAAATTGCGACAGCAGTGCTTTCCCGATCACGTTGTCGACCGGTTATAGAGATGACAGCACTGGGCTCTATATATAAGTGCCCCATGCTGAGCTCAGATGACGTGTCGTGTGTGCTTCAAACAGCACTCCCGTATCAAGACTGCCGACGACAGACACTATACCTTCCCGTCGAGGAAGTATACCGTTGCGAGCTCCTCGCTCTAAAATTGGTCTTCTCCAAGAATGATACCGCGGACGGCGAGGCAGCGTGCTGACAACTATACCCCGCACAATTCTTTTCCGTTTTATTTTTATTTCTTTACAGACATAACGCCATTGCAGGGGTATACTCTAGCCTAACCTAACCAAACCAAACCAATGCCCGTCAGCGATGCGTCACGATGCAATAGTAGAAACAGCCCCCGTGAAGGGATGACGGATGAGGCGATACGTTTCCTCGATCGTTCTGCTTCGTCTCTCGCGACCTCCGGAGGAATATAATCACAACTCAAAAGAAAAAGGAAATGCTTCGTTTGTTTTCCAATGGAACTAAGACCTAGTTGTACCAGTGATGTTACCTTCAAGTGTGCGTAAATAACGTAAATAACTTTAGGAATATAATATGTTTGTTTTTCTTAAGCTCTCAATTATACTGAAAAGAGGCAAAAAGCTGCGCTGTCCGAGGTCATTCAGTTATCACTGCAGTTTGCCATTGTTCCTTTGCTGTTTCCCTCATTATATATCTTTTGCTGCATTTCTGTGCGAAGGCGGCGATCACCAACCTCCTCTCCTTTCGGCTTCTCTCTCTCCCTCTCTGTTTAAACAGCTGTATTCACGTATGTGCAGCAGTGTCTCAGTGACTATGGCGTTCTACGTTCACCACAAGGTCGAAGTTTCGGACCCCAAACACACACACGCACGAGCGCAGACAAATGTATGAACACAAATATAAGGCATACGTCACCGCCGAGGCGTTCCTTTGTATAGTGAAAGCATGCATATCAATAAATATATTAATGCCAGGAACTATATGTTACACCCATTCATCGCACGTTGAGAGTTATGTTCATTATTCCAGAAACTCGTTTCACGGTTTCTGTTTAAAAGGAAAGAAACGTCTACATTTCGCGTATCCTTGTAGAGTAGCCATCGGCTAACACGACCACACCACTTAGCCGAGCTACAGTGCGCAGTCTCTTCTATGCTTTCAACAGGCCGTGGAAACTGAAGCCGCATTCTCACTCGAAACAAGGCTGCTTTGTATGCCGCGATGCCGACTGTGGGAGAGCCATCACGTACGCATCCCCGTTCTTTACTGCTGCTTTCTTTTTTTTTTCCTTCCCTGCTTTGCAGATATTGGTAGCCTCCCAAGATGCTGAGTACGCTTACCTCGCCTCCTGCACACATCCGCCCATCCGACGCGATCTTTGCCAGCTGGCAACCGATGTCTCAGCCGAGCAGGACCACCGCGAGATAACCACTTTCAGTTTCTCTCGAAAACTCGCTGGAGAATTCTTCGCATCTTCGTTCCAAGTGACGTCTCGCGCGTTTTTTGATTTTCTTTTCCTTCCGTCCCGGGACACGTTACGTACGTGGGTGCCTGCAGTGGCACGCTGAGATAGGACATTCTAAAGCACGTTTATTTTTTTTTCCTTCACAAGCGTGCGTGGGCTCCCGGAATACGGCAACGGTATTACAAAGTGCACTTTTGGAAAGACGTGAGAATTGAGTTTATTCTAATATCGATATGTTGTAAACAGATCTCGTCGCTTTCCTCCTTGGCAGCGTCGTCTCTCGGGAACAGGCACGGCGATGGGACACCAGCGATTAGATTGATGAGATGCAGGAAAAAGATGGAACGAAAATTCTTTCGCAGATGCTGACACGGCCAGCTGTGTACTCTTCGCTGAGTGCACAATAAGGAAAAGCAAAAAAAATCCTGAAATCTTGGAATACGTGACGTGTGGTGGGGCGAAGCAGCGTTTTGTCCTGAGGCCACGATAGGCTGATGTTTATAGGAAAACTCTGGCTTCTTGTCTAACTTTGCAATGCCTCGATGCAAGAAGTGGTGATTGGTTGTAGAGTGTTGCTGAATTTGGAAAATGCAGGGATAAGTTTGATCGATAGATAGAAGTCCTCAGTAGGTTACGAGTGATTAGATATATGAAAGGCAGGAGAAAGATGGCATGAAAATTATTTTGCAGATGCTAACACGGCCAGCTGTACCCTTCGCTGAGTGCACCATAAGGAAGGGGAAAAAATCACTGAAATCTTGGAATACGCGAAGTGTCGCGGGGCCTGAAGCCGTAGGCTAATGGTTATCGGAAAAACTGTGGCTTCTTACCTTACTTTGCAATGTCTCAATGCAAAGAGCAGTTATTGGTGGTAGAGTGTTGCTGAATTAGGAAAATGCAGGGAGAAGTTTGATCGAGATATGGTAGCGCGCAGTACGTTACATAGATAACAACGAAGTTCGGCAAACGTAGACTGAGATTTCTTAAAAACGCCGAACCTACGGGAAAAGTACACATAAGTAAATTCTAGCGTGTTGTGGTGCTGTCGGTACTCTGACGACAGTTCTATTTGTACATTGTGACGTCGAGTTCTGTTTTCGCTTTATAGTTACGTCAGCGACGAGGATTCCGCTCGCATGATTTGAAACAGCTAAATAAGGGAGTAAGTGTGGAAATAAATAAATAAATGGCATCGACTGCACTTGTCATTTGGCGAGCTTACGGTTTCAGGCGCCTTCTTTCTCATATGTATTAACTCTAAGCAAAAAAAAAAAAAAACAGTATGTGTGACTCCTTGCGATGAGTCGTGGCTTGCCACGTATATGACTTTCCTTAAAGAGGCACGTTAACTCTCTTGTGGGTCTCCGATGAAGAGTTCGCGTGTCTCTTTAGAGAGAGTCATATACGTGGCAAGTCAGAATTCACAAAAGAGTGCCGCAGGACTCTTTCTTTTTTTTCGGTGTTCTAGATAAGAAAATGTCGAGTTGAACACCGAAAGTAGCCCGAAGATTCGACCTAACCTGAAAATTTTCCGTCAGCATCGCGTGCACATCGATACAACCTCGTTCGCTTCACGCCCACAGAAATGGGAACAGACCCTATAGCACCTGCTATGGGACACGCCACGCAAAGTGTCGCACGACGGGCAAGGCGCAGGAGCGGATAGTCCAAGTATTATAGGTCTCCTTACGGTCCCACATATGCAGCCGCGAGCTAACCTCGCGCGCGGCCTTGAATTGCACGGGCAGCGAGCGCGCACCCGAGATGGCTGTATGTGATTATTGATTGTGCACGCATCAGCGATGCAATGGGAATGGGGAGGGGCTGGGGTCAGCCGCGACACGAGCTGCCCCGACTGCCTTCAGCGCACGCTTGAGGTCTCCGTCTCCAGTGCGCGTGCGTGCTATCGCTTCGAGACTCGACGTACATACGCGCACGCTCCATTTGACGCCTCCAGGAACCGTCAGGGTGGCTACGGCGGCACGCTTGACCAAGCGTGACTTGGTTCGACACCGCTCGCATGTGTAGTATACGTGGCCTAGCATCGACTAACCCGTCTGCTCCATAAAGGTGGCTGTTTTTACGAGGATGAGTCCGGAGCGTCTTTTTTTTTTAGTGAAATAAAAAATAAATGGGGAGTTGTCGCCATTTGCTGGCGACGGCTACCCCTTTTCGCTTGGTTGTTAGGGTATATAAACAAAATTTAAGAAAGGAAAGGATATACATATATACAGTCCTGCATTTGGTGAGTTCTCGTTTTAACACAGCACACATAAACACGGTGCACACTTCGATGTAGTTCGCTCAATACTCATCACATATATTGGTGTCTTCAAAAAAAGAAAGAAACGCTGAAACAGTTTCATTGCTTTGTGATTTATCCCTGATGGCCATGGGCCTAGTATTACGTTGTCATCTTTCCTGACATTGTTGGGATCATTATCGTCATCGTGGTCGTCGTCGTCGCTGTTGTTGTTGTTGATTATGATGATGATAATGATATAGGTAGGTCATGTGGTTGCGATGGTTTCGGTGGCTGGTATAAGCGATGGCATGAGCCCATGCCGGGGGTTTTCGCAAAGAATCAGGCATTCGCGACGTTGAAGCAATATACTCTAGATGCGCGAAACTCGTCCCAACAAAATTAACAAACAAGTTGCAGCCTTGAATTGTAAAGGTATTTTTCAACGGAGTCACATGGGCCAGGTAAAGCGATTCCCGCAAAAAGTGCAACTGCGGGGCCAGTGAACTGCAAAAAAAAAAAAAAGGTATGTTTAGGTAGGCGGCGTATTGATGCATGTGCTTGTCCATAGGCACAACACTACGTCGCCGGCGCCTATAATGAAAGCACGCAAAAGCCATCTCCACTCTACCGATAGATTTTATATGGTGCACAAACTTACGCCTGCAAAATCTGAACACCAAAAGGCACTCTGAAAGGAATACCACCACGAAATTTAAAGTTCGCTGTCAACGAAAGCAGACACTCTTTTAGACGTGCGCAGGGTTCAACATTAAGGGTCCCTAATCCCGTCCTTGATCCGACATGGGGTCGGTCAGGTGTGGTCGAGTGTCATTTTGTTCTCTGTATCCCATGGGAGAATAAAAAATTCGGGGGGGGGGGGGGGAGGAAGGAAGGCTACGCCACTGCATCGCATAGCTTGGTCAATAGCGTAATCTGCTGCAGACGCCTCGTCGATCGCCCACGTTGCCGAGATTGAGCATTCCTTTTTAAATGTTCTTTTCATGCTTCTTCCGCTGTCACGCGCATGCCCCGGCGCATTTGCCGATACGCAAAAATGTTCAGCAAATCGTTTCGGGAAATGCCGACCGCAACGTCTGAAGAATCATCAATGTCGAAGATCATGCCCGTAGGTGAAGAACGTTCGCCGTTGTCGAGTGCGCAAACACGCAGTTCCACTGTGTAGGGCGCTAAAAATCAAAAAGGAAGTCTTATATAACGAACGGGGCTCGAAGGCAGACCTTTTATCGCCTGATAGCAGGGCGTCACAATATACAAGGATAAAAAGAGAGAGAGAGAGTGAGAGAGATACGTGCGTACCTTCGAAGTTGTCGTCTTTCCTCGCTGACCTGCTTTTTGCCTGGGTCGCCGACTATAAAAATAAGGGCAACTAACCTTTATGTCTATTTTCCTTTTGTTTTTTACGCTTTTCGGAAAAAAAGGGGGGCGATGATAGATCCCTTACGCCACCCGGCCGGCACTGATGCCGTATCGCGTGTTCATTCTGAGCGATCCGACGTGTGCGCGATGCGCAAGAGCTTCCGCAAAACAATAGAACGGAGAAAGTTAGCCAAGTGGGGTGAAAAACGTAATTTTCTTACGTTTTAGCGGACAGTTCTTTTACTGGAAATATTGTAGGCCCATATATTTGAGCATATTCGATAACACAGAACGCCATATCCCTTTAACAAAAGCTGGCAACACGCTTTTGATTCATTTGAAAGAGCTAAACGTACTTAGAAAAAGCTAAATGCACAGAACGCCTGGCAAGGTCTTCTGTATCGCAAACAACTTGCAGCAAACCTCTCCATTTATTCTATATAGCATAAACCGACTTCTCCGACTCTTCCAACCTAAACGTTCTTTCGTTCCAGACTTGTCTTTGCCCCTGACACGTTAGATTTCGTTGCACATGCTTTTTTGAGCAAAGCACAGTCACCGCAGCTCGCACCTACCGAACGCCAACGCCTCTTGACAAACCTGGCAGTACGAAACTATACACGTCAAACTTCTTTGCACGGTCTGCAGCTATAGTTCAATGTGTCTACGTGGGCTGTTTCGCTTTCACTTTCAGTGCCTTTCTGTCAGGCTTTCTTCTGCCCGCTGTACAGGACGCGGACACGCCTGTTGACCCTGTCGCGTATGGCGACGGAGGAGGGTGGTGTTGCTCTCGAAGACAAGCGTTCCGGAACGCAAGACGAGAGTGTGTACACAAACAGGACCTCCGAGTCCGCAAGGATAAGTACAGGCTTCTAAGCACCGAAAGAAAACAAGAAACAGAGAAAACAATGAGAAAGAAGAAAACTACAGCGCTTTCTCAGCTGGCAAACACTGTCCTCTTAGCTGAACGCATGCGACAGAGGCCCAGCAATTTCGCCTCTCGCGACCTGATGGGGCGTTGGGGACCGGAAGAAGAAGAAGAAGAAATTGCGGGCCACCATTAGAGACAACTCAAAGAGACCATTACGAGCAGGGGGGTATAAGGACGCGAACAGGCCGTTTTTCCGTTGACCCTCCTCTCTCTTATACTGCTGTGACTCCTTATACTAAAGTCACGGTGCTTTCAATAAGGGCGCTGTGGCGTTCGAGATGCCTCCCTGCGCTTCGGTAACTCTTCGAACCGCATTGTTCGCGAAGGGTTCTGACAGCTCCGGATGGGTTAGATCAGCGACACTCTATCTCTCGCTGCTTTTGTTGATGGTCTTGTGTTGGATGTTCATTGTATTATAATCCGGTCGAAAGCCATGCCTGCGCGATTATGCCAGCGGGAACCTCGCTGGCGATTGTTCCGTCCCGACCGATTAAAATAATGATGGGAACCAGGATCGCGAATAAGAATGACGAGCATTTGATGTCGCTATAGAAACCGACACCGGCGGAGGAATCGCAAGTGCCTTGCGATACTATTCCGCCACATACACCATGCATAGCTGCACGCTGTGTCAGACTGGGAAGACCTGCGCTGTTTAATTTTTGCAGCATTGTATAACTAATGAGGATACTAGCAACAATTGTAATGATTGCATCAGATATAAACGTAGAGAGAAAATGTAATGATGTATGGAGACGTTAGCCCAGCGAAAGGGCTGCTACCCTATAAAGGAGCAATCAGTAGACGATGCGAAACGTTCCAAGACTGCACTGTGGGGTGTGGGCTAGGGGAGATTCAAAAAGTAGGCGGCCCCGGATCAACATCTAAAAGCTGGAGCTCTTCAACATGCGCGTTAATCTAAGCACAGGGTACCTTATTTCAGCCCCAGTCAAAATGGCCACCCTGGCTTGCATTCCACCCTGGAACCTTCTGTTAACCAGAGTAGCGCCACGATCCTCTGGTTCTTTCATTTCTCTTTTGTAAAGCTCTCCAACTTAGTCAACAATAAACATAGTCGACCATGGTGTAGTGGACTACAATGGTCAAAGTATTGTGTGGTGTTTGCATACTTTCGTGGTGCAATGGAGAATATGTCGGTGTAGTTACAAGTTTTGATAGTGCTCTGTTCATTTAACGAACTACTTACTGATATTACCTCTTCGTTCATTTTTTTTTTCTCCCTCAGTGTCGGCAGCACTGGCGGTGACAAGGTGCAGTCAGGTATGTGAATGTCCTGTGTGCAGTTTTCATATGGTGCATAGAGCATACGTCGTGCCGCTTCGCTGATGAATTTGGTCTTCAAACACAGTTGCACCCTCACACACTGACACCTACATACACATACACACTCATTCGAACACTTACGCACGCGCACGCACAGAAGTTGCTACTTGCCCCCTTTTTTTCACTCGCCTTTTCCCTTTGACGAATGGCAATCAACATTCTCTTTGAGGCCTAGTGGCGCGAGAAAAACAGCACGAAAAACCACCCTCCCAAACACGTCGTCAGCTCCGACGGACCTTTCGAACAAAGGACTCAACGCGTGCTACCGAAATGTGCGAACCTAGCCTGACCCGCTTTGCAAGAAACGGGGCCTTTGAGTGCGAGCTCTAGCACACAAGTAAGCGGCGACAGCGCCTTACCGCCGCGTGACGCGGTCCGTCAAGCGTTCGTGCGAATTGCTGTCGACGTCAGGAGGGCCACGCGGTTTGCGATAGCAATTGGCACAGTGGTCGCAACGGGGACCGTTGCGCCGTTCGTTCAAGAACGCCCGCACAACTCGCGCCTAAATCGCGAGCGGTGTGGCCTGACCGTGTAACGTGCGACGCCTAAAATGACGAGCCGAAGAGTGGGGTTTGTTTTGGTTCCGGGTGGCACGCTATGACCGTGCTCGCTATAGACCAACCGGAAGCGACCAGGTTATGTGAGAGGGCGCGCTAAGTTGCTGAGCCGATTGAGCGAGCTGGGCTTGTACATACGGAGGGCTGTCATTTTGGGCGAGGATGGGGGCTAGGAGAGAGACGGAAATAAATCACTGCATTCACGTACTAGACGGAAGTACACTGCGTGAAAAGGGTAGCTTCCGAGCCTCCGTATACATCGTTTAGCGGACGAAAAAAAAAAAAAGCGCCGTGGTCACTTCCGTCCTCCATAAGCGGCGTTCTCCCGCGCTTTTCGACGAGGCGGTCGGTGCTCTTCTAATCCGCAAATTGCTACACTGTAGCGGTGCGCCTGCTTCATCGATCGGCCTGCTTGGCTGCCCCAGTGAAAGCTAGCTGTCGTGGAGTGGTCTCGACTGGGAAGTCTGCTCGTCCTTAATGTGCACGTGGTTGGCCGTCGATCGACTGACACGCGGTGCGATGTGAGCGACCTATCACGTAGATACTACCGCACGTGACATTGCGCTGGCAAAACACACTCCTTAATCATACGGCACGTGTCAGCACGAAGTCCTCGTTCATGCAGTTCGCGATTTCCTTCTTCCATTCTGTTTCTTTTTTGTCTACGTTAGAAGGTGTTCCCGGCATCACTGCGGCTAAAACACATGCAATCTAATGGCTACCAGGAATGTTGATCGCACCAAATATTAGCGGGAACTCACGCTTACGTGTGTATGCTGAGTGTCTGCGACAGGCACAATGCGCGATATTTCATCTTTTACCATACCCATCAAACCTCAAGAAATGCCCAAAGGCAGCCCTCCCCACAATACACTAAAGAAATATCGCTCTATCTCTCTATTTCACTTCTGGTTATTTTACAGGTCCTGTGTTTTTAATATTGGACACCTTCAGGTTTCTTCACTTCAACCACCATGCAGACAAATTGCTCAATGAACCGTGCAACGGCCGTGCAATAGGCCAACGCGTAGATAACACTTACAGTCGGAACAACGATAGTGGAGAGGGGGCGGGAAAGAACTAATACACAACAAAAGAAACCGATGGAAGCAAAGCGTAGAGGGCAGCCGTGAAACAGTTCTGGCCTCTTGTTTTCGTTCCGGGTACGCGGCCATGTGTTGCTCGCTCTCCGCGTGGCCCGGAAGGAAGAGTGCGAGGGTGAAGGTGCTGAAAGAGTCGTATGCTGCCGCGCCGACAGAGTTTCTTCGCATGCCTGTCACTTTCTCCCGGAGTGCAGTCGACCCCGAGCAAGCGAGCACCGTGATTGCCGAGAAAGTGCAGGCCGGAAGTGTAATGGAGTGCCCAGCTAGTATACAGCTGTCAGCGAGAACGGCTTGAAGTGCGTCTTGTTGTAAAATACGAGGGAGAACTACAACCGGGCGTGTGGGAATGACCCCTTCGCGCGTTGTGCAACTGCGGCCGCGGCACCTTGTCGCGGTCCGCGGAGCTACTCTGTCACTTCGTCCCATTTCACGCGCACTTTTGCCCGGCATCTTCTTCGCGCGAAAAGTGTCTTCGCCCCCGTGGCCCCGCGTCTCAGGTGTGCGCGGTCATCTGTCGAGCTTACGTAATGAGTTGATAATGGCTCCGTCCGGAGCGCCAGAGCGGAGTAAGCATTGGCGCCGCTCAAAAGCGGAAGTAACAGAGCAATCGGTTGTAAAGAGCTGCTCCCCCCTTTGACCTCCTCCGGTGTTCTATTTGACACACTGGAAAAGCGGTGGGGCCGTGCCTTTCGATCCATATCTGACGATCGTTTCTAGCTGGCGAACAACACAGTCGATGTTTACAGGAGACCGGAAGGGTTTAAGCGGTATAATCAGCCCTGTATAATCAGAGCTGCTTGCTTCGTGTCGCCATAGCAACAACTACACCAGTGCAAGTGGGGATCCTGACTGATAGCTATCAGTATCGTTGGTGCGTCGCCATCGTTATCTTGTTGTATTAGTCATGAAGCCCTGACTACGCCCGATACGACATAGCGCTGCGGGAAGCTGTACGGCTGCATCTCCGGTGTTTACAGGCGTCTGTTCACGGTTATATATGAGCAGCATTTCCAATAACTTTCGGAGCCATTCTAGTAAACCGAAGTGCTCGACGGAGCACCGTGTTGAGGCGTATTCGAATGTCGGAGGTTCAAAGCTTAAGATGAAAGCACAAAGAGTTCATAAACACTGCTGAGCGTCATAACGTCATGCCTGCCGTCTTTGACCGCCCGAAGTTTGAAATCACTGCCCTCGAAAGTTTAGCAAGACGTCCACTCTGTTGCTGTCAACTTGATTGGCGACCTGTTACAAATGGCCTGTTGTTGTTTGGTTTTCCTCTAAAAATGGTGCATGCACACTTCGGCTGAATGGTCAAAGGGTTGTATGAATCGAAAAAAAAAAAATAAAGGCATTTGGTCACGTGTATAAAGTAAAGGAAACTCCGACAGAAAAGCTCACCGAGAATCTCGGTAATTCATCTTTTAAAACTCATTTTTAGTGAATTTGAAGGAACTAACTTCAAAGGAACTAACAATAAACTTGAAGGAACTAACTGCTCCTTCCTTGTCCGTCCCGCAGCGACTTCGTTACCATTCAAGCGACGCGAGTGCGTCGGAAATAGTCTACCATAGTTGGATAAAGAGACCCACTTTGTGCGCCGTATTATAAAACCAAACCGAATGCATGTTCCATGGAAAGATTTATATACACGTAAAAACGACCTGTGAAGCCACAGGATATCACCATCGGAATCGCTATTCGCGAGCCATATGCAAAATCTGGATAGATGGTTTCCCTGTTACAGCGAACACTTGATCGAAGACACGAATGTGGAGCTTTTCCGTTGTATCGGCCTTTTATAGAATCTACTTCCGGTAAATATAGTAGACTGCAGCGTAATATACATAGTAGAGGGGCCAAGGGGTTCTAGATGGAGCATCTGAAGAGAGCTCAAATCATCTTAGAAAGACTGAATGTTAAGTCTGTTTTTAGGTTGTATACATACATAAGTACCTTAAAAAGTGGACGTGGAAACATCTGCCGCTGTTATTTCTTCGTCCACTTTCATCTCAATTTGTCCTGTAATTACTTAAATTCAGTTAAAATTATACCAATTCCGTCCTTATGTTTTCATTATTTGTGACTTTCAGGTGGCTGTGTCCAGCAAAAACTGGCCCCTCAATCAATGTTTGCGCCTCAATCAGCTCTCAATCATCCCATCAATCAACCCTCCTTTTCGTAGGTACGGATTTGCGGTGATGAAAGCAACGCGTGCAAACCCGGGCGCAAGTAGAACAAGTACGTTGTCCCATTAACTCAACTAGCGTCCGTGTTTGCACGTCCACCTTTCAATGTAAAATCCCTTCACTCGAAGTGGAGATGGTGTTGGAAGGCAACAAAGCAGCGCGGAGGCAGCCCAGCTGACCGTAACACGGCCACAAGAAAGGGACGGAAACACAACTGCACACCGCGAGTGTTTGCCATTCCACCGGTGGAGTACAAACAGCGTAACGCCTTTGAAATGCGCCGCAGGCCACGCGGTCGACACCGATCAGTGTTACGGGGTAACCAGAGCGGCAAAAGGCACGAGGGAAGCGCCGCCGTGTAAGTATACGCTCTTTTCCACGGATATGTGTCGATACGTGTACAGCAGACCGGTTACGCGTGCCAACGTCGCCGCTCAGTGTGGGACCGGCCGGAGCGCAGCGAGGGAGAGGAGGCGGATCTCCATCATCGCTCCAGAGACACGTGTCCTGTGAACCGCGAAGGAACCCCCCCCCCTTTTTTTTATGCCTTTCTGAGGCTTCGAAAGGACGCCCCTCGACCCCACGGGCAGGCTTCGACGACGGCTAACAGTGCGCATCATTTATATTTGCTATCTTCAATATCTCTTTCTGCGTTCTCTTAGTGCCGTCCATCCTAAGCTTGAAAGGCAATGCCGCCATACCGAGGCCGTGGAACAATTTTTGGTCACTGGTGTTCTGCTCGACCGAGAGCGGCCAAAAATGGGGGCCCCGAGATGGACGGCGCCGCCTGCATTGTGTCAACAGTGCGTTCTTTTTCTCATAAAACCCTGAGTTAAGCCGGAGCACTTCAATAACTTTCATAACAGCGCAATTAATCGACAATCCCGCTCGAGGTTCTGTTGGCGTTCCACCTGTCGGTGTTTCAACGCGATAGCACCGTCTATCCTTGTGACTCGTAGTTCGGGTTCTTACACTTCTCCGTCCCCGCGCTTAGTACGCGTATGTGGCACCATAGGCGACGTCTTCTCCAGGCACCACCTACATCTCTCGCCTTCGTGGACCCGGTACAAGGCGGCGTGACCGGCTGTGATGGAACCTTTGTCTCTCATCGCGTTCCTCGTTTCAAGAGCAGGCCTATGCAACGCCTCACCTCTTGAGAGAAACCGAAGTGTGTCACCCATCGCAGGTGTTCCGTGTATAGACAACCGAAAACAATGACACCTTTCTCATGTTCTACGCGTCTCTGGAAAAAGATGAGAACGACCTGATTATGCGTCTAAAGCACGTGCACATGCGCCTTGCGATGTGAGGAGCAGAAATGACACAGAAACACATTGCACCAAGCTG
The DNA here is from genome assembly GCF_013339695.2 of Rhipicephalus sanguineus. NCBI lineage: Eukaryota > Metazoa > Arthropoda > Arachnida > Ixodida > Ixodidae > Rhipicephalus > Rhipicephalus sanguineus. The sequence goes on along the minus strand of NC_051181.1, from coordinate 153,364,355 downwards.
ACTGATCTGTCTCGTAGTACAGAAGAATCTTCCTGGCGCAATGTGTGGAAAAACCGTTGCCCAGCAGATTGCTACTGCTTTGGTAGATAACAGGAGCCACAAGCACCGTATTCGAGAATTCAGAAACTACGCAGTGACAGACGCACTTTTAGTACAGGTAAGCAGAAGCATAGCCCGCTTAACCATGCACCGTATTAGGAGAAATAAGCTCACAGCTGGCACCTTGTCTTTTCTATTAATTTTACATCGCCTGTATTGGCCAATTGATAGGGATGGTTGGAAGCCAGCCTAACTTAATCAGTAAGAAAACAACGCCCGCGCATAATTTCCTCGTGGCTTCACGACGAAGTACCTTTTGCTCAATTATTTTGTGTCATAAACAGACAACGTGCAGAAACGCGACACAAAAGCTTAACGATGACCTACGTCAATAGCTGCGCGGCAGTTTCTATTCCTGTCTCTCTGCAGTAATTCTAACTATAGCCCAGATCTCGATCGCGCATTGTTTGTATACGTGTATACCGTTATATTAACCTACCACGTCAGCCCAGTGCGTTTGATCGCTAGCACTTGACAGTCGTTGTACTGTTATAGTAACCAGCGCATTCAGATCTAAGCTCTCCCAATGTAAGCAATGAATCAAATGGAAGAGGAAAAAGCGAGCTGTCTTGCACGCCAGATCGCGCACGCTTATGTGAAGACGGCGGGGGGAGGACCCAATTCCCGTCTCAGGAGGCATATATGTTAAGCGTTGGACACGCTGTCACTTCTTTCCCTCTATATCTCTACGAGGTTCACTAGGCTACTATACTTCACCGCGACGCACAACAGACATCTGTCTTGTTAGAACTGCAACGATTCCCCCGTCCCATCGCTTGTTCTCTCGAGGCCGCAGCTAAAAACACGCACGACTGGACTATGAGAAACAACAGCAACTGGTTGTGCGCAATAAGAAGTGCCCTCCGTGTCGCCGTTTCTCCGCAAGGCATAGGCGAGATGTAGTTCTCAAGAGCGCGTCCGCGCCAACTGAGACCTGCTTCCAGATTCAGATTTCTTTATTTCTCTTCTAAGCTCACTGGCTTCATCTGCGGGCCTGTGGAGGCCAAGGAGTATACAGAGATGAGCAGATATAGGACGGCGTGGCCAAAAAGGAGGACTGTGTTGATGAAGCTGAGGAAAGGGAGGCTGGAGGGGGGGGGGGGCAATATTGTAAACAGTCTGTCGAAGTTCTAGGTCAGCCGGGCAATCGCCACCGGTGCCGCCGGGGTTCTCCGGAGGCGTCGATACGATCGAAGCGGAGCGGGCAACTGCTGCGCCGTGGCGGAGGGCTTGCAGGAAGCGTTGCGAGCGGCTGCGGCCCGACTCTTGCACCGAACGACGGAGGAGCCAGCCGGGTCCGTCACGAAGCGCTCACCATCGTTAAGAACGGCGCGCACGCTCGTGACAATTGGCCCCGGCTGAAGCCATTGCCGCTTGCATCCCCATGTCTCTCTCTCAACAACGTCTTCTCCCACCTACCTTCTCTCATCCGTGGACTCTTCGCACACCGGAGGCGTTCTTCTTCTTTATCTTGAATCTCCTCTCCTCTCACCTTTGTTTAGTTTTCGTTGTAGCAGGGCTTTGCAGTAACTATGCCCGTTCCTTCGCAGTTACTCCACTCTTTTTATTTTCATTTTTTTTTTTGCCGTAAACCGGGCGTACGTGCGTGTAGGTGCCGTCATGGTATGTATACTAGAGCCGTGCGGCCACGTATGCGTGTATACTCTTTACACCTGCGTGGATGACCTAGAAAGATCTTTGATATAGTTGCGTTTAGAGGATGAGCGCGTGACCCCCCGCGGAGGCCTATGAGGATGGTGCTTTATAATGTGCCTCCTCGGCGTCCTTTCTTTCTTCTTTTTTTTCTTTTTGCTAGAATGGCCTGAGATAATGAAGGACGAAAAGTGAGTCGCTGACGTCATAGCTAAAGGACACTGCAGCGCACTATGTGAAAAAACGACGCTGCACCGTTCTCGTGTTTGCAACGTGTGAGCATATAGATAGCTTGCATGCGACGTCATGGACGCAGTGTTTGAACGTACTGGCACTCCACGACAGCGGCTTTGATGAGAAGCAAGTTGCGGTTAACCTGCTTCAATGTGATAACGACGTGGCAGGAATGCCTCTGTGCGTAAATAACGAAAGAACCTGCATATGATGTTTCGATAACATTAATGGGACAGCGCAAACATCGCGTCCCCCCACGCTGGTGCTCCAACAGGGCGGTTTCAGTGACGTCCGTGCAAGCCATCTCACTTAACACTTACATCTAATTGATTTCTTCGAGCTACGATTGTTTATTTATTTATTTATTTATTTATTTATTTATTTATTTATTTATTTATTTATTTATTTATTTATTTGCCACAGCTGAAGCGATCAGCGGTCCAAGCCGAGCAAGCGCGAGCGCCAACAACAACCGTCCTCGTCTGCTTCTTTCGCTGGCGTTCTTGTCTGCGCCCTACCATGTTACAATTTATTCATTTCCTACAGTGACGCTATGAGAGTCAGAATGGAGAGCGTTCGTGAATGTTTAGACACTTCACAATCAGGTTTAGATTCTTAAGCTTGCCGGATCGCGGGGAATGGCAACTTTCAAAATTTGTGGCAGCATTGCACTCAGTCGTCCTCCGCCATTGAGTCAGCTTTGGCACGCACATCACTGCATTACCGCGGTATTTGAAGTCACTCGGTTTTCCGTTGACAACTGAACTCCAACTCATTAAGCGGCAAAGATGAAGGAAAGGAAAGGAAAGATGAGCGCATTAGGCAGGGCAAACACTTCGCTGAAAAATGTACAGTGCAGTTCGCATACGCCAATCATGCCTCCAGTCTGTGCTCTCAGAGGCCTAGACACACACGCACAAAGGTTCATGCCAATAATCCAGGTCGTAAACGCAATGCTGCCCAGAGAAGTGTTTTTTCACTACTGATTGGGCGCATCAACGTTGGCTTTACATGGAAGTTTAGAGTAATGGGGTGACGTTGTCCTCTTTCCTCTTCGCTATTTGTTTTTTCTCGGGGAGTGGTGGAGTTGTTTAGAGCACCTCTGTTGTGTGTTTTCCGCTCTTCAGTCTATTCGTTGTATTTGTTTTCACGTTCTTTCCTTTAGGATGTATCCGCACCACTTCTGCCAATTATACTCTTCGAAGGCTGTTGTGATCCCCGGACATTGCTTCCGGTTGTACGTGTAACCAGTTTTCAATCATTTTCAACTGCAATTTTCGCCAGCACGAAGAACCGCACAAGTTCTGTCGCGGCTACCACAGTTGCGCCACCAGGACGCGACCTTTCCAATATTATTCAACCTCTCTGAGACGCTTAAGCTGACAGCTTCCGCGCTCTTCCTCGCACAGTATCAGGAAAACACACCCCGTACCACCGGCCACGCCTATAAACAAATCCCGCAGCTACCGAGCCCGTTCTTTTATCGAATCCTACGTAGAGCGTTCCCAAACGCTGTGTATACACACCAGGTATCGGTCGCCACTCGCCGGCTTTTTAACCTCCGAGTTCGCGAGCGCGACCCCAATTTCCCGCTGCGAATAGCGAGCCGAGAGAGGAAGGAAGTAACTTCCGGTGACTTCCGGCTAAATGGGGGGGGGGGGGAGCAAGTTTTCCAGCGTCTGCGAGGCTTCCGAGGGCACGCCCCGTTGTAACAGAAGCGCGCTCTACGGAGCAGGCGCAATCAGCGAGAGCATTTTCGGACGCTAGCGAAAGCGCGCGCTCCCACGCTCGTCGTTCATCCAACGCGTCGTCGCAGCGGGGTGTTTGAAATTCAAATTGCCCGAGGAAACCGGTACGCTGGCGATGGAGCGAGTCCGTGATGAGACTCTGTAGCGTACGCGGTTGAGAAAGGGGGCAGCGCGCAAAACAGCCGCGTAAGAGAACCAAGAGACAGTTCGTCACTGAGAGAGGGGGGTGAAAGTGTATCGCACGAACACGCACACACAGTGTTGGCGATGATGTCATAGGTGTTGAGATCACAGAGATAAAAGCAAGAGTAGGGCAGGGAGCGCAAATAAAGGTAAAGAAAAGTAAGCTAGGTGAGGAAGTGTACTGCTTTGTCCACACCTGTGTGCTGCGGAATGGGTCGTCAGTCCATCCCGGCTTTAATCTAGGCAGAATGGCGGCTATAGCTGCTGCGACGCTCCTTACCCCTAGTGAGAGATTGACAAGGTCTCGGCGGGGCGCCGAAAAAATTCGCGAATTGGGAAGACGCTCCCATGGCGACGACGGCTATGCGCCGCGTCGTTTCCATCCGCTCTTAATCAGGTCTGCTGCGTGAATGACATCTTCCCTAGGCATCGTTGTTTTATAACTTTGCTTTAATTCATCCGTCTTCTGCTTTGATGTCCCGTGGTGCCACAAGCGGGAGCCTTATCTCTTGTTTATGATTTTTTTTTTTGAAAATTTCGCGTAGTCTTTGTTAATTGACGTCTGTGGCGTTTTGAGAGGTGACGGTTTCGCTAAGACGAGCGTAGGCACCGTTGGCGGAGGCGAGGCCCGCTGATGTGCGTACGGTGCCCGTAAGGGCACGGTGATCGCCTGGTGAGTTTAATCTCCGCATCCGACAGTGACGGCATCGACATGCAAGGGCAGTATGAAACAAACAAACATACATAAAACAAACTGGAGTTCAGACGTCGGAGGTGATGAGGTGATCTCATCCGGTGTGTCGAAAGTGTAGGAACCTCCTGTGATAGACAGGCTTACCGGCTTATACCCTCAGCCTGGACTTATTTTTAACCCCTGCTTCATTTGTTTATCTATTCAATGTAGAAAACCGGAAGTCATAACTTACACTTCACAAGCGTACCATCGACGTTAATTTCATTCCTATCGATGGCTGGATAGTGGTCCAAGTTGATTGAAGTTCCAGGGGGCCGATTTCACAAAACTTCTTTCGCTTTTTCCGATTGGTAAGCCGGTTTCGGAAATGATATGTCCCGCATCGTGATTGGCTGAAATATTCTCTAACGAAAATTTTTGTCGTAAGACCTTTTTGTGAATACTGGCACAGATATTGAGTTACTTATATGATGTGCGCGAACGGCCGCCTGAGATGAGTCTATTTTAAACAATCGGGAATGGTTGGAGTTCTTGCAGAGTCCTCATAACGGGGTACTCAATAATTTGTGGTTTGTTTTCTATACATGAGGCCTTTCTTTGTTATCGAGCTAGTCTTCCATCAACTTACTCCCATATATGATATAGTACAGCTGGCGCACATCACAATTGTCGCGCTCTAGGCTGACAGCGATATTACAAAGGCGCCTTCTGAAAATATGCTAAATGCGTATGCTTTCTGCGATCAAATCATATATATTTCTTACACATTTATGTGTGGTTTCTCTTAGTTAACTATAACACTTTTTCTATCCTTTAATCTCAGTAACTACACGCTGATAGACTCCGTGACAAAGTCATCAAGTTCGTTCTTCCGGTATTTAAGTGTTTTCGTTATTCTTTACTTTCCTTTCTACTTCGCACAAGCGCCAGTTCTCGAATTCGCAAAGGGGAAATCGCATCGCAATTCCACAAAAGAGAAGCGATCAACCCGACGCGACAATTTCCTCGGCATAGGAAGTGCCGAGAATAACGTGGTAACCAGGCTAACGACAGGCGTTCACTCACTCGGCGCCCTGTATCATAAGCCTCCGTATAGCATTGCTGCCTGCATGGCAGGGAAGTCAGCCATCAGAGCCAGTCAACGCATCGTGCTTCGAGGAACGTGACAGTCGAATCATCGATCAAACATCGCTGCTGCTGCTTCTAAACCTTTGATTCCAGTCTGGGCGCGCCGGCAGAGGCCTTTCGGCACTCGATTGCGGGCGAGGCCGGGTTGGAGGCGCACGGCACACAAGCTAATACGAAGACGAGTCGAACTTGACAGCGCATTCCTGCAGCTGCCGCCGGCGACTCGCTGAGGCCTGTGACACCGAACCTTGCTGCCTCTCCACCAGTGACCTCTGCAGCGCGACGAGCGGAGAGACTTGTTCGCGCGAAATTCTCGTTATTGCGAAGGCCCGCTTAATAGAAACCTTGCAGGAGAAGATGTCGTGGCAAAAGATTGAAGCTGCGTTTCCTTTGTTCCTTGCTTTTGCGGCGAAGCTGCCTTATTCTACCCTGTGCCGTAGTAGTGGTAGTGATGAAGTTCTCGCGGGCGAAGCCCGCAATCAGGGGCGTAGGAAGGATATTATTTTGGGAGGGGGGTGTCTGATTTTCTTTATGTATTGTAGAAGGGTGTACGCTTCAGGGCTCGTTTCATGATTATATGCAGGACAGGGGGCGCTGCACGGGACATAAGGACACAAAGTGTGCGCTACCTCTGAATACCCTATTTGAGTCTTATTTGTTTTCCCACTTTATGTGGTGCAAACCTCGTGTTTGATCACGTCACTTGGGAGACGAGAAAAAAAAAAAAAGAAACTCCGTCGCATCCTGGTTTCACAGAACTCCTACCTCGTAAACAATTTCTAAAGCTCCTCGTTGACCCCAGTGCCTGAGCCGCTAATCGTTTTAATAAATCTACAGCCGATGAATCGTGCCACTTCAAGTGTGCAACGACGTATACACACAGAGCTGTCGCGGTATACATACTCTCGATACCGGAGTATTCGTGCCGTCGCTAAGCCGAGTGCGCGTTCGCGTGCTTCGTCTACTTATACGGCCGAGGAACCCGCATATAAAAGGGGGATCCACATTAGCGGCGGGACACCAGCGGTCGAGAAAAGAAACGGGGCTCTCGCGGCGAGCGCGTCATTGCGGCGGCGGCGTCGGTGGCCTACATCCCCTCGCCCAACCCTTTTCACGCCACCCCTTCTCCTCCTCTACTGCAGTTCACCCACAGCCTCTCCCCTTTCCCTTCAAAGACGGCGTTCCTTCCGATGACGAGATGTACCATTCCTGCCGCCGGGACCTTCCTGTTTCGCTCGCTTTTCGCAGTGCACGGTGCATGTGTATTTCCTTATTTTTGTCTTCTTGCTGCTCTTCTTCTCTAAGTTCTTAGAATGCTTGACCGTACTGCGCTGACTAAAACGAAAAAAAAAAGAAAAGAAAAAAGCAAACTAAATGTTACGGAAACGTTCATCACGCTCGCCGGCAGAGGAACGGCCGAAGTATAGACTCAATGCAAAAAACGTGAGTTACTAGACGTTAAAAAGAGAAACACATCTGTAGGAACACGGATTGAGACGCGAGAGCCTTGCAAGCTGAACGCATTGTAATGATTCCTTCCCTTCATTGTTTGCCGAGGAGGAAGTCTTGTTCGTCGCGGAAACCTCATGTGATCAAAGCCCCGGGAACGTATTTGCGAACGAACATAGCATCCACATTCGAAAACGCTGACATGCGTCGTCACAATATAGGTATATTCACGATAGGGATACCGGTGGTGAGAACTCTTGTTCACGAAAATGGAAGCGCTCCGCGCCTGGGCCTCTGCGTGGCTCCACTCTGGAAGCTACCCTTCGGGTCCAGGAAACGATGGCTAGCTGTTTCCCTAGTTCGAGGTCCTTGAGAAATTCCTCCTAGGTTAGCTTAGAGGGAGCTGGCACGAGCGATTCTTGGGTAGACAAAAAAATGGTGGTGGTGGTGGTGGGGAGGGGGGGGGGGTGATATTGTGTACGTAGGCGTGCGCAGGGTTCTCCACTTCGGGGGCAACTATCACCGCAGCGTTACAACCCCCCCCCCCCCCTTTCCCCAGTGGACGAGTCCGAAAGAAAACAAGCTTCGCAATGGACGCCAAAATGATGGCGTACTGCTCAGCGATGACGTACTGCTCAAAACGGCCTGTCATTAGTTCCCGGCCTTACGGGGGTAAATATGGGAAGTAAACCGTTCTTGGAATGCAACATCAGGGTCAACCTGCACCTCCATTACCCTCCCCATTAAACAATGACGGAACAGGCCCGATTGAGTAAAGATGTAAAGATATAGGGCTGACTTGGCGCCCCCCACTTACATCATTAGGGGGGGCGTCAACCCCCCTCTCCTCCCTTTGTGTGCGCACTCGTATGCTTTTGTAGCCGGTTTACCTGAACTACGAGTTTCCACGTGTGAGGGAGTCTAGCACACTGTCGACTGAATATCAGCTTGTGTTTTGCTTTTATATTAGAGAATGATCAGTCCTTTATGGCAGACATGCCGACGTCTGGTCTTGGGGAGACCAGCACTGCCAAGCGAAAACATGCATAATTCCACGCACACGCATATTAAAGGTGCCATCGATAGTACGTCTACATTTACGTGCTGACGAATAATGTATATTATTTAACGTTATTTTAATGTCACTTCTAGCTGTAACAACATACGTAGGTGCAAGCTCATTCACAGCATGAATGTCGGTTAAATACGTCGACCGCATACGTTTTATTTACCATAATTGCGTTCGCTTCGCATATAGGTACAGTCAGCCATCATCTAAATCCATACGGCTGATTTTTAATACGTTTGGTGACATTCATTTCGGACTGCGTGAACTACGGCTTATTGCGGACTGCTTGTCAGTATATGTGCATTTTCATAAGAAGCTGATAGGAGCCCGTGATCCTGAGCCCGCACTCGCAAAAATTTCTTACGATAGGCTTGTTCTTGAGCGAAAGACTTCGGCCAATCGTGATGCTGGACATGTCTTTAGCGATGCCAGCTGATCAATCGCATAGAGCACATCTTGGAACTGAAAGCTTTGCGAATTCGGCTCGGCCTCTAGTGCGGCGGAACACTATGTCTCGGCCACTGCATGACGAGAAGTTGGCCAAGAGGGACGCGGCAGTCTACTACGAGTGCTGTTATTACTTACAATTAAAGTATTAGCGATATGCTATTTTCTATTCATACATACTATAGTGTTACGTGTTCCCTAGAAATTGCAAGTGCTGCGGACGAGGAAGGCTAATGGAATGCTGCACGCCGACCACGCATTCATCCTTGCTTAATAATAGTCTTAAGCAAGTAGCGAAGCTAGGGTTGTAGTATGGAGAAGACTCGGGCATTCTACGCGCATTTACTGTGGACTCCAAGACCGCACGCTGACGTAGTGTGTTCGAAACGACCGGCTATAACGCGGCAGGTCTTGCGTGATGAATCGCGCAAAGGCAGACCAACGTAAGAGCCAAAGTTGTTCCGCGAGGAAGAAAAGGAAAGAAACAGCGGCGATGCCCATGAGGTCATCGGGCGTGTATGGCCTGTTGTAGGCACCGCATTTAGGACGGTGGCCTTGAACGAGCAACCACGCAGGACGCACCAGCACAGCGGGTGCACCCCCGCTGTCTGCAACATCCTTGCAGTATGGTCGTATAAGAACACGGAAAACCTGAAAACCGGATCGATGCTCTCCGCGGCGCTCTTTATTGCTTTCTTCTTTCGTGCGCTGGGCACGCAGCTTTCGCATAGCTGTGCTATTCGTGTGTTATATAACTATCGCTATTTGGAACGTGGTTGTGTACTACTGCACTTGAACACAAATGATAATTGAGGCAAGTTTTTGGTCACGAAGGCTGTGTTCTGCTGCTCTTGATATATCCATGTTTCTGTACTTAAGGAGGTCGCGAAATTAGAACGTGCACTGAGAGAACGCGCCACGGTTAAGTTGCCCGATAAAATTATTTGGAAACCCTAAGGCCAGTCTGTATACTTTAAGCAGACCGCGCACATAGTTTGGTCATAAGTCGATTAGCAGGGTACACCTCCTGACAGGTCATCGCGGGTGAAGGCGACGAAGGCAGTGCTCAGCTTCTTGAAGGCATCAGACCTGCACAGGCGGTTATAGACTAACGACGTTAGCATGACTGTGAGATGTGTGTGACTCATTGTTCGTGCGTGCTCTCCTTCTCTCTCTCTCTCTATCTTTATATCTCCCCCATCCCTTCCCCCAGTGTAGGGTAGCATACCGGTCCTTCTAGGCTGGTTAACATCCCTGCCTTTCCTTTCTCTCCTTCTCCTCCTCCTACACCTACGTAGACAGAATTCGCCCTCAAGGCTGTCTTGCATGGCTTGAGTGGTGTCCGCAATCTCTAAATAAGATTCGAAGAAGATACCTAGACATTACTTTTTTCTTAAAAGTCTAAGGAGAAGTGAGTATTAAAAGGGTGGACATTAGCCTATGAAGACAGTTTTAAGGTCACCAAGCTGCTTCTACCCGTTCTCTTCAATTTATTGAAAAATATTCGTAGATTTGCTGTCGCAAAGAAATGCCGAAGGCGGGCCCCCCACAGAAATGATGCGTGATGCGAACTAATGCACAATTACTTGTAAAGCAACATGGAATTACATCGCAGATGTGACACAAGCTGCCAATATGCGCATCTCTTGCACAACTTACGCCAGCATGGGCTCGCGTGCTGTGTTGTATATTGCGCAATAAATATCACATGTTTCTCGTGTAAACATACCAGACCTTCTCTTGTCTGAAGTAACGGTTTGCGTAAAGACGAAGTACACCTTTGTAAGTCTAGTTGTACTTTAGAGAACTTCGTTTTGGGTGTGTCGGTATCAGTTCGTTTTATAACTGCTTTAGATGCTCAGAACTCGCACACCACAAGAGTGGCGCTCTCTCCCGTCGTCTTCTCTTGTGGTGTGTGCGTGTGTGTGTTTAGCACCACAGCAGTTAGAATATGAGCCATAGTTGTACTTGGGTTGCATGCGTACGGCTGAGAATGGCTTCAAAGCTGTTTCAACACTTCTCTCCACCCTACAGAGCCTTCTAGCACTGCGAGTTACAATGCCGCTACCTCCAGAAGTCAGGAATCAGCGATAGAAATGGGCTGAATGCATGTGTATTCTTGCAGTCTATGTGTACTTGATTTCATAGCAACCTGCAGTCCCATTCTGGTGTCATGGTGGAAACATGCCATCCATCAGACACGCCAAGAAAAACGAATACTAAATGAAATCACTGTAAGTTGACGCAACAGTACAGATCTTAGAAGAAACACCACAGACAATTGATTTTTCGCACCACACACTTCGTAAGATCAGCATTGCGGTCAGGACCAGTGATTGATAGGATTGAACCTGTCACATTGTCATAGAAGCGTGTAGACCTAGACCTTTGTAACACAGAAAGAATACACTTGCCACGGTATAAAATAAGCTGCAAATGCGTGCTTCATATGATAACAAAAGTAAGAAATGGCTGCTTAGTAAGCATTGATGTGAGCTGCTCTTCTACGTTGCTGTCGTGTATGGGAGAAGTGCGTATTCATATGGCGCTCTAAGCACGCGCTACGTTGGCTTCAGCAACCAAACGCGTGGCTTTTGAGACTGCGAAACTAACAGAACGAAAAGGCGCTTGCTTTTTTCCGTCGCCAGAACATTGTTTCTGAAAGTTCGATGTAAACTGCGAACAGTCTGTACGTCTGTTTGCTCAAGGGAGAAAAAGAACGCTTGTAGTAATTGTTTAGTTTCGCATCGTTCCCACGTGACGACCAGAGGGCGCCGCGCGCGCGCGCTAAACTATAGCGGTACTCACCGCAGAAGACCTGCATCCAGCCACAGATGTGGAACACAGTGGACGAGTGGAACACGAAGAAGAGCAGCATGCAGCAGATGCACAACAACACCATGACAACCGATAATCCGACGAACACCGTGGCCGCGCGGAAAGCCGCCGACGGGATCGAGCTGAAGTCGTCCAGTCGGCCCTGGCACGTCACGTCCTGGCCATCCTGGATCAGGTGACAGTACTGCCACAGGCCGAAGTGGCCCGTGCCACGCGACTCCTTGGTGTCGCCGAGCCAGTGCGGCTGGATGAACACCACCACGTTGATGATGGCGAAGCAGATGGTGAACACGGCCCACAAGACGCCGATGGCCTTCGAGTTGCGCATGTAGTTGGCCTGGTAGAGGTTCAGTTCGCTCGCGTACTCGTACTTGGGCTCCATGATCACGCCCGCTTCGATCGCTTTAGGCTTAAGCGCCGCCGTCTTGACTGCTGCTGCTGCTCACAGCACACGACCGTCCCTCACGCTCGTCGCTCGCCGGGGAGCAGCGCACCGCACAATCGTGGGACGACGGCGTCGTCTTCTTTTCCTCTCCTCACCGCCACTGCCTCATCGCACACAATCCGAAACGTCGGCGAAATGCTGCCGGCACGGCCGCAAGGTCTTGCGCGCAAGCTCGCTCGCGCACGGCGCAGTTGAACCTTATCGCCCCCGAAGAATGCGATGGCACGCTGGCGCGCAATAAGCGAAGGACAGAGACAGCTGGAGGGGGAACTGAAACGCACCACCACACCGGCGTGAACTCACACTCGGGATTAAACGCCACCGCCGCCGCCACTGCGCTCAGAGCGGCACGGAGGAGGAAGAGAGGGCTCGTGCCGACACCAGCGAGGAGGTAACTTCTCCCTCCTCAATATGGCGGCTTTGCTGTCCAGGTAGGTAGCCTCCCACATGCCATGAGGACTGGTTTGGCCAGTTACCCTTCGCTTCGTCCCCGGCCGCCGCTGCCGCCGTTGCTCACGCTTTTGTTGGGTCCTGCCGGACCAAGGAGGTTGTAGTATAAAAGAGACCCTCCTTTCCCAGGTACGCGAAGCCGCGCAGCGCGTATTCGGCGCCGCTGTCGGCAGAAGGAGCCTGAGATTCCACTGCCGGCTACGCACGTCGATGGAGGGTTACCGCGGAGGAGCGCGAGTGGTGGCTGCCTTTGATGCGACCGGTATGCCGAACGTCCGTTCGCACCGATGCGGGCAGTTCTGGACGCTGACGCAAGAGGCTATATCCGTCCCGCGTTGCGGCCGGTCCCGCTACCGTGTAAGCGGCTTTCGATGTAGCGGCGGAAGGAAAACGCGGAAAGAAAATGCTTCGGAGACTGCCCCACGTGAATTACACGCGAGGCCCTTGACCCTTCCGTGCAGCATTGAACAGAGCCGGCGGCGAATCCCGGAAGCTGGAGAATTGATGAGACGTGTCCAATTCCGTGATGGAAGATGTGCGGCGTACGCAATGCAGCCCTTGCGTGCGGCAACCATGCAGACATCACATTAACACGAAAATCGCTGTTGACGGTTGTAAGGAGATTTTAATCGCTTCCTGTCGAAAAAAAAAGAAGCGCGTTGATGGCGCATGTACCAACGTCGCCTCTTGTGAGATGTGCTGCGGCTTCGGGAAGAGCTGGCATATTGATCGTCTTCAACATAGCTTCAGAAGCAACAAAACACCGAGAAACAGGCTACGTAAATAGCTACAAGCATTCTGTAATAACTGAAGTAAAATATTAGAGATCACCTTTATCTAATACCTGATATAACTACTTATGTCTCGAGGCGGTTTTGATGCTGTCGCATTGCATGTGAACGTGATCATCTCGGTGAGCCAACAAGTTTTGCTTAGGCCGCGCTCATCTCTCGTTGTATTGCCGACATGGGAATGTGTGATTGGGTCACCTGGTCATAACATGGTTAATGGCTCCACTTACGAAGCACACTGTGACACAGGAGCCCAACTTTATGAAGTCGCCTTGGAGCGAAGCTGCGAAGGCGAAGTACACAGTAATAGGCTGACCACCTGAGGCTCGTCTACGAAAAGCCCTCATACGCTACCGCTTTACGGTCGAATCACTTGGAACGTTAAGCAGCCCTCAATAAACCCAGGTACAATGTGACGCACAAGTAAGGATCGGATTTGACACCTACCAAATGTATGCATAAAAGATGCGACCCATTGTTTTTCCGAAACTACTGGCTCTTGCCATGCTTGAGGAGCCTTTGGCTAAATTTCTTAGCTGCGAAGCAGCGATACACCGTGTTCGTTAAAAAAAAAGAATATATGTCGAAAAAAGAAAGAAGTATATGCCGGGAGTGATGACAAGCAAACAAGCAAACCTTGCTGTTGCATACCTATAAGGAAAAGAAATGGTGTCAGTGTTTCAAGAAGCTCGGTCGAGCAGTTCATGGCCACATTTATACCTCATGGTATAACTCCCTTCTCATGCAGCAACGCAGTACAGCCTGTAATATAAACGCCATCGTCACTTTAGACGCAAATCAAGTTTAAAAAACAGGTACGCAGGGTCATCTTCAGCACTTTCGCTGTACGGCACGGGCTCTTGACGGCGCAATCCGTATACCTTCAGTGCCGAAGGCGACGTCTTGCTTGGCTGCGCAAGCCGTGAGCATGAATATGAATGAAAGGAAATTATTGTTTCCCGCAACAGGCGCTGGCTATAAGCTCCTCCTTTTGGCCACTCCGTCTATAGAAACGGCGCTGTCAAGGCTGTCGAGGTCAGGCGCGTGTTCCCGTCTGGTGTGTAAGCCGAGAAAACGTTCCCTTCCAAGCCGGTAAGGTCACGAGTGCCATTTGTTCTCGCCTCCACGGCCGTTTCTTCTTTCGGCACGGCCGCCGGCAACAAAAGACCGCTGCTTCACACTCGGTGGCCTGTCGAGAGCCGTTATATTTAAACTACAAACGACGACTTCAGTGAACGTACAGGTTCATCGGTTATGGTGAGTGTTGCTTGAAAGCAGTCGCATTTTGATGCAGGCATCGTAGTCTCTAATGTAAAGGACTTCCGAACGAATCGCGAGAGCCTACCCTGTAAATTTCGATAGGTTGTATATGAGAATTAAGGTTGCTCATGTGTGCGCATGGGCAAAGAGAAGAAGAGTGGTTAAGGGTAAGTGAAGGTGAGAAGGAAACGAAGACATGCCGATAACACCTTATTATCTACCCTAGAAGGGGCTACGTCAACATATTGTGGAAACAAGAAAAGGAGAATCCCGAGACTAAATCGTCCACTTGACCCGCTTCAACGCGAATGTCGCTGTTCAATGTGTTTGCCGAGCACCGTACACTGCATTCCTCTGGTGCTTGCAGCTCAAGCGACTTCATCTACCTATATCTATTCTCCCCATCGCCGTTTTGACGTCATACATCACACATGCAAGCGCGCCACGAACGATCGCAAGAATACCGTATGTTGCTGCCTTGAAGAAGACAAGACCGCTTGTCGAAACGTTGTCTCCAGCGACACCCCCTGTTCCAAGGATTTCTCGCAGGCCAGCTTTGCCACACTAAAGCTATTACTGCGGAGAAGCCAGCCTTTACGAGCGTCTTCAGTAGCGCACGCGCGGAAAGCAAGTCTCACGTGGAGAGGACCATACAGTTTCCTACAATACTTACTAGAGGGAACTCTGGCGCTAGTGTCTATAGGAGCTGCAACGCATGGCGCTTCAGCCAGCATGGGAATGATGAGTAGCACACTGATTTGTCTAAACTTCGTTCTTTGGGCTCCGTTTTGCTCCGCGTCGCCTGCATCTGCTTTGTCGCAAAACGAATTTCAGCAAAAGTCAGCAGTTCCACTTCACCACTTTAACCTTTTAAGGCTCACTAATTCAAATCTGGTCAGGAAGTTCACAACGGTCCATTTTTTTATCCGAAACAAACGCCAAAACACAGCAATAAACAAAGCCACAAGTGCGTTCGAAGCCGTAAGCACGAAGATTATGCAAATCCGTGTACTACCCATTATTCCCATGGTGACTGAACGATCGCAGCGCCAGAGTTCCCTCTAGGTAATTGTAGAAAACTCTATGGAGAGGACTGCTCGTGCAGCACAATATTTGCTGCGTCATTGTAGCGAAAAAGAAAGGTTTGTTTCATATGGGCAGCCTAACATTTGCTGTACAATGGCCGCGAACGAAGCGGACGGACAGCGCTCGTCCCTGTGTCCTCCCTTGTATGTGTACAATTAGAGCTATTCAAAAATGACACTTTCGTACCAACTAGCACAAGCACGTAGCCTTTGAAGTATTATCTAATATGGTTTTTACGGCACGAAGCAGAGCCGGGCGCAACTACAATCTTTGTGAACCCGTGTATCTTGCTGTCACTCGACTTTTTTTTCGTGCCGTAAAAACTGTTTCCGCAGTGGTAGTGGTAGTAGTAGTGGTAGTAGCAGTAGCTGTAGTAGTAGTAGTAGTAGTAGTAGTAGTAGTAGTAGTAGTAGTAGTAGTAGTAGTAGTAGTAGTAGTAGTAGTAGTAGTAGTAAGCAACGCCCAGGGAAGGCGTTGGTCCCGGGTTCAATATCCGGACCAGGGCGAATTTTTCGGCAACTAAAAAGCTTTTCTTTCTGAGAAGTCCGTATGGATTTCCCTGTGGCTTCGTGCTACAAACGGGTGGTTGTCAATTTTCCTTGCTTAACCCTTCCGCCACCTTGCGGGATGCCGCAGAACTGAGTTGCAATAATTTCGAGGCTCCTTGACTACGCTCAGGTTTAACTGCACCTAACTTTGTGTCGCGTTTTCATATTTGGAAGAGCATAACCGTGACCACTGAGCGAGTTCAGTGCTTGTACGTTCATTCACTTGTCAATAGGTGTTTAAGGGAAAGACTGTGCGCTTAACTGAACAACTCTTTAATGTTGCGTGCGAATAAATATTTTGAACGAAAAGCGAATTTCCGAACGCGGTGACTTTCTCCGAGCAATTTTAAAGTGGGCACAAGGCGACCCGCGGCGCAGCATGTTTGGATCAGGATTGCGGACAGCAGCAGAAGAGGCGGCGGAGGATTTTCTTGCGTCGCTGCCTGTAAATAACAACAAAGATACATTTATGGAGCTCGCGAGGCATTTGAGAACGCCGCTTAATGTCAGCATAAAAATTCCATACAGGTGTTTATCTTTGTGACATTCTCCCTTAAGTAAATTCATTGCCATTTTTTTCTTTTTCGCCGATATATGTATAAGCACAGGGGCGTACATTCTGAACAACGTCGGCTCTATAGCGAAGGAACTCTCGTGTCGGACGCAACTTCGTTAAAGGGCCCCTAAACAACCTCTGAAAACGCAAAGAACGAGCGCAGTATTCTCTCCTGGCGTTTCCCGTCTTTTCGGCATAATTCGTGACGCCAGCAGTCCGTTCGCGTGACGTCATGAGAAAATAAGCCCTCGATTGGTCCATATACGGAGGGATATCAGTTGTGAATTGTCGAATATTCTGCTTTTCCATGCAGTCGCACACCCGTTATGCCTTATCTCGCATGAAAATCGTGTGCGATCAGCTGATTTCACTTCGTTATGTGCCTTTTCGAATGCCCAAGTGGAGATGACAGTGTGTAGGCGAAAAGCGCGAAATCCTTATAGGCTCAACGCTTAGTGCTGACATTGTCCACGTTGTTTTATGTAGAAAGAAGTCACTGCGTCCCTTATGCGTTCGCCTAAGACGACACGAAGGCGAAAGCTAACTTCTTATTTTTCTTTTCAGTCGATCTATTTATCCTCCCCCGCACCCATTCGAGAGCTTTCTGCACCTCACCTAGTCTTGTATTGTCACCGTGATGGGCCTACCACTGATCAAGTGACGATGTCACGTGAATACGTCATCATGTGACGTTACCATGACGTCATGGTGACGGCACAAGTTTTGGCGATATGTGACGTCATGATCACATTATATGAGACGTCATCATGTGATGATCTTTTGGTTACTCGTGGTGGCGCCGACACCGTGGAACGATAGTCGACGCCAATGGTCACTTTTTACGTTTGATGGACATCTAATGTTTTCGCCTTAAAGGGCCCCTGAACCACCAAGAGGTCGTAATTTAGTTGTGGTGTTGCAGTTGTGCACGAGTCTATTACGAACACGTATCCGTGACACTTTTTCGAAACGGTGCCGCAATAGCGGAATTACACGCGTTTGAAGATACAAAAGACGCCCTCGCTCGTTTCACTTCTTCCTTCGCTCGGCGGCTCGTCTCTCCTCCTGGCCGAGTGTTCCACCTAACCGTGCGAGGAGGATGAGCAGCAAGTGCGCGTACCAGCGAGCGGACAAACAGGTGTTGTAGTTCACGAGCAGACGGCATGTTGACGTCACGGCGAACGTTCAGGGGATGAGGAATGCCGAAAGGCGCGCAGAGGAGAAGGAATAGAATTTGTGGGGCGCCCGCGGCTTGTAGCGCTGCTGTGTTTGGCACTGTTGATCGTGACGGAATTCTGAACTCGATGCGCGCCTTTACATGAAAAGTTTAAAAAAATTATCGGAGGTGGTTTAGGGGCCCTTTAAGAAGTGGGGAGGAGGAGATAGCATCAGTAGGAAGGCTAGGGAATGCGAGAAAGAAATCATTATCTCGTCTTTGAACTTGGAGTGGTTTAGGAGCCCTTTAAATAGCGATGTTCGTCAACCCACCGTTCCAAATTTTCGCTGAGAACGTCCAGCGGCCGGGCGTACTCCGAGTGTAGAAAGATGGTCTCCCACGAGGCCGCCGACCTGACCGTGCTGCGCGCCGGAGTCGACGCCCGAGACGGGGACTCCTGGTCGGACACGTGCAGCTGCGGCGGGATGGGAAACAACAGCTCGGGCGGCAGACGCGGAGGCCGGCTCGTCAGCGCGCCGCGCACCACGCCTCGCAGACGGCGTCCCAGCAGCAGGCTGGCCACGCTCCAGTCGTGCGGAGGCTCGGGATCTGCGTTCTCTGCGCATGCGCGCGGGACGCGCAATGAACACATCTGGCACGAACTGGTCTGAACTAACACCTTCGATTAAAGGGACGGAATACAGGGCGAGCTAGCGTAGATTCATCGTGGCTAACAGCCCGACTAACACCGACGAAGAAAATAAGGTGACAGACGGCACAGCGCTAGGCCGTGTGTCCTCTTCTCTTCTTCGTCCACGTTAGTCGCGCTGTTAGCTACGATTAAAGGGAGACTAAGGGGAAGCAATAAATTAGTTTAGACTGATAAGTTATATTCTGCAAATTCTAGTGTCGTTAATTTCACCACCACAGCGTTATTAATACATGAGAAAATAAATGTCAAAAGTTTCACTCTTAAATTTCCCGCCGAAATCTCCAATGATGACGTCACAGATATCAAAGGTTTTTTTTCGTGTTTTGGCCACATTGGCTCAACGAAATTTCCTGAAACTTGGTATGTTGAGTCTCTGGCTCCTTCAGAAGGCAATGTACTTCATTTTTACCGAATATGACGTAGTAGGCCTTAGTAGATGCCGTCAAAATCTGTGACGTCATGGTGACTGATGCCCGAACTTCAATGTGGCGTTGCCATCATGATTTTCTTTTTGCGCGTTTTCGCGCTTACCAAGAGCCTTCTCGCGGCAAGCTTGGTGTTCTTGGTGTCCTGAAAGAGTAATTTATTAAAACGAAAAAATCGTTTTTCTTTTTAGCACCTTTAAGTAGCACGCAGTGTTGTGGCGTAAAACGCGTCTAAACATCCCCAGCGAGAAGAGATTGGATACCACCTGCATGGGGTCTAGCGGCGCCGATTAGAACTAGGGCGTCTAAACAGAACAGAACGCATACAATATAGTATGTTCGCGCTGCCTCTGGCGTTAGTTCAACGCCATGTCCAACGCGCACCGTGGCCTCCGTGATCGGCACTGGCGGTGCAGCGACGCGCAGCCGGTGCCCATCGCGGAGGCCACGCACGCACAATCCATCCAGGGCTGGTCCGTGACACTGTCTAATAATATATTTCTATAAGCCACGCTATTCGGATAAGCTTACTCTTATTTTGCTACTGCACAGTGTCCATATTCATAGAAACATCTTACGATATACAAATCTTCGTGAAAAAAGAAATTTTAGTCAATCCTGGCGGCGGAAATATCATTAAGGAAGCCCGCTGTTCAATGACAAAGAACAATAATGAACGAAAGGCTTTGCGAAAAATTTCTAACATCTGCACCGCTGCACCGGATCTTGAAAGACATTCTGCTGAACGCCGTAGCTAGCGAAAAATATTTGCAAAACATTTCCTGCTACAGGTGCAACCCAAGTAGAACAAGATTAAGAGTGTAGTGCCTACGGGAACCGCGAGCGTGGTGCTTCCGCCAACGTGATAATGAACGTTTTGCCTAAACTTAGTCGGTATTGCTTCAGACCTTTTTGTCTCTCTACAAATGGATTACACTAAAGAAAAATGTGACGTTGTAAACGCAGCAAATCGCAATGATTATGCACGTTCGTAGAATGTTGTTGCCGTCTTCGTGCGGATAAGAACAGAATTATAAGCTCGAGGGCGCGGGTTCAATTCCAGCCCCCCCCCCCCTTCCCATTTCGATGAGTACGAAGTGCGAGTACACCCGTGCACATTGATTTCGGCGCACGTTAAAAAACCCCAGGTGGTCGAAGCTACGACATGCCTCATAATGATATCGTGGTTTTGGTACGTCATACCCCAGCAATTATTATTATAAGGATAGGAATGCTTCCAAATTTCGGATTATTTAATAACTGCACAAAAATCTTAATAGATAGAGTCACAAGCGCGAATACACATCTAATACATATACTGTTAACCTTTATTCTCATTGGTATATCTGCAAGGTCTGTGCGTATTCGATGTAATTTCAGTATGAAAGACCTTTGTTCGGAATAATCTATCGCGACAAAGTCGCTTATTTTACATATATAACTTTTCCTGAATAAACTACGATTTATAGCACCGTGAACAACGCGGGAAAGGCGCAGAGACAAGAGACCGACGTTGACTGGTGCTGACCTCGTCGAAAGTTCCTCAGCGCCGGTCCTCATCGGTCCCTTGTCTTCGTGCCTCTCTCGCGCTGTTCACGGTACTTTAGAATACCAACTAGCTCGGTCACACACCTTGCTTCGACTTACAGCACGACGGCCACATTACACGACGCCGTTATACGGTATACGTCATAACGTTCACAACGGAATCATCATCAAATTATTAGAGAATGAAAGATGAAAGACGTGCGCGTGGCCCACCCGACTGCATGTAAAAGAAGCCCTGCATATATTCGTTGAAAACAACCTGCTACAAATAGCTAAAATACGAGAATATCCGGTTGTTTCCGGGACAACGTTGCTTCTGTATCCACGCCATCCAGCTCCGCGGAAAGAAGCGTAAACCGTGTATATATGTTTATGCATTATGTAGACCTTTCGTGCAAGGTCCATCGCGATGTATGCCTTCGCTTTTGGGAACCTGCAATTACGCGGAGCTTACGGTAGTACTTTGCGATAAGATTGCGGGGAGGCCCACGCGGGGCTGACTGTTTTACGAGCGTAATTTTCCGTCCTTCCACGCGATCCGTGATGCTACGTAACAATGGCATGCAAAAAAAACGTAAAACGCCTTCTCACCGCTTTGACGTCCGTTCGGAGACCTCCTCGCAGAGTCGATGGGGCTCTCGAAGCAAGCTGTCCGGGTCATACCTGAAGTTTCGCACTGATGAAAAGCAAAAAATAAGTAAAAGTACCTGCGCGCTTCGCATAAAGGAGCTTTGTGTATAAGCGAAGACGACAGGTAGACGTTGGCAGCAAGCGCCGCTACACATTGGGCATTCCGGCTTCGCTGTCATATGCCCGGCTTGCGGAACGCCTACTCAATATACCTAGGGGTCCCTCGTAAACAGTAAGCTACAGCTGACAGGTTGGCAGTGATACTGTATCAGTGTTAGCCTTGAGCATAGAAACGGACCAGTAAGCCTACAGCAAAACTTATGTATATGACAGGGATGGCGACCAACAAGATAGGTGAAGCTATTAGGAAACGAGACGGTAAAGTGGCGCTTTTCCTTTTCTATTGAAGAAGGGGAGATTTCTTTCCTTTGCTTTTCGTGCGAAGCGTAAGGGTGGGGGATGGAGTGAAGCACGAATGCCCTCTAAGAACTCTTATTCTGTAAAAAGAAAGTATACTCTGTTATGATGCTCGTTTGTATTGCAACACTTTTAGCCACAAATTTTCTAATGCTGAGCTTTGCATGCTACTTGTCATGACGTCAGCATGCGCTATGCCAATTTCCAACTGCCCGCCTCTCTGCTAAGGCCCCCTCCTTCACAAGGATGTCATCTGTACAGGCAAAAGAAACTAGTACCCACACGTCGATATAGCCTAAAGTTGCTATATATATAGCGTTGCGTTGCTGAACTCGAGGTCCGGAGGGGGGGGGGGAGATGGAGGGGTCCACACCTCCCGCAATTTTTCAGTTTTGTATGCGTATATATACACGCATGCACGAACGTACATAAGGTATGGTCGACCCCCCCCCCCCCCAAAAAAAAAAAAAAAAGAAGTTCTGGTTACGCTACTGCTTGCAGTGTAGTGTTTCACGTGTTGGATTTGGCAAGACTAGAGGGGAGACGCGATGCGCGTCGCGTCTCCCCTTTAGGAAACACGAGAACTTGCGGTATAGGTGTGTGTGAAAGCACACGCACATAATACAGTTTTAGGTGGGCGTCGCTTACGACCCGCTATGCGCCGATACGGCTTCCTGAGCCAGGATTAGCATACGCAGGTCTGACGGGTGCGTAGCGCAAACGCTTAGCTAAAGCACTCCGTGTTGACATGACCCGTGACCGCGCTGCAATACCCATAAATAAAAAGAGCCTTACTTTGCTGTAATGTTCTAACACTTAGATATCGCTGCCAATACTTGGCGTTTCACAGGTGCGCTGCGACTTTTCT
Source organism: Rhipicephalus sanguineus (assembly GCF_013339695.2). Taxonomy (NCBI): domain Eukaryota; kingdom Metazoa; phylum Arthropoda; class Arachnida; order Ixodida; family Ixodidae; genus Rhipicephalus; species Rhipicephalus sanguineus. The sequence continues at coordinate 153,341,921 of NC_051181.1, read as the reverse complement.
GTAACGTGAGTATGTCAATTTGCGCCATGGCCCAAGTGAATGCACAAGTGTTTGCATTTGTTGTTATTCGTTTATAAATGGGAAGTTCGTTTCTAGTGTCTTTCGCTGCAATAAAAAAAGAACTGACACCGAAACATAACTCCAAATAAATATATAACTGCAGGATTCCATGTAGAAGCTCCCACAAGGCCAAAGGGATCATAATGATTGAACTCATTCTTCTTATTTGACAAAGCAAGCTTGTGGTTTAACACAACGTTTTCGTGTAACAAAACGTCAGCAGCTCACTGTTAGACAGTCTGAAGCAACAAAGTACCGACACCGCACACAAGCATGTTGCGCTGTGATGTTTTCTCTAACATTTTTTTATTGAAGCGATGAAGAGGAGAGATTGACGCCTTTATGGTGGAACCGGCTAGTCGTTCTCCTTTAGAAAGCGATACACACAATACTAAAAAACATAAAAAGGGCACAAGATACGTCATACAGTAGAACACAAGATGTGTAAACACAGTAGAATCCACCATCAGATGCGTCACAAGCATTCAAGGACGATACCAGTAAGTTCACACAACGCGTTGGTTCACATCTGCGCGTACAAAGTCAGACGTTCTGTATGGCTTGACATAAACAGGAAAACACACAAAAGGCAAACAATTACACATAACGTAAAATACACGACCACAACAGTATGCATTTCTGAATACATAACAAGATTGGTGTTACGCGTTTTGATTTCAGGATAAAGTGCACCTTAATATTTCCATAAGTTAATAAAAACAACGGCGGCACTGAGTGATCATATGGGAAGTGCGGCCAACAATGTTACCTACCGAAGCAGGTCCTCTTTCAGGAAACTTCGGCCACAACACCACGTTTGATGATATGAATTTTGCCACAACCGAATTGCAAGCGTTCGCAGCTGTGCACGCTGCTTTCTGCCAACAAGGCACTGCCGATGCCGATGCTGCTATGCGAGAACGCGCCCTAAGCGGTCTTTACCAACGCTTTACAGTGCGCAGCCAAAAGTTGCGTGGATTCATTCTGCTATGACCCTGCTCAACACATAATCCACTGGCTAGTCTCGTTAATTCATAATCAATATACTTTGTACAACTTTCCGAGCTCGAGACTTCGATTTTTAGCCGCAGCTGACTTCTGCGATATCATTCCTGTGTTCATTGTCAACAAAAAAGAAGAAAAAAACATTCCATTGGTATTCTATTGATGCTTAGTGCTCTTCAATGCAAATGCCGTTGTTTGGAACGCTGTGTCAGCTTTCTATACGCCTGTCAAGCTACTAATACCTAAGGCAGCGCAATGTAAAGAAGGAAGCTTTATATAATTGATCTACGACGCCAAATAGGCGCGTAGTTTGCTTGGCGTCGCAATGAGAGCTGTTTGAAATAATTAAGATCAGACAGTGAGAGCGGTTTTAAATAATGACTGAAAGTCCCATAACGCTCTAGAGCCACTATTACAGCGCGTCTTCGTCTTTTTCTTCTCTGCGTAGCAATGTCTTTTTTTTTATTTAGTATGATCCACGCAACAAGTGCATATCGTAACCGTAAAGGTAATGCTTTGTTTCCTGAATCGTTCTGCGTTATCTATACGCTGCGATCATCTTCACAGACGCTTCTCCATGTGTGCTAAATCCATCTTCTGTATTTTTTTTCCTATCGTCGTCTATTTAACTATGAAATTTTCGTAGCCAATTCATATATTAAATTAAATGTAGGTGTAGTGGGTAGTGTGCTTGGAGCCCGCCGTTGACCAAGCGACCTCAATGGGCACCGGTATACGAACAAGCTTTTAATCCGCCCATTTCTCGGCCAATCCCCTACATTGAGCATGATCCACTGTTACTGAGAGGAACGAAATAAGGGGAATTGATCAATGGTTCGTTTTTCGTCGTTAGACGCAACTTAGTGAAATCAACAGACAATGAGTTCAAGGAAGGCATGGGGGACATTATCTTTAGCCTTTAAGTGTAGTGTAGTAATTGTGATGTAAGTGCAAAGAAATTAAAGTGGTCGAAAAGGCAACTTGCCACCGGTAGGGACCGAACCCACAGCCTTCGGATAACGCGTCCGATGTTCTACCAATTCAGCGACGGCGGCAGTAGTTCTGCCGTCTACTTTACTGGATATTTCTGTGCATTTGAACCTGGGAGTGTTAGAACACTCTTTTTTAGACGGCTGGAGTCACGTAGTAACCTTTTACAAGCTGACAGCTCCTCTGAAGACGATGAAGTAGAAGAATGCCGCAATGTTGTTAATATAACAGTTTATAGTCATCATTAACCGTCATTAACCATCATTAGTCCGCATTAGCCACTGCTGGTATTGTGGGCAGTCATTCACACTGGCGGCTGTGTGGGGCCACCGCCAGTACTTCTCAAAAAATGCTCTCAGGAATCTCGCTTCGCCGTGGTGTGCTCGTGCGTTGGCCCGACGCCTCAAGCGCGCGCGAACGCCTCCGCGGCGCTTTTTTTCTTTTTTTTTTTTGCCCGAGTTTGGTATACGTGTCTCGACCGTATATATGGAAGGCACGAACAATAAAGCGCGGCAGACAATGCGGCTAGCTTGCTCCGGAAAGCGCCCCTGCTACGAACTAGTCAGTCGTGCTATAGCTGTCTGCGCCGTATTATGTAGGATGGCATTCCTGCCGGCGGAGCAAGGCCCGCCCGTGCAGTCTGACAAGCTGGAGCGGGCCATTTCGGGCGTTGACGTATGCCTGTGATCCCGCGAGGAGCAGCCAGTCATCAGCCGACGTCATTTCCCGCTTTGTTCGCAGCTGTAGTGCGTATGCCTCTTCCGGCGTCTACGACGTCTACCATATAGAGGGTCAGCCCTATAAGGGCGATGGCTCTGTGTAAAGATGGAGTCCCTATAGTATGCGGTACGACTATAGCACTAACGGATGGCGTAATGTGGACCCTAGGCATGCACATGGTTCGCCATCTCTGTGTGTGGGGGTGGGCGGGGGGTGAGAGGGGGAGCAAGTTTCACCGCAGTGCTCCGTTGGTCGAGTCCAAAAGAAAACAAGGATCGCCGACTGAGTAAAGCTATGTGGCAGACTTGGAGCCCCTTTTAGATAATTAGAGGGGTGGTTGCCCCCTCTCCCCCCCCCCCCCCCACCCCACCTCAGCCTTTGTGCGCACGGCACGCCTATGACGTAGTATATATGCTGCAGGGAATGTGAGGAGAGCTGACGTGGTCGAGGGTGCACCTCTAAGCATGTCAACTGCATTGGCGACCGATTTCATAATTAGTTTTAGTAGCGGAGGGAGCTCCTTATAGCATCACCTGGTCGGTCGTCGCTCCATCCGGCGTGCCCCAGCCGTCGCGTCTCCCGTATCATTCAATGGATGGCGCTGTCCCATAGAGATGCATGCAAACTGCAGTTGGGTGACGATATACTAATGGCGCTGTCCCATAGAGATAGAAAAAAATGAAAAAATGAAAAAGAAAACTAAAAACTAAAAAATAAAAAATGAAAAATAATAAAAAAATAAAAAAGAAGGGAAAAAAAGAAAAAGGAACAATAATCAAAGCGGCGTATCGCTTTGATTACTGCTGGGCGAAACCACTGAACACTTGATGGTGTAACCATGATTGCTTCAGGACTTCGCCCAAGCTCTTCATCATTCACCCGTGGATATGGTGTAATTTTTTTTTTATTATATGAGTCATATATAATATTCAGTGCAGCAAGCTGTCTGCCATGGCATGTGTTACTGATTTTTCTGGGTGACTAGTGACGTTGATGTGACGACGTAGCCAGAATTTGACGCCACAATGTCACGGCGTCCCCATGATGGAAGTAATTTGAGCTCTGTTTGAGTCGTTCTGCTTCCGCACAGTATTAAGAAGACTTACCATGGTAAAAATAAAAGAAGAAAGTTGACGAATGGGCGCCTTTATTATTTCTCCATTACGGCTCGTTAGCCCATTGCTTCCTTGAAAACCCGCTGACAGTTAGTGTTTAAAATGCTTTTTATTACTGTTGTTTCTCAGCCGACATTAAATCAGTTTCCTCAAAGCCCTGTTCGTTAGACGGCATTCCGAGCGATTCTTATAGCGAAGAAACTGGCCGAAAAGAGATCAGCAATGACAGCTGTTTTAATGAATGATTGAAAATACTCGTTCATAGGTCCTTTCTATTCAACCGTCTTCGTCGCCGCGTCAAATTCTTGTCGATGGATGTCCACGTGCGATCTTGTACAAATTTGCTGTTTGTAGTCGTAGGATTGAATACACAGTACAGGTGGTCAGCTTTACAATTATCTGAGGAACGCTGGAAGCTGCAACTCGAAAGGTAGAGCTTAGGCATGGTCGAATAATCCGTTCAGTTGATCAACGATCAAACGATTTATCGTTGGCCACCTCCGCCAATGATTTATGAATCCCTGTCAATGAAAGACTTTTTCGTCGATTAATCTATTAATGGACATTTTTGGCGGGCGCTTTCGAAGAAGCTAAAACAGTTTATCCTCATATGCACTTTCGAAAGTTCCACCTTCCAAACAAATAAATAGAGCCAGGCATTTTTTTAGTTGTACGGAAGGTGGAACAAAGGTGAAAACTACGTCAGCGTAATGGCTTGGTAAATCGTATATACTTTGTTAAATACTAAATATAATTGGTGCTAATGAGTGAAAAGTGATACACGGCATATGTTATAAAGCCAAACAGAACAGAAAAACTCACAGGGTCCCTTGTGCATTCACCGAAGACGACTCGAAGGCGAAAGCCACCTTCTTTTTCTTCTCAGTCGATGCGTTGATCCTGCCCTGCCACCCTCTGAAAGCTTTCTGCACATAACGGGTTTTGCACAGCCTCCGGGATCGGAGGCACCTCGGCTGGTTTCGCATTGCCTGTGTGATCGGCCCACCTTTGACCAAGCAAGGATGTCATGTGATGACGCCACGTTATGTGAACTCATGACGACGTCATATGGGGACGTCATCACGTGATGATGATTTTTTGCATCCCTCGTGTTGACGCCGCTGTCGGGGGACGCCGACGCGCGACACCGGTCAATTTTCGCGTTTGATGAGGGATCTAAGGCTTTCGCCTTAATAAAGAGGATGACGGAGACTTGAAGTGATGAAAAATCAAACACATCAGGAGAATTTATGCTTTACGTAAATTTAATGTCAAACGCACGTTTCGGTGGTCACTGGATGCGCCTTCTGTAGGGCAGTTTCAGATGCTACCGTTGAAAAGACAATGGAAGACGCCATGCCGATGCTGCCTGAAAACAACATATACTATAGGAAGAAAATGCAGCCTACAATTAAACCCTACGCTTGCGCTTCACTTAAACAACTCTCAAAGGAGATTAGACGTGAATTTCCATTCATTCATTCATTCATTCATTCGGTTGAACCGGCCCTTTGCTTGGTAAGGAATTCGTAGCAGACATTTATACGGCACCATATGAGGCATTTTCTTTCTCATGTAATTTGCTTAAAGGGTGAAATGGCGACTTATTTTGTTTTTTTGCACTATTTTTTCCTGCTTAGGTTACAAAAAAGCTATTTGGAAAGACAGCCGAACTCTGTCATTTAACCAGATCTAGCACGGAGGCTTTTTCAGGATGACTTAAGCTAGATGCGCCCTTTCAAGTGTGGCTTCAAATGCAGTACCACTGTGGTTCTTCACCTTCTTTTACGTTTTACTGCGCTTTCGTTTAGGTAGGGATTAGAAAGGGGCTAAAACGACCAGTATGGCCGGATCAGGAGCGTCCGAAATCGTGTGGCGTTTAGCGACTTTTCCCCTAGAGGATGACCCTTTCAAGTGTGGCTTCAAATGCAGTACCACTGTGGTTCTTAACCTTCTTTTACGTTTTACTGCGCTTTCGTTTAGGTAGGGATTAGAAAGGGGCTAAAACGACCAGTATGGCCGGATCAGGAGCGTCCGAAATCGTGTGGCGTTTAGCGACTTTTCCCCTAGAGGATGAGCGCATGCGCCGTGGCAACGTGGAAAAGGCGGATTATCTAAATCGTACACTATGTTCTTAACCCAGTGCTATATGGTTCACTTTATTTCGGAGAGCCTTACTGTTTATCCTAGTACTATGACTTGACAACTTTATGATCTAAACACCCGTATAATCCAGCAACGTAGCTCGGGACAGCTTACCGCTCTCTCATAGTACATCGCATCGTGCTCTAAATAGTTAATCATATTTTAACACGAAAGCGTTATATCTGTCTTTTTAATGGCACGAGCAACGAGTCGCGCTCCTGTTTCTCTTCTAAGCACTTTCGGTCGAGCAATCGATTAATCGAAAAGATTCAAACGATTAAGTCGATTAAATCAAAGGTAGACATCGATGAAGATTAATCATTTCGCTGGATACTTTTCGTCGATTAGTCAATAATTCATATTACAATCAGAGCTCATACGGAGCTCGCTACGTTCTCTTCCGCTATTTACTGCCTGATCACCCTCGGTCCGTGTTTGCGCCTATTCAGCGCAGCAACTAGCTGGGTCCATAACTGACGCCAGAGTTTCATTATTCTGTAGACTGTCGCCCCTGTTGAAGAATGAACGGTTACGCTCTGCTTTCTAGAATGCTACTTAACATTACTTATTTCGTTGGGGCTGCCACAGAATGCGATTGACGTGAAAGGCGTTGCGAATGAATAGGTGCGCGAGGAATATGCCTGGTTCAGAGAACTTCTGACGCCTTGAAATAGCTAGTTTGGAGTTGGTTTGGTATAACTTCCAGAATACAGCTTTACTTCAAGAAGGCTTTCGCTAAGTATTTTTTTTTTTGTCTATCTAATACAGGGGTATCAAACTCACCTCAGCTAGCGGGCCGCAGTCACGACATGTAGTCTCCCGCAAGGGCTGGGACAGTGAAGAAGGTTGAAGGGGTGGGTGTGGGTGTGTGTGCGGGTGGGGGGGGGGGGGGGTAGTCAGAATAGAATGTTAGCTAACGTTGCCATTTGAAAGAAGGTATTTCCCTCATATATGGGTCATTTCTGAAGGGGGTTGATGTCAGGCTTCGAGAAACATACCGATGCTGATCTCCAGAGTGAGTGAAATCGGGACGCCGATTCTGAAATATACACATGGTGGCCGCATGGGGTGCCCCGTGAAGAAAATACTTGGGACAAGTCACGTCTGTGTAGCTCATGTACATATTTATTATGAAAATAAAGAAAAAAATATGCGGCGAAAACAGTGATGTGAGGACCGGGCCGCTAGCTAGAGGTCCGCGGGCCGCATGCGCTCCGCGGGCAGCGTGTTTGAGACCCCTGATTTAATGCATAGGCGAAACATTAAACTTGCATCACGTTTATGCTTCGTTTCATTGACTGACCTTTTGCTCGTAGTTGGTGATTAAACCGGAAAAGCCCCGACCTATAGAGCTCCAGCAAGTAAATTTGACCCTACCTGCGAAGTGCGATTGCGCAATTCGAGCCACGCGCAAACTTGACGTGCACGCAACACACATGGTGCTTCCACAAACAAACTGTAGAAGATTAAGTTTTCTTGCCGACGAAATGCTCCGCGTTTAGGTCGACCTCCGGGGCACAATGCGTGCTTGTCACAACAGCGCCCGACGCGGCATTCAACAGCTTAATGCGTGCAGTTCACGCGTATGTGCGGTGACGTAACGGACGCACGAGAACGGAATTGCTCGCGTCCGTGTTCGGACGACTTATTTATACCGGAACGTACCCAAACTTTTGTGGCAAGGCTTTCTTTGGAGCCCATCGTAAGGGCATCACGGCACCATTTCCCGAGGTTCCTTTAGTTCAGTGTACTTGCTTCTTCTCGCCTTGTGTTCGTTTACTGCAAGAAAAAAAAAAGCGAAGTATGTTTAGGTTTCTCACGCAGACAAGTGCACGCAACTGCACCGTCCTGCCTGAACAAGCACGTGGAATTGGCGTGAACTGTGCTGACGGCGTAAAATGCCGCTGCTTTTGACGGGTTCACGAACAAAAGAGAGGCCTGCGAAGGCGGAAGTTGGCGATGTGTTCGTTCTTGTTTCTTTCGTTTTTCTGTGCTGCGCATAGACTGTCCTTCGGGCCCCATGCGTTCTCGTAAGCGTGTTTCGCTGGTGTATGTAATGTTTCGGAATACATAACGACTGAAAATTACGCCTTGAGGGTGCTTCAATTGGTGCCTGTTGCTATATACAAGGCGTCGCTCTTTGCTGACTTCATCGGTTGTCGTATATCCCCGAGGGATTCGTTAGAAGTTAGTAATCCATTTATCATAATAAACCACTTAGACCATTTCAAATCTGTGTTCGTTGGTGCCCATATACACGCCTTAGCGACAGTTTCAACCGGGTAACGTAAAGAGATCTCGGAGGTTTTTCTTGTGCTTGATGCATATGCCGCAAGTACCCGAACAGCAGAAGACGCCTTGTTTTGGATACCGCCTACTGAATTAATAAGACACCACTTTAATCAAGTAATTATATAGAAATCTCTTTCCGCTCACACAATGACAAGCGTAGCATTTTCTCTTTCTTTCTCATAACAATGGTCAACAATTTGAAAACATTCTTGACCGCCGGCATCACGCTGTATTATCTTCAATCATCCGGATCTCTCCTCCGTCAGTATATGCATCGTATAGCTCCTATTGCGGAGTGTTTATACGTGATCTTAATCGAGCTAGTTAGGGGCACGCCGCAACAGTAATTGCAGGTTCCGTTTGCACAATTAGCTCGTCCAACTCACCTTCATTGAATCGAGAGAACCGAGACCGTGAGGTACTGCGTTCATTTCATGAACGATATATCTATGCAGGGCACGCGCAGCCACACACCTTGTCACGGCGCACTGGGACACGCCTCCTCCGCGGTTGTCAGTGCAGTATTGCGGCCAGTGAGCATAATGAGCGATTTGCTCCGAGGGCCGATCTAGTTGCGTCTGTTAAGTACGTGAACGTGTTTCACGCTCGTAAAGTCGTATCATGCGGAGGCGAGGAGGCCGTGGATACAACACACTTTGGGTCGAGGGCCAAGGCTCGATGATCAAAACAGGCACTTGCGCTTTACGGAGAAACGGTGGTCTTTATGGATTACAGAGCGACCGTGACTTCCTTGATCATCGCTCATCTGTTGTAGAAAAGGGCAGTGGGAGTGAGGAGGTGTGATGTGAAGGTGAGGAGGAAGGAAAGAAGAAGGGGGAGAGAAAAGCATGGCATAGTGTTATATAGTATACTTTATGCGTCACAGACCGCGGGTGTGTGCCAAGCAGCTCCTAACATAGCATGGCCATGCATAGTATAGTACAGCAAGGGGGTGAGAAAGGGAAGTGAGGGTGAGGAGGAAAGAAAGGAGGAGGGGAGAGGGTAAAGTGTAGCCTAGCCTTGTATAGTAATGTTTAGCAAGAGGAAGAGAAAGGGAAGTGAAGGTTAGGAGGAATGATGTGAGGGTGAGCTGGAGGGAACGGAGAAGGGAAAGGAGAAGGTGAGAGAGAGGGCACGCCATAGCATAGAGCAAGGGGTGGGAAAGAGAAATGAGGGGTGAGGAGGAGTTACACGAAGGTTAAAGGGAGGGAAAGGAGACAGGGCAATATAGAAAGAGATAGACTAAGATGAAAGAAGAACGTGTAGAAAGAGATAAAGAAGAAGAAGCAAGATAAATAAAACTCAATCTGCGTTCTTCAGATGGTTGCGCTTGCTTGCGAACTCTGCTGTTTACTCAGATTTCCAGTTCACACCCGTGGAACTGGCTCTATTTTTTTGTTTATGTAAATGTTTCCATTGTTAGACAAGAGTTTGTCCCGTTTTCCTTCACGTGACTTGTCTCTTCGTGCACTGCCCAAGAATGGATTAGTCCCAACTCGCTCGCCTTTCAGTTCTATACTGCAAATCGTGGAAAGCGTGATATTGCGCCGGACATTTGTCGACGCGCTATAGTAGCAGGAAAGCTTAATTCTCTATTAGTCCCTCTCGTGCTCGCAACACCAAAGAACATGCTTCTTATTAGGCCTATTGAAGAAGATTTTTGGCAAAACCCGTACACCCCTGCAATTTTTTTTAATACTATCGCGCGAGCGTTGACCCCTGGACATGGTAGCGCCTAATATATATGCGAGAAGTAACGAGATTTGCTACGTGATGCACAAGCGCAGATAGCGCACTCGTGCACGAGCACCGTCTGCTAAGCTGGTGCTTAGAGGTGCATACACACTATCAGCCTTATTTGTGCGATAATGTGTTCAGAAAGAAGGCGTGAAGCTGATCGTCGTGTCGCTGATCTCGTCGCGTGTATCAGAAACTACCGTATCCTGGGGTCGACGCTCGTGCGATATTATTAAATAATTGCAAGGGCGTACGTGGGACTTGCAGATGAGAGACCGCCTTGAGCGAGATGAAGTCAATCTTCCGGAAATTACCGGTGTCCTCAACAATCGCTGCCGGAGCGGAAGAGGGCGCCGAGCGCAGCGAGGCAGATGAACGGTCTTGTGGACATGCGCAGGTGATGGGAACCGACGAGCGCCACCAAGAGGCGGAAGGTGTCTTGCGATGACCCAAAGGAAACAATGCTTCCGGCCAAGCGTCTCCCAGTGCCCACCTGTCCACCCGCTGTGGAGAGCAAACACTGGCGTCCAGCAAGGCGTCTGCACAGCTGTAATTACGTAAGGTGCGCGCACAGGTCAGCAGACGTGCACCCGCCTGTCTTACCACGCGGAAGACGGGGTCAGGCGGGCTTTCTCGCGTCATACTTCTTAGCGATGGCCTGCAACTGCTATACGGTGTAACTCCACACCTTTCTGTGTTAAAGCCGCGAGGTTGCGGGTTCGATTCACTCAATGCGGCAGCTGTATTGTTGAGGCCTATGCATTCCTGGACCACGTCTATCCACTTTCTTTAACGAGGTACGGTGATATCGAGGACATGAGTCGACGAAATAAATCACGTTCGCTCAGGCGCACTAAAAAATTTATTGTTTTGGCGTATGACTCACCAGGACCCAGACTAGTCGAAATTCTACTCAGCGGCTCACTTATAGCTCGGAGTATTGAGGCATTCAAAGATTTCTTTAAGGTAAGTACCAGAGAGACACAGAAGCGAATAGGCGATGGCTGGTAAGTTAACTAAGGTCGTGTCCAGTTGGCTATCTTATACAAGATGAGAGCACTGCGGCAATATAATAGGTAGAATAGATCATAAAAAAGGAAGTCTAAGAAGAATTACAAAAGGAAAGTCCTGTAGGCACACAAAATACAAAACAGTTCACAAGCGTTCGTAATGCTCAGTGCCTTTCAAGAAGTACAAAATGACTTTTGTGGTCTTCCTTTCATATAAGTGTGAAACCGATAATACAAGAAAATTTTTAAATAATGAGCTTGGTGACGTCTGCAGCATCACGTTTCCACTAGAAGGCAAACATCGTATTAATTACCATCATGATGGTCACTGTATAAAGTTACTGCAAACGTCAGCATCTAAGGTAAGTTTGCAAGGGAACTATACTTCCCATGCTAACTAGCATACAACGCACAATGTACTAACAACGGTACATTGTTGTGGGGCAACCAAAAGGTAAAGGATAATCCCTCACGCCTGCAGGTTTGAATAAACGCTTTCTCTTTCTTCTGCCCACGTTTCATCCTAACGGTAAAATAAAAAAAAAACAATAAAGATCGAATGTTTATATCATGCTTTAAACGTATATTATTTGCAACCGTGTCTCGCAGAGCAAGATAACATGTTCAAACTGGTAACCACAGCCTGCGCAAGAAAAGAACACAGGACGGATCGTGCGAACCATTTCTGCAACACTGCAGTAGGTTAAATAGAGAAGACAAGAGCGGAGTCGTTATACGTCTCCACTAATGGCCTGCACTGGTTCGTGCGATTGATTATACACCGGCAGTCGCTCGCCTTTATCATCCAGCGCAACTATGTCACGACTATACACTCGTCTCGGTGATTGGTCATGACATGCATATCCGACGCCTGCATAGCATTCTTTCTTTGTTATGTTCTCATCGATGCTCGGCTCCGTGATTCCGATCGCAATCGGGGCGATAAAAGCAACAACTTCGTGAGAGAACAAATCTCAATTACGATGCTGCCGTTGCAGCGGTGTGCACGGTGGAGTGGCGGTGAGACCAGTAGCGCTGGAACTGACCGCCGTGGGAGAAGCCGCGGTATACTATAAACATCAGCGCGAAACAAATGAACCTGCTGCTACTGATTTCCGGTCGCATTACATGTCGTTCGTGGCCACGAAGCCATGGCTCTTGTGGCCAGGCCATGTTTTGATGCTGTATGTGGGCCGCCCAGAGACTCTCAAGGTCAGAGGGGCGCACCCCATCGCTTCTGTTTTAATGGGTCGGGGCGTCGTCGATGGTGATGCCGGTATTTAGATCCCGGGCACCACCACAGTGCCCATGCGCGAATCATGCTATATCCATGAGCGTAACAGGCTTGCTCAGGGCGAGAGAATGACCGGAGGCTATATGGTAGCGCAAGAGGGTAACGAGTGTTTGAGGTGCGCGGGCAAACGCCGTGCCAGACGCACTCGGCTCAAGGTCGAGTGCGTCTATTTATCCTGGCCAACGGTTAATTGGTCCATTCGACCCGCATGCCTCGCGGGAGCGCATGAATTAGTGATTGTGCAGCCTGACACAGACGATGCCGCGGGAGCGCCGAGTGTGACGAAAGGTTGCTTTGTGGCCAAAAACAATAAAGGGGTGCGGACGTGAGTCCATGGTTTTGCTCAGGCTGCGATGAAACGCTACGCGTGTGCTTCTTATTAAGGCGAAAGCCTTAGATGCCTTATCAAACGCGAACATTGACCTTCGGCGTCGGCGCCGTCTGTCTCAACACGAATGATGCAAAAAATAATCACCTGATGACGTCGCCAGATGACGTCATCCTGACGTCATAGATGGCCAAAATTTGTGACCCCAAAGGCGGACCAATCACGGAGGCAATGTAAAACCAGGTGAGGTGCAGAAAGCTTGCAATGTCTCCGATCCTGGAGGCAGTGCAAAACGACGTTAGGTGCAGAAAATTTTCGTAGGGGGGCGGGGGAGCATCAGTACATCCACTGAGCAGAAAAAGATGGCTTTCGCTCGCCTTCAGGTCGTCTTAGGCGAATGCGGAATGGACCCTGTGAGTTTATATTGTTTTTATCGCTAAAGTGAATGTGATTGGCCTTGCTCGGTCTTCGATATCCCCAATACTTCGTGATTGTGAGCGGCCGCATTCTTGCGGCGTCGTTAAATGCTGCAAGCATTCGTTTTCTATTTCGACAACTGTTTTCACTTTTCACTCCTTTACTGCACATCCTTGTTCTGCGTTGTGACGATATGCATAGGCGTGCGCACGGGCACGGGTATAGGGGGAGGGGGGGCAGTAAGGACGCCCCCCCCCCCCCCTCTGTCACTTGGGGGTGCGCTGCGATGAACCTTCTGGAACACCCCACCCCCCCTGATGGGGAATCCTGGGCACGCCTATGACGATATGTTTAATCAAGTGCGATTTGAAGGCGAATGCTAAAGCAAAGTGTGAAACCACGCGATTCCTGTGTAAGCCCCCGGCCAGACCCGGCTGACGACGTATTCGAGGTCTTGGGCACGCGTGTGCGCTGCGCCACGAAACGGAGTGAATTCATAATTAGCCTCATTACGAAGGCGGGTTCTCGTTATTCCGTCATTATGAGTGTTACTAGGAATACATCATTATGTGTCACGGAGAGTGCATTCCAAGTTATAATAATTCGCACTTTCGAGATTTCAGCAACGCTGTATGTTATCCGGCCGTTGACGTGTTTCACTCGTGCGATTTATCTGGTTTCCAAACGTCATCTGGCTTCTCGTATGTATCTAATAACTGATCATTTGAAAAGGTCTTCTAGGTATATCGTTCCTCACGTATTCATTAGGGGACTGCTTACCGCTCTCCCATAGTAGAGTACTTAGTACTCTAAATCGTCAAGCGTTAAATACACACGTACACATATCAATTAAACTGTGTTGCAGTAGCTTACAGCTCTCCCGTAGTAGAGTGCGTCATCTCATGTTGCTTGGCGTCACGCAAGCAAAACCATGTGTCGCATAACCATGTACGGTATAGCAAAGGAGCGGGAAAGGGAAGTGAGGGTGAGAAGGGGAGAGGGTAAGGCATAGCCTAGCCATGTATAGTTGGCGTAGCCAGGTGTAATATAATATACCAAGGGGTGGGAAAGGTGAGTGAGGGTGAGGAGGAGGGAGGTGAGGGTAAAGCACAGCATAGGATAAACAATTAACTTCCCCTATACCTTCCTTGGCCTCATTATCTGTTGGTTTTCATGCAGGGAATATTTTTGATACAGGTGATCCCCGGGGACCACAGGTATTGTATCACGGTGGATAACGCCTTTGTTGAAGCAGTGATAACGGTAAGAAACATTACAAGTAGTATGCGAAACAATGCAAATGGCTGATAATGGTGTAATGTACACTAATAAGCTATTGGTATTCGCGCTTCTATAACATTTTATCTCCTATAATATCTAAAGCACTCATTTGTTAAATGAAGTTTCCTAGGTGCCCGGAATGCGCGCAATCGGTATGCCGGAAAATGCGTTGCACATAGATCACGAGGTGTGCGTTAGACCTGCTCAATATTTGCACCACTGTATAAGCAATGAATTGGAGTCAATGTGGCTTAATTCACTGTAGTAAGTCATGATATTGCGGACAAACATCAAGAACCCTTACTTCAAAGTCGTCATCGGGATTAAATAATAACCGGGATACTCCCGATTAGAGCCAGTGTCGTTCCACTGACTCTGCACTCACTTAATATCGCGATTTGTCCAAACTCTCAAACCACATGTTTCGTCACTTCGGTCCTATAGTCGCGATCTCCATCTCGCCGGCATTACCGAAACTCCTGGCGGTTGAACGAAAAGCGTATTGAAATGCTCTCATTAATAAGTTTAATAACTGACGCTACTTTACCTTACCATGGCCGGTCGTGTAAGAGGGCACAAATCGGGCGTCAAGCTTTCAAAGCCAGCAGAATATGCAACTCTCCTCCGCCATACGTATACCGCCGTACCCTCGGCGTCCGCTAACAACAATTTTTGCTCAGCGAGTCAGCCGGGCCCATGCCCAGAAGGATATGAAATAAATATTCAGGAGCTCTTAGGCTATCAGGAAAATGGTTACGAGCGAAGCTTTGCGCCTGACGTACTCTTTCTTTCTTTCTTTCTTTCTTTCTTTCTTTCTTTCTTTCTTTCTTTCTTTCTTTCTTTCTTTCTTTCTTTCTTTCTTTCTTTCTTTCTTTCTTTCTTTCTTTCTTTCTTTCTTTCTTTCTTTCTTTCTTTCCATCACACTGCGCAATGCTCCCTCCTAATTGTTTCCTTCTTCCAGCGCAGCACTTAACTTGCTACAGGCAGCAACGACGGTCATGCGTTTATATCCAGGCAACAATGAAGCGTGGCAAAGTGAAAGGACAAGTCACCCCGATAAAAGATCAGATTACCATATCAGAAACATACAAATTACGCCTGCGACCGGCGCACCTTCGAGGGCCGCATTTCTTTAGGCTCGCCGGCGCCGCCGAAACCGTTCAGTTATAAAAGCTTCGCTCGATAAAACCTTCGCTTAAGATTTGCGTACTCGTGCAGGCATCGAGTGTGCTTGTAGGATGCATGTATTTCCGCGCGCGGCCAATCGTTATCGATGTTGGGGCGCCATTTTACAGGAGGGTGCAGTTTGGCCGGCCCGATGCTGCCGCTATTTATCCGATCGTTCTCTAAATAAGCGAATTGGGGTCAGTGTGCGACTGGGTATGGAGCGGGCCTGCGCGAGGATCGTATGTACGCAAATGCATACGGATGGTTTCCGATATACCTCCTCGCAGTAGAGTTCCAAATATCAGACCAGGCGTTACAGATGCGGGCCTCTGAAAAGCGCATTTCAAGCGTGATTTTATCGCCCCATAAAAACTTTCGATTCATTTAGCTTGACCCGCTGTAAACGAGAATTGGTAAGTAAAACGGTTAAGTAGATGATAAACGGTAAGTAATTCGTTTGAAGTTGGGTTGGTGATTTGCAAAAAGGAAAGGCTATTGAGTAGATATTTTCTGGTACAAAATCGATCTTGGTGATAGAGCAGATAATAAGATTAGGATAAACCAGTGATGTAGTGTACATAGCGCCAGGTTAAGGTAGTGAGTTAAAGGCGTGTTTCTGGGTGATGAACAACTCGGGAAGAGCGAGGGACACTACGCTGTTGCTGTACAGACCACGCACCACTAGCGCACGTAGATCGCTCATCTAATTGTTCATGGCGTTGCACCCATTGACCCATGTCACCACCTGAACGTCATTTCCTTTTAGGGGCGAAGCACCTCAGGACCTAGCTTTGTCGTCGACTCTCACTGTACGCTGTCACTGTATATAGGAAACGGTTGCTATACTCGAAGCACATGTGTATGTTGTGATTACGATTACGATTGTAAAGTCTCAGATAAAAGTGATATACAGCACTCAAAACACTCCTGAAATACCTTAATAAAAATGAAATCGAATTATAATTAAAGGCACTATGTTCCAGAAATCAACAAATCTGGCTATCACGATTCTGAAGGATGTGCACAGTGGGATATGGAAGGTGTCGTGCCTGACAGGTTGTCTTCAACGAGAAACCCTGAATAAATGAGAAATGAGAAAACTTTAGAAGTCCGCGGCATTTCCTCCTCAAAGGTGAAACATATGTGCGTATGTTGCGATTACGCTTACGAAACAAAGTACAAGCATAGAGTAACATAGTGCTATGTTATTCTATGGTACAAGCACAAACCCTTTATACTATAGTCGGCAATTTCAACGTAGACATCATGGACAGCGACTGGATTATGAAGTATATGATGTCTCGATACGCTCTACGATGCATTTCGTATGACTGGAAACAACTGACAAGTGTGTGTAACGTTAGAAACGGTGGCTCTTACTGACAAAACTTCTAGCCAGGCGATACGAATTGTTGTCGAGTTGTCGTCTATTTGCATAACTCCCAGTATATGCCTTTTTAACAGCGCAAGTGTTTAAGCCGGCCATAAAACCTTTGGTGTGTACGAAGTGGTGTGTACAGAAAAGTACGTGCCACAGGAATTGGACCAATCCCACGATTCTCCGCTGGTCCACTAAAAATGAAGAAGGCAACAACTCGCCCAACTGCCCCTGCTAGTTAAGAAGGCAACAGACGGGCGGCAAACACCAATTAAGATTTCTAGACAAACGTAACCAGTATTTGTGAAAAGCTTTAATAAAGCGTCGGGATTAACCCAGTGATAAACACCCTTGCCGCGTGTTTCAGCTTCGCTAAATAATCTTTACGGAATGCTTCGGCGGTACGTACATACAATGAGAGAATACTATAGGGAACGGGAAAGGCAACGGCGGCAGCGAGAAGACCCCGAAGCGATGGAAGCCCTACGCGAACGACGACGTGCCCGAAGATCTATGGGAGGTGCCAACGCTCGGTTTCAGAGCGAGTTTCTTTCCCTGGAGTTTGGACATCCGTGTCGTGTCTGTGACTGTCTGTGGTTTAACTCGAACCTCTCTGCGCTGAGAAGCAACCTAGAAACAACATAGCATCACCTAGCCAAAGCCTAGCAACACCCTAGCGACAACCTAGAAGCAACCTAGAAACAACATAGCGTCATCTAGCTGAAGCCTAGCAAAAACCTCTAGAAGCAACCAGATAGACTTCAGAATCGTCCAACTTCGGTGTTTCAAGCCTTGCGCGACTTAGTGCAGGCTTCGCCATTGTTTTAGTAAGCACCACTGTGGCTGCGAAAGGTCACGATAAACAACATGCAATATATGTCACTGTTAAGCACTACTTCCCATTTATCCCAGGACAAATCATGTTCTGTATTCGAGCAACCAAATATTACATGACGCAACTATCTACTCCGCTTCCTGTCGTATTCGGAGGGCATGGAATAACCCTACAAGAGTTCGTCCTTGAATAATAAGGTCCTCGCGGCATCGAAAACCACCAGGAAGCAATAACAATGCGACCGCCTTAGACGTACGCGCATGAAAGTGCCTCCGATGCGAGTCATTGTACTCTCGCACTGACCGCCACTTAGCATCCAGTTCCTTCTTGCACGGAGGCCAAATTGTATCGTTAACTCGGGTTTCATAACGAAATCACTGGACTGACGTTTTTCCCACGTGACCCAGATGACGCTATACAACACCGCGCCTGGAGACGCTGCCTGATTGCACCAGGCAGGTGCTTCCGAAACGCCCCCTGGCGTCTACGCGCGCAATTGTCTGGAGACGAAGAACTAGCGGGGAAGCCTGTCATAAGCGGTGCCCCCCGCGCGAAAGGATGCGCTTAGTAATTTGGACCGTTAGTGGACGGCCGACCGGAGGTGCATCCTCCTGTCATGGCCATTTTGACCTGTTGCGCAACAACCAACCTCTGTGTTGTTCCCTTCGCTCTCATTGTTCGAATGACAAAAGGGCAGCGGTTAAACAGGCACCGCAACTTCAACGTGGCTTGTCGGAAGCGATAATAACAAAAAAAAGAGTAATCACTTTTTGCTGCACTCCGCGACGCGGGGTCAAAGTCGAGACTGGAACGTTAAAGAACGACGGATGTGAAAAAATACAAAGGCCAACTGCTGCGAACGTCACTGTGAAGCTGAAGGAGATTGTAACGACTCGATAGTTGTAGTTTAGCTAGAAAGTAACTACTATCTCTTCTATGATCTACACGTACAGTATTTAACTGTCAGTTCTAATAAGAAGATTTTAGGCGCCTCACTATCGCACTATTCGAGCTGTCACCTCGTTTTTCTGCTGACAAAGGTTCTGCGTGTACCGGTGATGTACCAACCGCCAGTGTAGTGTACTAGTTGGCATGGTTGACACTTGCTCAGTGGTTGACACTAGCTATGCAGTGCCACTGTTCTGCTTTTACTACTATGCACTGCGCTTACATGTCATGAATAGGGACGGCAGCATACGTACAGCTCTTCCGCACAGTAGTGTATTACATATAGCACACTCAACGATTTATTTATTTTTTTTATAAGAAGAAAGCCCTAAGTTTCTCGTTGCGCGGCACTTTGAGTAAAGCACGGCAGGCGAATGAAGTGGCACAAAGAAGCCAGGTGACCTACGTAACTAATGATGTCAAGTTGTGACGTCACCATGCGCCGTCATAATGACGCTACATATCTGCAAAATTTATGACGTCGTCATGAGGTCATCAGTGGACGTCATCGCTTGGTCATAGGTAGGTAATTTCATGCGTGTCTCTCACACTCAGGCTCGTTATGTCATACAAGAAGTCTGGCCACCCATCGTATAAATTAATGCATTACGAAGTGTGCACCTGGCTTTCGCCATTCAGTGCTGCAGGGATTGTAACGTGCAGGTTCTTTTTTTATTCAATTATATGGACAGTCTCGGCTGGATTTTGCCGTCGCCGTCATGCACCTTATATGTATAAGTATGTATATATATGTAAAAGCCCCAAAGAAAAATAATTCAGAAAAATGCTTCCGAAGCGCGGAATCGAACCAGGGACCTCTTGTTCCGCAGCGAGTGGCGCTAACCACTGCGCCACGAAACGCAGATCCTCCGCGTAGCTAACGGCGAGCGTTATATACACACCCTTCACCGCTGGACGGACTCAGAGACGGCCGGCGCTTATAGGCGTTTCTTCATTACCAGCGAGATGGCGCTAGGAGCGCGACGGGATCATTTAAAAGTCGTCAGTGAGCTCGCTCGCTTCTTCTTATATTTGCGCAGGCAGAACCTTGCCCTTCCGCTGTCTGCTCGCGCGGTTTGCGCGTGGTGAGGGGAAGAGGGAGTTTCAACCTTTCACCGTGATGTCGGCGCTCATGTTACGGAGCGTACGAAAGTCACTCGAGCTCAAGAGACGCCGCTAAACGAACAAACAGAAGATGAGCGCGAACTATCAAGTGTCACAGCTCGACACTTGAAGCACGCTAGTTTCCTTCGCTGCTTCGGCCGCCTTTGCAACAGGAGCGCTATTCAAACTAAGAGTATCCATTGGCGAGCCTCACTTCGTATAGCATTAGTTTCTTGCTATCGCATTTCAGTGCTACATGGATTGTAACATGTAGATTTTTTTATATAAACGAACAATTGAAATTGAAATCGATCTAAAAAAATTTCCATTCATAGCTTCGAGCTGGAAGCAGGCAACAACTTGGAAGAATCCTCACGGTGTTCTGGCTGCCTCTTGATTCATCCATATATGCAACGCCCAATTTCCTCTTTAGTCCTGTGCAACTACGCTCGCAATGACGCCCAGCGATGCGCCCTCCGGATGCTTTTTGACCAACTGGACTACAGACGATTTTCTATAAACAAGATTCTAGGACCTTGGATATGTACTTCGAAGGCACCGAAGGCAACTAAAGCGCTACTGGAATACTTAAAGTTAACAGAATTGCGCGACCACCTGTAAACTGGATGTGCTCCCCCAAGTGTGCACGTGATTGTGTCCACCCCTTTTCTCTTCCTCTCTATTCGCCCACTTATCCCTTTCCCCAGTGTAGGGTAGCAAATCGGATGTGCGTCTAGTTAACCTCCCTGCCTTTCCTTGCTTCTCTCTCTCTCTCTCTTTCTCTCTTTATCCTAACAACTTTGACCAAGCAATGATGTAAACTGGTGACGTTATAGGATGATGTCATGTGATGAGCATAATTATAATAATTATTGGGGTTTAACGTCCGATAACCTCCGTTGTGATTAGGAGGGACGCCGTAGTGGGGGGCTCCGACAATTTTGACCACACGGGGTTCTTTAACGTGCATCTAAATCTAATTACACGGGCCTCTAGCACTTTCGCCTCCATCGAAAATGTGGTTGCCGCGGCCAGTATTCGATCCCGCGACCTTCGGGTCAGCAGTCGAGCGCCGTAACCACTCGACCACCGTTTCGGATCATGTGATGAGCATACCGGTTATTCTGAACTGGTTAACATATCTACGTTTCCTCTCTCTCCTGTTTTCTTTTACTTGTTAGAATCGTACTAAAATTGTGCTAGCTTGTAAAATTGCGCGCGCGCGCGCGCTCACACACACACACACACACACACACACACACACACACACACACACACACACACACACACACACACACACACACACACACACACACACACACACACACACACACACACACACACACACACACACACACACACACACACACACACACACACACACACACACACACCACACACACACACACACACCACACACACACACACACACACACACACACACACACACACACACCACACACACACACACACACACACACACACACACACACACACACACACACACACACACACACACACACACACACACACACACACACACACACACACACACACACACACACACACACACACACACACACACACACACACACACACACACACACACACACACACCACACACACACACACACACACACACACACACACACACACACACACACACACACTTCATCACAGAGAGTATTTCAATAAGGTCAGTGTCCGTGGTCTGAGGACGTCCTTAACCAAAGAAACGACTGTCTGATGAATGTTAAAACCTGCTCTCTATAACAAAGCCTGCAAGAGCCGATTAAATGGGCCATGTTTTCCCGCACGTTGCGCACAGAAACCAGTGTCCACCTTATTTGTTCGATTTCACGGAGATAATATTTAGTACAGGTGATTTTTAGGGGAATTCGGCGCAGGACAGGCTTACGTACTGATGTCATCGCGGGCGGCCACCGCGGTGTTACAAATCGCTGTCCTACAAGCGCGGTCATAAATACCGTAGTGCAAGACTGTAAAGATGAGTATCTACAGCTGCCAGTGAGTGCCACTTCGCGTCGACAGCCGCAGCCAAACTTCTCCCCATGAAGAATGCTTCCGCGTATACAGAAAAGGGCCCTTTCATATGGAACAAAAGATGGACGCGATGCGCTTTCGACCGCCTGCGGCTTAAGCGGCTCCGAAAGTGCTCGTTCAAGATCCGGCGAAGTGATTGACCGGGTAACAATAAAAAGAAAGGAAAAATGGAGGGGAAAAAAAGGCAAGATAGAGAAATGGGTGCGAAAATTGCGCACCACGACGGCCGTCGTTAAAGGCGTAATTACCTAATCAACGGAAAGGTGTTTACCGAGAGCTACGGCATTTGTAGTCCAAAAGCACAAAAACGCATAAAGAAAGCAAGGAAAGAACAACGAAAAGAGGCCTTGCTGACGCTAGAGGCGGAAGAGAGTCGAGCGGGCCCGCGGTAAAGAAAGGCAACGCCGGAAAAAATGAAAAAAGAATCACCGATGTGAGCGATTGAAAGCCGCGAGTGACAAAGATGCGGAGACGAACCGTGAAGAAGAAACGTTCACACGAAAGGGCCTCACTTCCTTTCTCTTCTTCTTTATCGTTACGGTGCCACGGTTAATGCCCGGCTGTCGATGCACAAGTAGAGTGGACGGGCTCCAAGCACGAGAAGTAAAAAAAAAAAGACAAGAGAACGCTTCTAGAAGAGTAAACAACCCGTGGTCGAAGAACTTCGCTTTCTCCCAATAGAGACGAAATTGGTTCTTCTTTCGCGCATAAAGGTCCTTTCTTCTGCAGCACCGGGCGGGTGCTGTGGTCCCTGACGGTGGCTTGCTGCGGGCGCGAAGCAACAACCTGCGCGTGTCGGATGAGGGCTTTTCGTCCGAGTCGAGCGCGGAAAGCGCCTTTTGTGAGCGCCGACGTGGAGCGAGCGTTGTGTTGCGTTGTGCGAGCCTGCGCCCATCCCGAGGCACGGGATTCGCTTTTGTGCGCGATGTGAATTGACGGTGCTAAGTTTAGACGCGTGTATACCTCTCACCGTATCCGCGCGCGCGTCAACCCCATTTCCTTCTGTTCTTTCTATTTGTGTTTTCTGTTTTCTTTTCTCTCTTCCTCTTTTATTTTGTCCCTGAGTATTACGCGTCTCACTCAGATTTGGACGTAACTGCATTGTACGCAAAGCGTGCCCGATCTGCCGAAATCTTGCTATAATTTGCATGCGCGTCTTCTTGCGCGTGCGTGTATGCATGCGTGTGCATTGAGCTGTCATTCGAGGACTAAGCCAATTACTAGTGATTTTTTTATTCCCTTAAAGCGTGTAGACAGCCTGACATTCAGTCGCTGGTTGAACCTTTATCCTTTTATTTTATTTTGCCTGTTTTTTTGGTATTTATGTAAAAGGCTTATTCTTTCCTTCTCCTTTGCTTCGCCTGTTGCTTCATAAGTGGAACGAGTAAGGATAATTCCTTGACTGAATGCTGCCATATTGGCGGAATACGGATCAAATTTTGTTGTCCCTGTGGCCCTCGCCTAAGCTGCCGTAACTATATTATACCATAACTATGTTACGAACCTGACGGAAGCATCATGCGTCGTGATCGGTAAGGTCTTCGTTCACAACAGGAAGTGTTTAAGGCTTCCTGAACCTTTCAATGCTCTGTCTCTCAATGTTCATCTTATAACTCCACTTGTGAAGACTGCTGTATGAACAGCCAGGATGTAGGAAAAGCTAGCTATAAATAAAAATGGCTTACTATTTTATGTTGGCGTAACTCGTCACGGAAGCGATTCGCAATTTCAACCTTCTGAGTGCATCTGATGCCTGACATAGATGTCATTTATTACAAACCAATCAACGAATCAGTCCTTGATGAAGGTGTTCACACCACTACACGTTCAAAGTAGATGTCTTTCTATTGTCCGTCGCATCTGTAACAGATGTTGTGATAGTTATGATCGTAATGTTCCACTTTCTGAAGAAGAGAGCTTGAAAGGAACATTGCTTGAACAAGCGATGATTTGATCAGATCCATTATGACCCGCCACGGTGGTCTAGTGGTTATGGTGCTCGACTGCTGACCCGAAGGTCGCGGGATTGAATCCAGGCTGCGGCGACCGCATTTTCGATGGAGGCGAAAATGCTTGAAGCCCGTGTACTTAGATTTAGGTGCACGTTGAAGAACCCCAGGTGGTCGAAATTTCCGGAGCCCGCCACTACGGCATCCCTCATAATCATATCGTGGGTTTGGGACGTTAAACCATAATAATTATTATTATCAGATCCATTACGTGTGAGCCTTCGTGCTGTCATCATCGTTATTCTGTCGCCGTCCTGTCGCAGTATAGTCGCTGTCATTGTGGCTGCCGTTGTCGCTATAATACCGCGTTCGTCACAGCAGTCGTTGTCGTCAGGAAGAACACTCGGGCAGACCACTATGGTCAACGATTGCGACGTTGCATTTTTTAGGGTCACTTTCATTTAACTTCTTTTAAAAAAATGAGTGAAGGAGTCAGTCAAGGGTTTCTGTGTATCTCTTTGGGCTGAGTCTATACGTATACAATCAATTGCTCTTTGTATTTTGGCAATAAACGTGTTCAACGCTGCCCCGCCACGGTGGTCTAGTGGTTATGGCGCTCGACTGCTGACCCAAAGGTCGCGGGATCGAATACCCGCCGCGGCGGCTGCATTTTGGATGGAGGCGAAAATGTTTGAGGCTCGTGTACTTAAATTTAGCTGCACGTTTAAGAACCCCAGGTGGTCGAAATTTCCGGAGCCCTCCGCTACGGCGTCTCTCATATACATATCGTCGTCTTGGGACGTTAACCCCAGATATTACTATTACGTGTTCAACGCTGAAAAGCTTAATGGAGTACCGAGCTGACATTTGCAACTAGCATCTTATTGGTAGTTTTTAGCGCCAAATGAAAGTTCAAGCCATTTAAACACTAGGGAAGACATTGGCAAGCATCAGAGAACGTTAATTATCATGTAATAATAATAATAGTAATAATAATAATAATAATACCAATAATAATAATAATAATAATAATAATAATAATAATAATAATAATAATAATAATAATAATTTCTGGGTGCCATAACCACGGCTTAGTGGAGGGCTCCGGAAATTTTGACCTCCTGGGGTTCCTTAACGTGCACCTAAATCTAAGCACGCGGGTACTACAATAGTTATTCCTGCAAAACATTTACGGCTTGTCACCCATGTGGAGAATGCGTGATGACGTCAGAATACGCTGACTCGCTCCATTGCATATATACCATCATTGGCGCTTACACACCCAAGCACGGTCAGAAAAAAAGTGCGACTCATTATTGTTCATTCTTGTTCAAAAACTATCATCATCATGAATGTCCCCTAGCTTTCTAACGCGTGCAACGCGATAACTTGGCCAGCACGCGCTCGCTTCGTACTCCTCGTCATCTTCTGTTAAGCTTCTCTTTATGCCGTTAATCGTCGACAGACAGTTATAATCATCATGGCCCGGCACGCGCTTCTTCGTCCTCTGCTTCGCTCCCAGAACACGTGCGCCGATTTGTCCGGCGTTGGATGCGATAACCTGATGGGCGAGAGAACGAGTACCGAGAGTGAAAGAAAGAGATAAAGACAGAGCAGGAAAGAGATAGAAAGAAATTCTCCGCGAAAAAAATTCTCGACGAGGCGGGATTCGAGCCCGCGTACCCACGATCCGAAGGCGAGCATCGTAACCACTCGGCTACCAGGCGCGCTAGCAGAGCATAACATATAGTCTTGTGTAGTATTGTATAGCAATGGGGTGGGAAAGGAAAGTAAGGGAGAGGAGGAGGGGAGGGAGTAAAGCACAGCATAGAAAGAAGTATAAGGAAAGAAATAGAGAGATGTAAAGGGAAGAAAGAAAGGAAGAGAGAGAATCAAAGAAAGAGATAGAAAGATATAGACAGAGAGAGAAAGATAGAAAAAGCGAGAAAGAGAAAGAAATATATACGTAGACAAAGAAGAAATATAAATAAACAAACAAAACAGACAGAAAATATAGAGAGAAGAGAGAAAAAGAAAGAAAGAAGAGAAAAGAAAGACAAATAAAGAGAAACAAAGAAGGCCGCCCAGCTCCGCACTTCCTTCGGGCTTGGCACCACCAGTGCGAAGCTGCCTTAATTTCTTTTATGAACAGCTTTATCATACGTCGCCTTATTAGGGGCGAAGCTCCTTAAAGGGGTCATGAAGCACCCCTTGGGCTGATTGAAAAAAACACATCCTGCGGAAAGCTGACACGGCTATGAACTGCTCTGCCAAATATTACAGTCGTGCGCGCCGCGTAATGGCCACAAGCGGAGCGCGAAGTTGCCGTTTCCCCAGGCACCCTCTTTTCAAACAGAGGCCGGTTCTCACTCTCGTCGGTGGGCGGGGCGTCTGTCCGCTGTACGTCGCAAGAGACATAGCATGCTTATTGGCCGATAGCCGACGTAAATCGAGAGCGGCGTTCGGATCAGATGCGCTTCTTGCCGCGGGGTGCCGCCATTTGCCGGCGCCGCACTCCTCAGTACACGGTAGCCGCACTCGCGCAAGCGAATCACAGCGGGAGAGCGATCGCGTTTCATGACGCGCGCTGGCGTAACTTCTTTCCCCCATGCCATCCCTCCCTGTCTAGCTTCCAGTGCGCTCGCCGGCACGAGAAAAGAGAGAAAGCGCTGGGAGCGTGCGCCAAACCCCCATAACTCCGCTGATTCTTGACGGATTCGAGAAATTTTTGCGGCAATCGATTCGGGAGGCAGTACACTCCGATACTGAGGCCATTCGATCATTACTTGGAAAAGTGGTTCATGACCCCTTTAAGGCGGCACCCGTT
This sequence comes from Rhipicephalus sanguineus, assembly GCF_013339695.2. NCBI lineage: Eukaryota > Metazoa > Arthropoda > Arachnida > Ixodida > Ixodidae > Rhipicephalus > Rhipicephalus sanguineus. The sequence continues at coordinate 153,315,255 of NC_051181.1, read as the reverse complement.
CGTCCCTCGTAGTCGTAGTCGTAATCGTAGTAGTCGTAGTGCGTAACCAGTCTTACGCTTTGACCTCCAAGGTGGTGCCGGTGGGAGATTTTTCCTGTGCGTTGTTGAACAACAAAAAATTCGCAGCGTGCGCGTTAACTAAAAGCCGAATTCTTCTGTCTCTCGTTCCCCATTAGCAGCCATTGGCATGTTCCAGTAGGAAACGTTAGTAGAAGTAGAAGTGTAAGTGTTAGCTAAAAGCCGACTTCTTCTGTCTCTCATTCCCATTAGCAGCCATTGTTTACCTGGTAGTGCCTGGTGAGATTTCTCCTGTGCGTTATTAAACAATAAAAATTTTGTTCAAAACGCCGTTGATTGATGAAATAAACCAACGAAAGACGCCAGATGTTTTGTAAAAGCAAAACGAAAGAACGCCAGATGTTTCTAAAGCAAAACGAAAAGACGCCAGCTGCTTAACGAAAGACGCCAGATATTTTCTAAAGCAATGGTTTTCTAAACAATGAAAATTCACAGCGTACATGTAAAATTAAAGTGAGCTGCAAGTCGTCATAACTCATCGAACCTTTAGTATAAACGCGCCCGATCTCACGTCGGTGATGATGTACTGGGCAGAATTCACGGAAGATTCACGGTTTACCGATGAACCTCCGCAGCTTCGCCCACTCATCATCATTCATTCCGTGGATATGCTGTGATTTTTTTTGCTACGCGACATCTGAAACCTTACTTCTGTGTCAACGTCCCGATCATGTCAATGACGCCTAACACTTTGGGAGTAGCTTTAGTCTCAAAATGACGTATCGTGAGGTTCTTGCCAGCCTCCAGTCTTGCCCATAGGCGTTCGAAGGGTTCCCAATTAGGGGGAGGGGCGCAAATCTCATCGCAGCACCCTCCTTCCCCCTCTTTGCCGTTTCGTTGGGCTAACCCAAGAGACAACGTGCTGAACAATGGATGAAAAAATGAAAACCAATGGCTTCTCACAAATCTGCCTTGTACATTCACTTAGTAGGGGGGGGGGCGCTGCGACGAACCTTCCCCCCCCCCGCAGATGGGGAACCCTGCGCACGCCTATGACCATAATCCTGAGATGATTTTGCGCCCCCCTTTAGGGGACTGGGGGGAGGGGGTAGCATACGATACGCACGCCTAACGCCTTGATCTTGCCAGCTGTCGCGTTTTCGTGTGCAGGAATCGGGTCCTGCAGCTTCTACAATTTCGGAAATATTCTCCCGCGTTCTTTTCGGCACTGACCACGCTGATATCAGTGCCCGTGTTGTCGCAGTCGTGTTGTTAGCGTTCTTAGTTCACAATGTCGAGGACCGGGCTAGATGACAAAATAGAAACTGCAAGAGGAACGAAAAGAGCACCTGTCTCTGTTCTCTATTTTAGATGGTCTTCCGCTGTCGCGCCTTTACATCACAAAAGAATGTCAATGTTCAGCCGAATATCCCAAATGAGCATTCTTGCTAATTTAGGCTAAAATAAGAACAAACGTTTATTATTGATCTTAAACAAGGATAAACGAAAGCGAGGTAAACGATCAGGAAGCTTCAGTAAAAGCGAACGAAATTCCAGTTGCCCGTCCTTTGCAGAGTCCCGTGGCGTGAAACGCCGCAACGAAAGTAAGATTAAGTTGAAGCCGACAAGCGGTCTCGAGCGCAAGGAATAAACGGTTCTCGTTTCCCTCCCATGTATACAGCGTGTGCAACAACGCGCGCCCTTTCGTACTCAAGAAAACCATCTCTCGTACAACGTCCCGCGGCTCGTCTCAAAGCACGAATCCGCAGAAACGGTCAACAAAGGACCGAACGTGCCGTGGCATCGTAATGCAGTTTGTTGTTGCGTGACCCTACATCATGTAACGTTGACCCCTCGTGGTTCAAGCTCGCCTGTGTGTTGTCGTGTGGAAGATGAGCGCACATAAAAGAATTTGAATAGGAATGAACGAGTCTGTGGGCAATCGTATACACGATTCACCCGCACCCCGTAGTTCCCACCGACGCCGTTCAACTCGAACGAGCGCTGACTGCGCAACCCGCGGACGGGGTGCGCAACGAAAAACGTCGCAAGCATGCAGGAGCCGCCAATCAAAAACGGTGGCTGGGCGCATATCTCGGCTCAATGACACGCCGTGTGCGGCTTGCGCAAATGTTGCGCCTATCGGATTACACGCTCGTGACTGTTGGGACGTCTTCGTTCGACCTTGTCGAACGAAGGAAATCGGTGAGGACGAAAGAAACAAGAAGAGAAGGCGAACTGTTGTGTGACGAGATGAGAGGTCACGGCTTACAGTCTTCTCGGCGATGTTGCGCTGATCGCTTTTACGTTGTCCATCGTTGAGCGCGCTTCTGGCTTTGTTCGTCCCCGCTGATTCGTTGGTTAAGTTTTTCGACTTTTCTTTCAGATCGTTCCATCTGCTTGCCTGCGTCGTTCTCATTTAAACTCTCACAAAAAACACGAGAGAGGGTAATGGTTGCGCAGCTCAGTAACCGTCGGCACGGCCGTATAGTTTGACACGAGCAATCTGCCCTGCACGGCGGCTGGTTGCCAAGGGTCACGCGCTGTCGTGTATCGAAGTGCTGCGCCGTCAACACCTACTTGATTAACGCAAGTTGTGTATATTTTATGTCCTCTTGGGCGATGGGTATATGTTTTATTTTCTTAATTGCAGCTCAAGCTCGCTTCATCAAGCGCTTCGCTGGGTCATTTGTGTGCTTGTGCATAATTGTGTGCGTACAGAGCACACACAAACCGTCACACGGGTGCGAAATATATGGTACTGTGTGCCACGTGAACTGCGAGATCTTAACGTCAATTTCATTATAGTTTTTATTAAGCTGTTAGCGTTGTTAGTGTTTCTAAAACTAACTTGGCATTAAAACTTCAGTAAAACTTTTGTTTGGCCTAGTTGGTACATAGAATTTAAGGAGAGAACTCCTTAAGTGCTAACTCCTTTAAGCGCCAGTGCTTGTCTCTTCTATTCTTTGTGGCCCGTCTTGATTTGCGCTGAAGTTCTTTCCTTATTGCTGCATCGTTTTTGTTAACTGTTCCTGGGTCGTATTCGTCTCAGCTCTTCAAGATTTTCTGGTCAGTATTACAACTCTTTCCTGAACAGATGTCTGCTATACCAAATATCGTGGCGAAAAAATGTAAAGAAACATACAGATGTAGAGATATATTGCTGTGCTGTAACGTTTGGCGTGTGCTAACTTGAAAATAAAACAGTGAGGCTTCTTATCGCAGGTGTAGCCAAATGGGGGGACCTGTGGTTTCCAACACACCCCCACACACACATCAAAATTTTAGTTTGTATGCGTGTATATACACGCTCAAGTACAAGCACACGAACATGCATGCAGGGGTTTCCGTTAGTGGTTTATGAGTTATGACAGAACAGCGAAAAATACGGGATAGTTAAGAAACTCACAGGCGTCCTGTGTTTCACTGTCCCATATTTTGCGTCTGCCATAATCTTCATGAACCAATTAGCCCACCTAAGAACCCTTATGAGTGGGGTTTTTGAAGGATGTGTACGTTAGTTGCATCGACAAAGAGGTAGCGAATTAATCTGCCCCCTTCGTGACACGACCGGAGTGATCTCCCTCTTATGCCTGTCGTTTTCTTTCCGGCGCGGCAGGGTGGATGTATTCGCGGACGTCAGCTCCATGTTTACTTCTCGGCCTCTTCCTCATATTCAGCAACGCGGTCAACGTTGTCCTGCAGCGCTTGAAGCTCCACGGAACAAGGTTTTTCGCGCCTTTTCTGTCCTTGTATTTTATTGCTACGACGGAAACGTATAATACACCTAGTTAATACTGTGCACCACGTGAATGTACCATAGTTAAAATAATAAAGAAAGGCGTCCACGGGTGCAAGTTGAATGTGCAAATTGCACTTGTTAGTATAATTGGTTCGTAGCAGCCGAGTATGGTAACATACACCAAAGCATGTCTGTCTGTATTTGCATAGCTACAGCACGGAGTATTAAAGGAACGAAAGAGCCGGCTTCGGGTGAGCTCCTTAAGTTAAATCAGAACACTCGTACTCGTGCTTCACATCCGCCCCTCCAGTGTAGCGTAACGCTTCAGCAGCATGGCCAGTAGTGCACAGAATTGCCAGCACGTGCTCATGCACGCATATGCACAGCATGAGGAAAGTCAAGCAGACGCTATATAGTAGCAGCAGCAAAGCGGTGCGCGTCGCCCCGCGTGAGCTGCGGCCGCCAACGTCCTCTGTCACGCGAAGCGCCCGTCAAGTTTGCGAAGTTATAGGTGGGTGTCGACCTTTACGCTCAGGAAGACGCGCCTGGCCTACACCGTCGGCTACGTTGCGGCTGTTGCGGTCACTGCTGCGCGATGGCTCGCACAATTTCAGGAAGAGCAAAAATGGGGCGATGACGCAACTACCGAGTAAGCTGCGGCCGGCGCTCTCTTTCTCGGCCTCACCGTGGCTCCCGTCTTGATCGACCGATCCCGGCCTTGTCTCGTCACCGCTAAAAGTGTGGCGGACGTATACCTGTATTGCGTATAGCGGCTTCGGCCCGTACGCACTCTTGCGGTAGTAGCGTCCTTCCTCCGACTCATGCTGTCCGCTTCCGTACGCATACCCGTGGTGTCCATGGCGTGCCGCTGTGACTCGCCAGTCGAAACCACTGTTGGAGGCCAGCGGACGTACGCAGCTTCCCACCTGTATGGGATGAAAAGCCGGCGTCCCTCTTTTGACAACCGTATAACGTATGTCTAGCTGCGAGGCCGCTCAATTATTGCGCGCAATCCTGACTCTGTGGGCGCACTTGGTTTGTTTAGTGAGGCATTTCAGTATTTTCCATTCATGTCAGAAATTGCAGCGTACGATATGCTGGTGCGGTGTGTTCTTGCTGAGGCTTTTCGCTTGATATTCTAAGCCGCAGTTTGGAGCTCTAGCGCGCGCACCGCGTGGAATCGTGGACACGCGCTGCGCGTCATCGTATCGCAGCATGCTAGGTAGCATTCGTTTAAATGCACGTAAGCAAGCTCGAGCTCTGCATGTAGGCGTGCCCATCAAAACTCGCATAGCGGACACGCGAAAGCTGTCACCTCTCGGTAGATGGAAACGTTACGCATGCCGGGAAATGTTACGTGTGGCGTCGACACAAATGCACGAACATACAAATAATTATGAAAAAAAAAAAAATGTAAAGAATGACGAACATATCACAGAGGTGCGCCAAATAGCCCAAGAGTCAACGGTTCTCTAAGGAAGGTTGGCTCGTCTCCCGATTCGTTTGCATTATTTTATTTACAACGAAGCTTTGATTTGCTTCTTTGCGTGCATCCACTGTCGAGACAGGGAGCCTCGACGGTATACAGGGGTAAATTGAAGAAAAAAGATTACCGCTGTTTCCTGATGGTATGATCAAACTTAACGGAAAAAGCCAGTAGATTCCAGGCATTTAAAAAAGAAGCCCAGTGCTTTGCGCTGTTTCTATAGGCAAGATTCCAACATGTGCTATTGAGTGTGCACGATTGCTTTATCAGTCATTTGGCGTAATCTCGCCTTCGCGGCCGGGTGGTCGGCGTCATAACTATGCACCTTACACGTTTTTATTTGATTCCCATGATAACAGCCTAGGAGTACACGCCTGATATGTAACTTTCAACCTAAAGAAATTTTTCGTTACACGCGCTTGCCTCCGGTGTGAAAGATTGACAGCAGAATGCTGTGTATACATTTCGCGATAACATCGACTGATTTCCGAGGCAGTTCACTCGTTCTACTTGACCCATTCGGGTACAAACACGCCACCCGGCTTCAGTATAAGAAGGCGAAGGGGTGCGGGATACGAGAACTATTCATTCGTCGAATTTGTCGGCGCGTGACAGACTGACAGCGTGCACCTCAACCTCAACGTGCGCACAGCCGCACTCGACTTGGCACCAAGCAAACCACTCCTTTGGTTTGCTTTCGGATTAAAGGGGCGTCGCCCAGAGAAGTAATCGTGTGGGGTCTCACGCATTTCTTTCAGTGTGGATCATTCTTAAATTAAGAAAAAAAAGAATGCTGAAAGACGTGTGCGTCGCCTACATTGGCAAGCTTGAGAATAAGCAGGCGACAGCCTGTAGCCCTCATAACCTCGTAAGCCAAACGCTTCGCTCCCTCAATGTAATATCTGTAAATAAAAATGATTTGGAAGAAAAAAAAAAGTTGGCGAAACCTGGACTAAGCCGCGCAAGCCTTGAAACAGCGAAACTGTACGATTCTGAAAACTAATCTGGTTGCTTTAGGTTGTTTCTAGGCCTTAGCTAGGCGATGCAGGTTCTAAGTTGCTGCTAGGCTTTAGCTAGGGGATGCTAGGTTATTTCTACGTTGATTCTCAGTGCATAGAGGTTCGAGTTAAACCACAGACAGTCACAGACACGACACGGTTGTCCGAATTCCAGAGACCGAAGCTCGCGCTGCAACCAAGCGTTCGCACCTCTCATAGATCTACGGGCACGTCACTGTTGGCGTTGGCCTTCAATCGCTTCGGGGTCTTCTCGCAAGCCGCCGTTGCCTTCGCCGTTCCCTATTCTCCCGTTCTACGTACTCGGGGTCTTCGGCTCGCAGCCATCCCTTCGCAGCCATTTGTTGGGCTAACTGTTGCCGTCTTCATTTTTAGTGGACCAGTGGTGAGTAGTAGGATTTACTCAATTTCTGTGGCACATACCCGTTAAGATGATAGTTTTCTGCGATCGACTCGCAAGGAACGATTTGCTAAACAACTTCGCTAATAAAATTTATGGCAACTTCGCGCTATACATAGTGGTGCCAAGACTGAAGGAAGAGTGCGGCAGCTGGGTGGCCTTCCTTGTTTCTCCCTATTTTTTTACAGCGAAAGCTGCTATGAGATCACAACAACAGTGCCGTAGTTTTCCGCCGCCGCCGGTGTCCGTAACCGCTATCGCGCGAAATAAGAAAAAGCGAAATAGATAAAAAATACCCAGGATCGGATGGGATTTGAACCCGGGCCCTCTGCGTGGATGTCTGGTATTCTACCACAGAGCCACGCTGGTGCTTAATACTCCTTTGCAAAAAGACACTATACAGGCGTCATGTCGGGCAAGAAATCGCGTTAACATATGTAATATAGCGTGACAGAATAGTAAAATAACAACCAGGCGTCACACAACGCTAATTGCGCAACGAGTGTGTGGTTTAAAGCTTCCCACCCATGCACTACAAAGTGCTCAGCCATAATTCTTCATCACATGCAGCATCAACAAAGTGCACATAGAGAGAGAGAGAGAGAAAGAGCCGAAGAGGACAGGCAGGGAGGTTAACCAAGCTTTGGCTCGGTTGTAGGGTGCCCCCTACAAGGGTACGTAATGCCTCACAGATGTGTAGCGGGTACCTCGCTTGTCCGCAGAAAGACGAAGAGTGGCATAGCGGGTGCTTCGCTACTTCACAAAAATTATGATTTATTTCTTAGTGGATACGTTGCATGTGTACTTGTATTAGATGCCCCAAGAGAGTTTGGAACGGGCTCCAGAAAGGCCACCACTGTTAGAGCTTACACTGCGACTGTGCTGCGCGTTGTGCGCAGGCCTGGCGTTCTTTCTTTCTTTCTTTCTTTCTTTCTTTCTTTCTTTCTTTCTTTCTTTCTTTCTTTCTTTCTTTCTTTCTTTCTTTCTTTCTTTCTTTCTTTCTTTCTTTCTTTCTTTCTTTCTTTCTTTCTTTCTTTCTTTCTTTCTTTCTTTTTCTTCAATCCCTTTTTGGTTTCTGTTTCTTTCTAATGCTTTCCTTCTCTATTTCTTTCTCTTTCTCGCTGTTTCTATCTGTATTTTTCTTTTTTCCCTTCCTTTCTCTCTCTATCTTTCTTCTTCTTTCTCTCTCTCTTTTTTCTCTTTATTTCTCTCGTTCTTTCTCTTTGTCTTTCTATCTTTTTATGTCTTTATTTCCTTTATTTCTCTTTATTTTTCTCTTCCGCTTTCTTTCTATATCACTTTCTTTCTCCCTCTGTCTATGTTTTTCAGTCTTTTTATCTTTTTGTTTATTTATTCCCTGTAACTCAATGCGCTGACGGGCTAGTTGGTGTGAATCCATAGCGCTTTTTTAGCGCAAAAACGACACCACTTGACAGAAGACAAGAAAGTGCGCTCTGTTGATTAAGTTGGTGCGGTTAATGCGCATGGTGTACCCCACGCATGTCTTTCTGGTATTTGTTCTGCATAAAGAGTGGAGTGACGTAATAAATTATGTCATTTGAGAGTATACCGTTTTGTTTTGTCTTCTGTCTTGTGGTGTCGTTTTTGCGCTAAAAAAGCACTATTATTCCCCTTATTTCTCTGTATTTTCTTTTCCTCTTTCTTTCAACCGCTTTCTTGCTTACTCTTTCTCTCTCTCTCTCTCTCTCTCTCTCTCTCTCCTTTTCACGAGTTCGTTTTCGTTTGACACTCGCAGCTGCTGTACACGCGTTAATGGGGCTTGCCCTATTCCTTTGGCGCATACCCACCTGAGGAGTTTTGCACGACGGAACACAAGTTACCGACAGCTTAAACAGCTTCGCTGTGAAGAGTCGCACGGTCGCTTATGCCCCGCCACGGTGGTCTAGTGGTTATGGCGCTCGGCTGCTGACCCGAAGGTCGCGGGATCGAATCCCGGCCGCGGCGGCTGCATTTTCTATGGAGGCGAAAATGTTTGAGGCCCTTGTGCTTAGATTTAGGTGCACGTTAAAGAACCCCAGGTGGTCAAAATTTCCGGAGCCCTTCACTACAGCGTCTCTCATAATCATATCGTGGTTTTGGGACGTTAAATCCCAGATATTATTATTATTAACATCGTCGACGAAAATAGCGCAGGAAGAACAGGGACACGAGAAGAGGACGCACAACGCAGGCGCTAACTTTCAACAAAATGTTCACTTTTGCATGTACGCAGCTGCTTATACTGAGCAGCTTACAAAAAGCAAGATCACACATGCGCACAGATCCCTCTCATGTCGCTATCACCCTGGCAAGTTTATCTAGAAAGGTCAGCTCTTTTTCACTCTAGGTTTCAAGCTATAGCTTTCTTTTGTTCCTTTACAACCTCTGGAAGTTTATAACCTGTCCCGAAGGCTGAGTGTGTGCTTCTTAGGTGCTTTTTGCAGTTTTAAGTCGTCGTTAGACGAAACGTCACGCCACAGCTGTCACCGCACTTCCGAAAGTCGAACATGCGAGCTCACGCGGATCAGCAGCTTACCCCAAATTTAGTATTTAAAAGGTTCAGCGCAAAACGTGCACGGCAGACAAAGAAGCGACAAGTAGGAGCGCAATATCGCGCTCGTACGAGGGTGGTCTGAAAAGTTCTCGGCCTGATGTAGAAAAAAGCGTTTTGGACCTTCAAAATTATTTTTATTTTTCAACATAGTCTCCTCTCAACTCTACACACTTGGTGCATCGATATTCCAGAGCCAGGATTCCGTCCTTAAAATGACTTTGTGGAAGTCCTGAAAGGTACTCATCCACAGCAGAAATCGCTTCTTCATTTCATGAAAAACGTTGCCCACCAAAAAATATTTTGAGTTTTGGGTACCCATTGCAAGATGTCCTTTGTGCACCGGTGCATTGTCCTGATGGAAGATGATTTTCTTCTTCTGCAAATCTGGTCTTTCCTAACGAATTTTCTGATTCAATTGAGTCAAAAGGTCAGAATAATATTCCCCAGTTATGGTTTTAGCCTTTTCAAGATAATCCACAAGCAGAATGCCTTTAGCGTCCCAAAAAACAGAGGCCATCACCTTTCCTGCGGAGGGAACTGACTTGGCTTTCTTTGGTGCAGAGGACCCGGCTTCAGTCCACTGCTTTGATTGTTGTTTCGATTCCGGTGTGTAATGGTGAATCCAAGTTTCATCCATTGTTATAAATCTGCGCAAGAAGTCCGCTGGATTTCTGTTATACAGCTCCAAAGCACGCTGTGACATCGTCATGCGGTTGCGTTTTTGCTCGGGAGTAAGGATGCGCGGCACCCATCTTGCACAGAGCTTGTTCATGTGTAGTTCGTTATGCAAAATGTGACATACACATTCCACTGAGATGCCAACAGCCTCGGCAATTTCACGCAACTTCACTCTCCTGTCTTCCAAAACCATATCGTGCACACTGTCAATCAATTCAGGAGTTGTTGCACTTTTTGGGCGCCCTTCGAGCGGGTCATCTTCAATGCTCTCTCACCCCCGCTTATACTCAGCAGCCCATTTCTTGACTGTGGAGTATGAAGGTGAATCTTGCTTGTAAACTTTAACAAACCTTTGGTGAATTTCATTTGGAGATAAACCTTCTTTTACAAAGAACTTTATCACCGCACGGTACTCAAGCTTCTCCATGCCTTCCGGTGCTTCACACTACACCCACTGTAATCGACTGTCAAAGCCAAACTGCTAATCGGCACTAGATGGCGTTTCATCTGAGACTTGCAGAGACTTGCATGAACGTGCACATGAGTGCTACAAGTTCTCGCTCGCGTGATTCTTATTGAGGCCGAGAACTTTTCAGACCACCCTCGTACTTGTCGCTTCTTTGTCTGCTGTTCCCACACGTTACCCCACAACCTTCCAGCAAGCGCAGCGGCTACCGATGTCCTTTAATATTAGTCTTTAGGTATAGTATGGTTATTTCCGCACTTTCACTAAGTGTAACTACAAAAGTTTTTGCGAACCTTACCTAAAAAACGTCTACGATACGTATAAGGTGATTTGTGCGTTTTGACGAGTATATTGCCGTGAGGTCACGTGAGCTGTCCATTTCCCGCCTTGTTCCGGCACGGGGTGGCGATGTTTTACGAGAGTCGTTCACGCAACTCGGGTCACCTACCTCCCTTCCCAACATAAAAGAGGTCAGTGCGATCACTTTTTGAAGATAACCAGGAAAATATGTCCCGCTAAGAATATGAAGCGTGTGAAGCTGCTGCCTGCCCCATCGTGGGGGTACGTTGCTTGGCCGCTGTCAAAGGGCACGAACGAAACTGTGACATGTCACGCCTTCTTTTAAAGGGCCTTGCAACAACTGTGATAACAGTTGTCAACAGCGACTGATACGTTCCACAAAAGACAAGCCGACTCGAGAAATTATGCCGAGTATTTCCTTAAGCATTGAAAAACGTTAAATTTCTAAACTTGTCTTACTTCATCGTTCACTCATTTTGTTCGATGCTCAGCATATTCTTGACGTGAAAGTCGGCGTTGCTAAAATAACTTACGTAAAGTATACATATACACTCTAAGAAAAAAAGGACTAAAAGGGGTAGGGAGGTTAGTCCTTTTGGGGATCAACTGATTTGCCACAACCAATAGTCCTTTTGGGGATGAACTGCAAGGGGATAAACAGTTAGTTTTTGAAGGATTAACTGCAAAGGACTAACGGTTGCTCCTGTAAGGAGTAACAGTTGATTTTAGGATATGGTCCCTGAAGGAGCAAATGTTACTCCTGTAAGGGCTAACAGTTGGTTTTTGGAAATGGTCCCTGAAGGAGCAAATATTACTCCTTGAAGGAGTATTGGTTGATCCTCAGAAATGATCCTTGGGAGAGCAAATCGCGCTTCGCAATTGTAAAAAATGGTGGCGACGTTCCTGCGCTCTTAGGAACGGACATTTCACGGAAACATGTCACTTAAATAGTGCTTTAGAAGTGGTACCCAACTTACATGTATTAACTGCTATTAATGCATTCAGTGAGCACTTGCAAGCAATAATGCTGATCATTCGAATTTACTTTGCTGAACTTGAGAGAAATTGTGTATACCGGCTTCAAGACTTGCCCTAGCGAGAATATTTAGTTGCGTGCCCCGATCTTTCAATTCTTTAAAACACTTTGAATCCTATGAACAAGTAAAAACTTGGCGAGAAGTGGCAAACCACGACACAGGAACACAGGTCACATGAATGACACCAAACACACACATATGCACAGTGATTCAGGTTACCAACGGTTTTGATTTCTTGATTGTGTAAGTTGCAGATAACCTACGGTGTTCTATAAAGTATTCAAGGAAGAAAGAGAAACACGATTCTATTAACATCAATCTTTATTTTTACGAAAAAAAGAAACGAATGCCATCATTTAGTTGGTGTAGGGCCTGTTCCCGAATTACTAAGGCGAGTCCTACCTGGAAGAAATACAAAAAAGAAAATTTTGTTACAAAATAAAGTAGCTAGAAGAGAACGACTTAATGACGTAAGCCCCAATAATTGCGCAGTCGCATGCTCGAAACCATGCGCCGCACAATGCTTTTTTAGTCTTCATATTATTTATAATGTACCAAGGCAATGAAAATAATAAACTTACCTTCAAAATTAGCAGAGGGACGTTCTTTGCAGAGCAAGTAAATCCAGAAATTGTTGATCACACCTCGATGTGACGGCGTCCATCTCTGAAGCTTTGCAGAAAGGAAGCTGCGATGGAGTCTTGCATGTAAGCTGAGGTGTCCAGTTTTCCGCAGGAAAGTTACGATGTTGGGTCCAATAAACAGCCGGTACACAGAAACAAACGTGCATGCGCGTCCACAATTGCAGCACATGCAGCGAGGTATGTTCTTCACAGCTGCGTTCATAGTCTGCGTAAATAGCGGCACTCGCTGACCCCGAAACAAGAGCAAGATAGATCACAAGTGACGAACAAGACCCGCACTCGACACTCCGGCGAGCGATACTGAAGAAGAAAGAGTGCGGCGCGGAAGGATACCCAACATAAGCGCTGAAACGTCCGTCAGATTTACACGATTGTCACCGCCAGTGAATATTGGGAAGCTTATTGCTGAACTAAGTTTCAAGTCCTCATAATTTATGACACAATATTAACACACTACAAATTAAATTAAACTTTTCTCGCGTTATTTTCTTGATCGCAGCAGTAAGCGGGCCGACGCGCCGATGCCTTCTTGTCATCTGTGCAGTGGACATTTTGAACATGCGTTCGCCGAATTCCTTACCCCTCAGGTCGTCGCCGCCTGCAACCCGCACCGCGACAGAGTAGAAAGGAGGGCTTCGGAACAATAGGGCGCACCTGGCCGAGAGCTAAGCTCATGACCTTTGAAAGAGGCATTCGTGGGTCTACGATCACTGCTTCGCGTTCGTTCGATGCTGAGCCTTGCTGCAAACAAAGGCCACAGAAAAAACGTCTTCCCTTCAACCTATACCCGCAGGAGTAAATGCAACCGTTCGTCCCCCCATTAGTCTTTTCCGAGGTATGTCTAGTCCTCCGAATTTGCACACGACACGCACTTCGCGGCAGTTGGGACTAACGACACGATTTGAGGACTAAAGCTGACTTTACTCCCCCTTCAGCCGGATTTTTTCTTAGAGTGTAGGTATGTTGAGGCCGGTGTTCTGACGCGAACACGTCTCTTCGCATCAAGTGGAGCGTGCTTGCCTCTGTACAAAATGCATCCTTCACATCGAAACGCTGGCTTTGAATAGACCCTTCCAAGCTTTTGCTGCCACTTGATTCCCTCGAATGTGTTACAGCGAACGAGCACAGAGGGTAAGTGAATGATAAACGCGATGCCCCCTCCTTCGCTGCCTGTCCCGCACTTATTTCAGAAGTATGTTCACCGCGTTTTTCAGTTAAGAAGCTGTATACACATTAAAGCCGTCGAGCTTCCCGCCACATTGCCCGGAGTGCGCTCTGTAAATCCGAAGGGCAAAGCCTTTTCGCATACTTTCGCACCGGGTGGCGAAGCGAGAGGTTAATGACACAACGAAGGAGCGCCTCGGCTAGCTAGCTCTGCGCTTGATTCCTGCATGCAGCGGGTATAGGACACCCACGAGCTAGCGAGTGCTCGACATTATCCTCAACTCCTTAACACGTGTTATCTTTGTTTCTCAGGAACGCAAACTTTGTTTTGTGGGCTGCGCACCTTTCGTGTTTCTCTTTCTACTTGGCCGCCAAAGTGAAGACGACCGGCGCACAGAGGGTTCAACTGCCTGTCTGAAAAGCGCTCAGTCTTAAACTGCGCCAAGAGAAAAAAACAAAACAAGAACAATGAAAAAGAAGGTAGTAGAAGGTGGGATGGGTCACGTGCTGAAGGTGCCGCGACGACAAAAGAGAAAGCTTGAGTCTTTAGAGGGGCTTCTTCTAAGTAGGCTAAACGTGGCCTCTGTTTTCGTCTGCATTTCGGGAGGCGTTTTATTTATGATTGTTTCGAAGTATGAGAGAAGCGAAGCCGGCAACTGCAGCAGCTGCCGTTGGTGAAAGCTCACGTCTCTCTCTCTCTCTCGCTCTCTCTCTCTCTCTGCGCGCTAGAAGCGTGAGCTTGAAAACGACAACGACAATGCCAAACTTTCCTTGACCCCCATATAAGTGGCCGACGTTGACGCCGGGCATGACCCCTTACAGTTGACCCCTCCTCACTGTCAGAGGAAAAAGAAAGAGGGAAAAAAAAGCCGAGGTACGGCGCCTTCCGCAGCTCGAGTCTCTTCTTTCTCCTCCCCATCCCGTCTCTTTTACGAATAAGCTCCTGGCGCGACCCGGCCAGCCGCGGATACCGCCGTCGCAATCAACGCAACGCCTTTCGCTGAGCTCTCGAAGGTGTTTGGAAACCGCTGCAAAAGAGTCAATGTATTCGCAGGGTGACCTAAAGCGACTTTCCCCCATGTCCTGCCAGAAGGAAGTTATGACACACCTGACGTCTTCTAGACGTCAAAACCTTCGAATACGAAATACTGCGGGGCTAAGAGCTCACGTGTTTTGCGGAGCAACGTAACAAGCAGAAAAGTCTAAGCTGTGAATCCCCAGAAACGTAATTGATAGCTAACGACGATGATTACTCCTGAAGTTAAGTAACTGTCAAAGTTTCGATTCGGCTCTCTTTCATGACGAACGCTCGTGGAACTTCTATAGTAAAACACTATTACGGAAAAGCGATAGCGCGACAAGTCTTATCATCTCATCTCTAGCACATGTTTGGTTAGTAACTGTCATTATCAACTTCGTCGTCATTATCATCATCTTTACAGTAAGAATGTTAATGATCGTATTCAAGTATACTGCCTGGCAAAGAAGCATGCCATATAACTCTTTTATTACACCTAGCTTTTATTGTGCCACATAGGTGGTTGAGTCATAAACTTGCCATATACAGCCAACGAATGCAGCCGCCCATTACTCATGCGCCTTGGAATGCCGTCAGCTACACATTCACATACGTCCAAGCAAACAGCATTGCGCATCTATGGCTACTAGTTCGGTGGACAAGCTTTTCCGGAACACCCTGAGCTCCGCGGCAGATTTCACGGGTTTTGCACCGGCACTGCAATAACACATTCGACAGGGCTAGCTCAGCAACGTGGTATGGTAAGAAAGCTCACAGAATAACGCCCTTAGTTCGAGATATGTGTCGTTACGTAAACTGCCGCCATCTGGATTAAGAACCAGATTTACTGTGTGCGCTCACAAAGCGTGTCGCAACGCATTTTTGCGAAATCTCGCGGCGCCTCGTTCACTCACCTCTAAGACGCGCGAGACGGAAGGCCGGTGTGACGAGAATTGCGCCATTGCGAAGTGTGGGCAGTAGTGAAAGACTTCTATTCAGCGTCGCGGAAATGCCAGCTCTTGCGTATCGGCGCTATGTAACGCCAACAGCACAGAACCAAAGCACCGTATGTTCGAAAGAAAAAAAAGAGTGCCTAACAGGAAGGATTCGGCGCTTTGCCGCTTGCTGCCCTCGGTCGGTCTGTTCAAAACGTTGTTAGCTCGCGGATTTCGTATATACTTCGCGCTGCCTATGAGCGAAGTTACGGCATAATAACCGGCGTACGCCAACGGGTCTTACGCAACGGACCGTGGCCGCAATTCTTACGCGGACGTCGAATTCGATGCCTGCCGCGGTTTTTGTTATACAGCCATCTGGTCCCTGTGACCCGCTGAATGGAAACTGGCCTCCTTCTCAAAGGGCATAGAGGCGGAATACTTAATGTTTCCGTATCGATATCTGACGTTCCAGCACACCGCAGGACTGAGTAATTTACTTTGAAAGCTATACGCTAGCTATTATATATATTTTTGCCATCTAGCTTGTATGTTTGCACTGGGACCAATATAGGCCAGTTGCGTCGATCAATTCTAGAGAACCTTGTTACTTTGCTAGTTTTACATATAGTGCGATTCTGTGCCGATTCCTTGGACCTCCAGCTCGAATACTCTAAAGCTGTATAAACTGTATCCACGCCCAACAATTGTGAAGCGAAAGCGGCCTGCTGCATTGACACAGGTTTAACTATAGCAAAAGGCGCGCGTATTCCTGTCCCATTTTCTAGAGGCGCGAAGAAAGCGGCCATTATTAAATATACCCGAAATTTGATCCTCCGTTGCTGCTATGAAAAAGCCGAAAAGGAAGAAAGTGGCTGCTGCAGCTTTTCTTTTTGTTATTTTTTCGCTTGCAGGCGCGATCCGGCCAAGCAGGGACAACAGTCTTGACAACAGCCTACGCTACTGCGAAAAAAATTAACGCCAGAACATTAGCGGCGTGGGAAGCCCCGCGCCATGTAACCGTTAATTTTTGAGCGCTGCAACGCGTCGAGAAGGCCATTCGAGGATGAATTTCTCGCTGTGAAACGTATAATCGTGAAAATAATGACGTACAAATGCAAGACATTGCAGTAAGCCATCTATAGGAAGCGCGTATGGTTGTAGAAAAAATGCATGAAGATAACTATAGCGTGTGTGTGAAAGTAGCGCTCTGCTGAAGAAACGAGAAGAGAAAGAGAAAATGCAGACTTGAGGAACGATATACAGCAGAACAAGCTGCGTACTGTGACAGAACCGAAGAACAGCAGGCACTAATAGGCGCATGACGACAATTCGCACGGAGCAACGCTAGACGTACTTCGAGCACAGGCAGAGCGAGCGCTGAACATGGGAGCCTCGATGAGACATACTCAAGAAGCGTGCGCCTTTCCCGTCGAATCCCGGAGAAGAAAGCTATGCGAGCACTGGCAGTTTGTTCTGGGCGTGCGGTGGAATGAACACGCGTGTCATTGCGTGGGAAGAACATGGCCGAGTGAACGTTAACTCATCTGCTCACAGGGCAAGAATCTACGTCACGCTTGTCATGGGAGCTCCTGCGTGCTTTTTTCGCTTCCACGCTTTTTCTTTCGCCGCGAGACCATCTTTCTCGGTGCCGCATATCTCAGAGGTCCCAGCCCGCCCCCTCACAAAGCAAGTCCTCTAGCCCGCCGCCGCGCATGCACTTCTTGCGAGTCCAGGACGGGCATTGCACGGCTGTCCAGATCCCAGAACAACGAGTTAAAGACAAAAAGAAAGACACAGAAGCAGAGGCGTAAAGCAGCGAGCGTGGCGCACAGGATATACGGGGATGGAGACGGCGCGTAAAAAAGCCAAAGCGCTCCTCGCGCGCGCGTCAGGCAAGAGGCGTGAGAGGCCGTGAGGCGGCATTCCGCGCTGCGCTGCCAGGCTTGCAGCAGGCCGCCTGCATGAAAAAGCCGACGGCACGCGTCTGACACCCAAACAACGACCTCCCGCCCATCTCCCGCCGAAGGTCCTCCCATCCTTCTGAAGACGACGGGGACGTGCGCAAGCGCGCCGGTGTCGGTTGTAGATGGGCGAACGTCACGTCATTGGGCGCTGCCTGCTCTAGGAAGTTTGAATGCGTTACGCGCATGTGCGCCTTGTTTTACAGGGTGGTGCCGTGCATACGCGCAGTACATGTAAGAAGTAGAAGCCAGAGATAGAGAGAGACAAATGTTCTTGTTTCGGTTTTGTAAGGAACCTGGTTATACGTCGTGGTGTCTATCAGTTCTTTTGCGAATTCCTGGTTCGGGAATACACCAAGGAGAGTTGCTGTCACGCGTGCTGCGCTATATGTTTAATGTGTGGTGTCGCACGCTAGCTGAGGAGCTTATAGTGCGCGGTTAAGGGGCTCGAAGCACGTTCCGTGTGCGCACACAAGTGCCGCCGCGCACGTGATGGAAATTTTAATGGCAGTCGCCCGTATAACGCGGCTTCCTTCCGTTAAGTGCACGTGACGCGATGACCTGCTAAATGGAGCCGGACAGACGTTTCTCTCGCACCACCTCGGAAATGTTTGCAGCACCGCACTGTCACAAGTGTCGCTTCCTCAACTAATCAGCGCGTGAGGTCTCTCGTATACGTGTTTGCTTGTCGTAGTGTGCTCGCGATGGTACTGATAAATCGTTGGTATTGTGTAAGGTTATTCCACGTTACACCATGCCTAGCATACGTGGGCCACGCCGACAGGAAGAAGCGCCTAAGCGTTGCTCAAAAATACGGATTCATAATCAGCTTTAGGAACCTTGTTATCATACTGCAGGCTGGTTCTTACAAGCCGAAATGAGACGATTGCGTGAAAAAATGCTCAGTGACCATTGCGGTATGCCAGCAGCGTAGCAAGAAATTTTTTTCAAAGGTGGGGGGGGGGGGGCTTTAACCATTCCTTATCCATGTTCGTGCGCGCGTTTGTGTGCGTGTAAATACACACATACAAATATACACATGTATGACCAGTATGCTGTTAAACACGAGGTTGCCGGTCCGATTTCCCATTGGAGCTGTCCCATCCATACGAGGGTGAAATGAAAGAACGCAACCAGGAAAATGGGGCCGGGCGCTTAGAAAACGCTGAAGGCTTGGTTTTCTTTTTGGGAACACGTAATAAGTGAAGCAATAAAATTGCTGTTCAGCGTGCAGGCAAGCAGCGGAGCCTCGTTAGCGAACGTCATAAGCAAGACGTGTATCGAACTTTTGCGTCGAGGAACAGCACGCCGTTCTTCCAACACTCAGAATTTACCCTGTATATAGCCCAAGCGGGCGCGCCTTTCGATGTATCGGCGTTCACCGTCGTCATCAGGACAACATCAAGCGTTTTCGGTGCTCTTTGTCGTAGCGCGACGGATCGTTTAGCTAATAGCGCCTCTGGTCATATGTCTATATACTTTTGCATCATGGCAAAGCACCGGCCCCTGTGATTATAACATGACCGCAACTGCAGCAATGATGTGTACCACAAATGATTCACTTCTTTATTTTTTGAAGTCACGAAAGCATGCCTGCGTGTTTGCGATACCCTTGAACGGAGCTTTCGCTGATAGCCTGCACTGTACCGTTGCAGATCATTATACAAGCAAGCAAGTGTGCGAAAGGCTAAGGGATTTCACGCTTTTTGTCTTCCATTCGGTATTCGCGATAAGATGTTAAATGGTCCGTGAAGACTCACGTATTACCATGACTCCTGTGTCATGACTCATATGCGTGATGGAAAGATGGAAAAAAAAGTGCGTTCCACTCTTCGAACGCTCTCTTTCGGTTTGAACTCTATTGCCGAAGCCCGATGCCCTAACCACCGCCAACAGCCGCGCGCGCCTCACCAGGCGCCTTTAAAAATGTTCCGCGTGCAAGCATGAGTGTTAAGACGATTAGCGCGTTTTTCACAACGCTGACGGTGTCCTCGAAAATTTTCTTCGTGCAAACCAGTGTGCCGATATGCATGGCGCGCTTTTACATCCGCTCTGAGGAGCATTCGTCATCACCTGGATTCTTTAGTAATCGGCCTTGCATTGAAATGACGATCTTGCTTACGCAGTCAGGCGTATGATGCTCGTTCTCTTCTTTACACCGCGCCACAACTTTGGAATCGGACGAGGATAAAGCTTCGCTCCGTTTACTGAGTGTATTAACGTTCGTAAACGCCATTCCGTCTACTGAGCATATTTGCGTTCGTAAATGCGTTCGGCAAACGAATGACCCTCCCAACACGCTGATCTCGCGAGGTCAAAGCGATTAACGCAGCCAACCGCGTGATAGTTCAGTTATACGGCGTCCCGTTAATCAGGCGAACCTCAAACGCATTCGTCACGCCTCGTCTCCTCAATTGACGCCCAGCCTTCACGGTGACGAGCAAAGCGCGCGCGACGCTTCAGCATGCACCAGCCTCGGTCTCATCGGCCGAGCTCATCAAATAAGGCGCCGCAGTGCAGCAGCGACGGTCCGCAGCACCGTGGCATCCGAAGCGAAACGACGCGAAAAAATCTGCATTGCAAACGTCGACACGGCAGTGCATGCGCTCGCGCAACGACATGCGCCGCCGTCAAAGTCGCACACGGACTCGCTTCTTGTGGAAAATTTGTACAAAAGGAACGCCCGCGAACTCTTTCACTTTCTACCGTACACATCGCCACGTGCTTCTGACTCCCCTTCCACGTTTCGTTCTCGCTGGTTGCGGCGAAAGTAGGCGAAAGCCGAGCGAAGAGTCACATTGGCCCGTATACGAATGTTCTTCGGGCGAGCTGGGACAGTGGCCGTGGACGCAGCGCATTTCCGGGTTTCGCTTGTTTATAGTTTGCCCGTCCTTTGGCGCCGGCCGTCACAGTTCTGCCAGAAAAACGGCCCGCGGTCCTTCCCCTCCCTATCCACTCGCAGAACGACGAAGCGCTCCCGCTTGCTTGCATGCTTGCTTGCTTGCATGCATGCCTGACGGCCCTAATACTTATACAGTCCCGAGAGCGGCGAGGATCGAAGCGACGTGCACATACACTACTCGTATAATGCGTGCACGCATTGTATATAGCGCGTCCGCGTGTCCGATCTGTCCCGTATACAAGCGAGAACGGCGCGGCAGCGGTTAGGCCTATGGCGACGACGTCCTCCGATCTCGGTCGTCCTTTGTCTTTGAGCGGACGGACGCGCCGCGCGCGCGAAGCGTGCTCGTGTATCGCATTAGTGTCAGTGTGTTTTGCGTATGCGAACGAGCTTCTCCGCGTCGTTGCGGTCGGTCGCACGCTCGCGAGTGTGCATAGCCGGAGCTTGGCTTATGCGCAGGCTTTTACTCGTCCGTGGTTCGGCCTCTCGGAGTTCTGAACATCGTTGTCGAACAACGAGCGGCTGTCGTGGTCGTATGCCAGCGGCGGCCTACGAGATGCGTGTCTCATGCCTGTCCCGGTGTACGAAATGTTATGTCCGGAACAATTGGGAACGCGGTTCGTGATTAATGCGCGTACCGTTTTCCCTTTCAGCGCGCGCGTTCGGTCGTTCCTTGAGCGCCGCAGTGAGTCGTGGGATGCTGCGCCGATGACACGCGGTCGTGCAAACGACCATGTCAGAGTAGATACATTCCGGGCGACCGCGAAACCACTGATGCATCGAAATGAAAGAGAAGCTACGATCGATGTATACGCGCTTAGAAAAAAAAAATGAAGTCGGAGACTGTCGTGTCTGGCACGCTAAGGCATTTGGTCACTATTGCGCCATGAGAACTTTCATAACCTAACACAACGAATTGAATTGTGCAGCGCAAAATACGAGATGAAAGACGTAGAAGCACACGCGGACAGCGCTGTCTCTCAACTGAAGGTTTATTGCATATATGATACAGGCGTGAACGTGACCCGCACGCGCAAGGGAAATTGGTTATCAGCATGAGAAAAGAACACGATACCACAATCTGTTTACCACCTGGGTATGACATTCAAGAATTCAATTTCGTCATCGCTTAAGGAGATAGAGAGCTGGCTGATGCACTTGGCACCATTTTCGTTAATGTGGTACATCTCTAGGATGAGTCTTTCGCTTGGGTCACTGTGTCTATCTAGCACTTCCGTACAATTAAACAGTGGTTTGCACTGATGCTTCTTGCAATGAGCAACCAAGTTCGACAGCCGATCATTCTTTGCACACAATCTCTGGTGCTCTCGTAGTCTAACATTTGCGCATCTTCCAGTCTGCCCAATAAAGCTATTGCCCCATGACAGAGGTATCCTGTAAACTACTTCCGTTGCACACGTGATGAACGTGCTTCTGTGCTTGGCAGCACAATCACCTTTCTTTTTGGTCTCGCCTTCTACCCTGTGCTTCACACGCGCGCAAGTGCTGCTCAGTTTCTCGGGAGCCGTAAAAACCACTTTCCCATCGTATCTGGATTCGAAATTTTTAACGTTATGCGCCATCTTGTGAACATAGGGCAGTGGGGCGATACGGTTTCCTTATCTTTCTCTTTGTCTTCGGGCTTGCCGGATTGTTTGATCTATCTCGCCACCTTTTTTACAGGATCTAGTAACCACATAATCTGGATACCCTGCCTTTTGCGATGACTGGATCTGAGCATGCGCACTGTTCTGCACTGTGTGTATACACATGACTTAGACACGGCCGCTCGTATCAAAGTTACAGCCAGCCCATCTTTAATTACTTTGGAATGTGCTGACGTGCAAGGCAATAGCGGCTTTTGCGACCTGGGCGCGTACTGCCAGCACGGATGTTCCGGGTAGAATGTTAGCGTTAATTCTAGAAACTGGCGGTGCGATTTCTTTTGCAGTTCTGTCGTAAAGTCCACTTCCGCTCTCTTTAAATAACTTGAGGATATCTACCGTCCTTTTGTTCATATTGTTGACTTCACACAAGATTAGATAATCGTCAACATAGCGAAATATTTTGAAAGCCAAACCATTCAACCTCTCCTGAATCAACCTGTCGACTCTGCTTAATAAAATATTTTTTAAGTACTGGGGCAACGCGAGAGCCTACGCTGGCATCCGCTCTTTTGAAGAAAGATTTGATTGTTAACGCCTACAAAAGTGGATTGCAAGTAAAACATGAGAAGTTTCATGAGAAGTTCCATTCACTAACATTTTTGTTCTATCAGTGAACATGACCTCATCATTGTCTTGCGTGATAAACGATTTCACAGCGGTCGTTAGCTCTTTAACAGCGAAGATGTTTAGGCTAGCCGTAATGTGCGGCCTATCAGAAAACTATCATCATCATGAACGGGTATGTGCCACAGAATTTGGGCAGATCCCACTACTCACCGCTATGGCATGGCCTGTAATAACCCTGAGAACGAGTGCAGAGAGAGAGAGAGAAGGAAAGAAAGAAAGAGAGAAACAAACAGAGAGACGGAAAGAAAGATATAAAGAAAGAGAAAAATTCTTGCCGTAAAAAAAATTCTTCACGATGCGGGATTCAAAAGCGCGCGTATTCTCAATCCGTAGGCGAGCATCCTAACCACTCGGCTATCCAGGCACGCTAGCATAGCATAGCCTTGTAGCCTATAGTATAGTGTAGCAAGGGGGTGGGAAAGGGAAGTGAGCTTGAGGAGAAGAGATGTGATGGTGAGGAGGAGGGCGAGGAGGGGGAAATTTCTCTACTCACCACTGGTTCGCTAAGCGAGAGAGAAAGCTGTAGAAAGACAGAGAGAGAAATAATGGTAACAAAGACAAACAGATAAAGACTTGGCACGACTATAGTGCGAAACTGCCATACTATGGAACGGGAAAGGCAACGGCGGCTGCGAGAAGAGCCCGAAGCGATGGAAGCCCTACGCCAAAGACGACGTGCCCGTAGATCTATGAGAGGTGCGAACGCTCGGTTCTGGAGTTCGGACATCCGTGTCGTGACTAACCTTGCTGAAGCCTGGCAACAACATAGAAGCTACCAGATTAGACTTCGGAATCGTCTAGTTTCGCTGTTTCAAGCCTTGCGCGACTTAGTGCAAGCTTCGCCAATTTTTTGTTTGGAAAGAAATTGAATAAGGAAATTGAATTCCTGAATACCACGCACAGGCGATAAACAAATTGTGGTACTTTTCGTGTTATTTTCTTATGTTCACAACCACTTTACCTCGCGCATGCGGGTACACGTTGACGCCTGTATCGCATGCAATAAACCTTCAGTCGAGAGTCAGCGCTGTCCGTGTGTGCTCCTTCGCCTTCGTCTCGTATTTCGCGCTTTACAATTCAATTCGTTATGAATCAAGACCAGTTGTCCCGGCTGTCCGTTCTGTTACCTAACCTAACCTAACCTAGCCTAACCTAAGTGTTGTCCTTTTACACACGGAAATGGCAAACAGATTTGCGGGCGTGTTTTGAAGTTCGAACTGAAGCTTGATGACAGAAGAGGCGAGATCGAATCCCAGCCGCGGCGGCCGCATTGCGACGGAGGCGAAATCCTAGAGACCCGTGTGATTAGATTTAGGTGCGTTAAAGAACCCCGGGTGGCCGAAATTTCCGGAGCCCTCCCCTACGGAGTCTCTCATAATCATATCGTGGTTTTGGGACGTGAAACCCTAACAATTATTATTGAAGGTTGAGGGCACGTCAGGGGCTGAGCTAAAAATTCGCAGCTGACATGAACTGAATATAGGCGTTTTTCGACTAACTTGGCCAGAGCTGGTCTGCGAAACGCCACTCATAACGCCGGTTGTTTCCGTCGTAGGTGCCGACCAAATGAGCTTGCGTGTAGTTCGTTGCAGATAATCAACGCTTATCGCCTGTGCATTTTTATGCCTCTTGAGTAACAGCGGCAGTAGCAAGCTTTTTTTTTAACGGTTAATCACAACAATCAATACAAATATATATATATATATATATATATATATATATATATATATTATATATATAATATATATATATATATATATATATATATATATATATATATATATTCTTTCACGCTGACTTATAATACGATCAGCACTTGCGCAAGATTTCTGATCAGAACTCTAGGGCACACGTGTTTTTCTGGTTATATTAGGCGCCGTAATAATTGTTGGGGTTTAGCGTCCCAAAACCACGATATGATTATGAGGGACACCGTAGTGGAGGTCTCCGGAAATTTCGACCACCTGGGGTTCTTTAACGTGTAGCCGTGGCTGTCCCCATAAAGTTTACATTATCAAGAACGCCGTAAAGGTGCGGAACAAACTCGAATTGACGATGGAGAGTCCCCTTATCAAGACGCTGGCTTCTGGTTTAGGCTCCCCTTGTTCGCACGCAGTTGATCAGTTAAAGAGTAATCTTACGTAGCTGCTAACCACATTTTCATGTCCCGCCACGGTGGTCTAGTGGTTATGGCACTCGGGTGCTGACCCGAAGGTCGTGGGATCGAATCCCGGCCGCAGCGGCTGCATTTTCGATGGAGCCGAAAATGTTTGAGGCCCGTGTACTTAGATTTAGGCGCACGCTAAAGAACACCAGGCGGTTGAAATTTCCGGAGCCCTCCACTACGGCGTCTCTCATAATCATATGGTGGTTTTGAGACGTTAAACCCCAGATATTATTATTAACCACATTTTCATCTCCTTGGCTTCCTCACCAGTTTTTACAAGCGGCTTTTACACCATGCTCTTACAGTTTTTACGTATTTGCCTGCTTATCCAGTTTTCACAAACGCTAAAAGGTTTAGAGGTCGTTCATATTGTGCAAGAACAAGCAGTAGTAGCTGACAAGGCCTCGTATAGACAAGAAGGTGAGGCAACGTCGACTAGGCGCTTTTTGCCAGAGGCGGACAAAGCCGGTCTGCGTTATAGACTGGCGATCGGCCATCGCTTCGATAGATCGTCCATTTCTTCACGCCGACGGCGCCGCGGTGTCAACCGCATAAGCGAAGAAGCGGCGAGAATCTGCGCGGCTGCGCGTGCCACTCTGGCAAGCGTGGCAGGCATGCTCCAAGACAGCTAGGAGGCGTGCACATCTTTACGGCATCCACGGGAGCCATCGAAAGCCACGGCATCCCATACAGAGGTGTGGACAGACTGGGCGAGATGGAGGAGACAAGGCCGCCCGGCCCTGTCAGTGGGGCACACGAGGAACTCGTTATATCGACGCCCGGCAATTTCCAGCTGCTCATGTGCACCGCTCTGAAGAAGGGGCGGAGAATGCTATAGAGTGCATAAGATGCGCGGCTGTGCGCCGGGCTGGCAGACGAGTCTGACGGCGCGGTAAAATCGGGGCGATCAGCATTATAGGAAGATGGGTTCTCGTAGATTCCTCTCCTCCATTCTTCGACTGGCGTCTGCTAAGTGCTTGCACCCACAGTAAATTAGTCAAACAGCGGACTTTAATTTGCCTGATTATGAGTGTGAAGGCCGATAAATGAACCCTTCTGGAGATCCCTGAGGACCCACTAGCGTTGCGTTTCATGTACTCCGATATTTCTGCTAAGTTATGAAAAACTTATCCAATATTTGGGATCATTCTTAAATGCGGTTCCGGCATACACTATGCATGCTTTGTGTGAGGCTGCACCGCCTTTGGCGACCGGACAAACAATGGTCCGAGATCGGGCTCACTGCAAATAGTTGTCACGTGGCGTCACACCATCATTTGCTAGACGACCACTAACAAGCGATGGTGTGGCGTCACGTGAAAAGTACAAAATGCTACTAAAGTCCACCAATGCAAAGGCACGGAAATTGATACGCGTTCTAGAAACAACCTTGATCATCATTGATTCTTTAATGTCAGTCGTTACGAAAGCCCTTTACAGATGTAGGCAAGAAGTTAGGAATAGAAGGGGACTCTCTGCTCGCGACAAAGAAGGCTCGACGCTGCTGCAGCTAAATCTCTGCGTCAGTGTGTTGCGTAGAAGGGAATCCTGTTCCTGTGCACGGTATATAAGGACATGCCAACAGCTGTACATGGCCAATGCCTGTGTTTACAAGGCAAGAAAAAAAGTTCATCATTTAAGCAGATTTCCCGACTACGCTGACTTCTATGAACTTCGCTTATATGTAGACAAACATTTCTTTCGTGGCCTTGAACGTCCATGTCTCATAACGCTTATGAGAGGACCAACGACGGCACCACTCTGCATCGTTGAACACCATGTATGAGCTAACTGTATACTTTGAACTCACTCACTCACTCACTCACTCACTCACTCACTCACTCACTCACTCACTCACTCACTCACTCACTCACTCACTCACTCACTCACTCACTCACTCACTCACTCACTCACTCACTCACTCACTGCTGCGGCGGCCAAAAGCTCTCCTATAGCGTCAAAAGGAGACAGAGATAAGGTGCGAAAGAACGTCGAAGTATGCGCGAAGCGTGCAACCCAACACCGCAGATTGCGCATCCCCGTCTTAGGCAAACGGTTCTGTGCGAGGCGGCCGGCCGGCCATTCTTTCGTTCTCGTTAACAATCGCGCGCACGCGTGTGTGTTGCGCGTCGGTCCGTTAGCATAGCGGCAGTGGCGGGCTACAGCGCAGTGGCCACGCGGCGGCGGCCACACTTTCCAAGGACTCCCGTTTGACTTTCTCAAACCAGAGCGCAGCACACCCCGCGTGCGCTTGCTCCTACACAGTATACATGCATGCGAAACGGACGGAACCTTCTGCGCGCGTCTCCAGCCCTGATCTCAGGCGGTCAAGGCGAGCTTTCCCGTTGCGGGGGCCCGGCGAATCCTTATAGCGAAGGCACCATTGTATGCATGCGCGCTGGCACAATACTCGCGAGGAGTGAGCGAGCGGCGGCCTGGCTTCGCAACCCGTGGAACCCGGCTCTTCCTTCTCACTCGTCTGCCCAGCATTGTCTCGCGAATTAACGTGTCCGCCACCCTCTGCCCGATGTCGATTCTTTTCCGGAGCCAAGGTTACCGCATGCTGAATCCCCCGTGAGCGTCCAGGATTGAAGACGCCCGATCGATGCCCCTGGTTGTCTAGCTTGTCTGAGTAATGAGCCTGCTCTCTTCTCAGGCTTCAAGCCATTTGCGTGCCTAACTAAACGCCCGATACCGAAAATAAAAACAGTATTCAACGAAAACAGTACGAACAGGCACACGCATGCCGGAAAGAGGAAAGTTAATGCCGCGTTTGTCGTGCCGTCTGTGAATATGGGGGCATAGTCTTCTGCTTGCTGCATCTGCCTGTTACACGTGTCTGCCGTTGCTATTGCGTATGAAAGAGGGGTGCAATTTGAACTTAAGTTAATTTCATTGCGCAAGCAAATAATCGCTACGAAGCTTTCCTGACAGGCACATCGTGTCTGAGTCAACACGTACGTCCTACATCGGGCATTACTAGCTCAACACTGGGTTTTATGATTGGTCCATCTTTAAGTGCTACTTGGGGTAACTTGGTCGAGGATTCAATTGATCATTGGTTGCAACGACCAGTTAAACTTGCCTCATGTAGATTTCCAACTTGTTCACTTTTAAACGCACGCCTAAGTTGTTTGCCGTCTTCGTGACATCAATGTTCGAGAAAGGCGATCCACCTTGAATATTTAGGTACAGACAACCGCCTTATTAAAAAAAAGTGCTCGGAACATTCAAGGCATTTCGTTCTACGGAACACTTCGTTGTAAAGGTTGCGCTCCGTAACGCTAGCAATATATCCGAGGCGCAGGGAATCGTTATCAATTTCGTTTAGTAGTAGGCGGGAGCCGGCGAATGGAAACACAGTGTGCTATAAAACATGTACCAACAGGCACAATTAAGGGCTTAAAAAAAGGCTGGCCGGCGTCCCGATTGGCGGACTTATCTTTCTCGAAGTTGGCGGGTTAGACTTAAAAATGGGTTGGTCGGTCATGTCACGTCACGTGATGTCGCGGTTTACTTGCCATCTGGAAAAGAGAATGGAAAGGCAACATGGCAAGCATATATGGCAAGTACCGACAGCGACACAACGTGACGTGACGTCAACGACTAGCCCCTTTAAAGCTAACCCGTTAAAGATGACAAGGCGCCTATATATGACAGAAGTAGGTACCACCCATCGAAACGTCGGCCAGCCTGTATGAGACCCTTATTCCTGTTAATGCAACCTCCCCCTACAGCCCGCTTATATAGTTGTATAGGGACATTCTACCCTTCGCGTAGCCAGTGGGGTGTTGGGGGGTTCGAACTCCCCGCCCCACCTCGATCTTTCTTTTAAATTTTTGCACGTGTATATACAGCGGGGGTCTCAAGCTCACCTCAGCTAGCGGGTCACAGTCAGGAAATTTAGTCCCGCGAGGGCCGCGACAGCGAAAAAGGGTTAAAATGGGGAGGAGTACAATATGTCATTTAACACTGCGATTTAAAAGAACGCATTCCCCATATCTAATATACGGGTCATTTCTGAAGGAGATTTGGCGTCAGGTTTTGAGAAACATATCGATACTGATCTCCATAATGACTCAAATCTGGACGCCGATTCTGAATTATAAAGATTTTGTTCCACGGTTATGTTACAGCACACGGTGACCGTGCCTCACGAAAAAAAAAATTGCTTGAGACCAGTTGCGTCTATGTAGCTTACCCGCACAAAGCGTTATTAATCGCAATAGGCGAGTAAATATAATGTGAGTACCATTTAACAAAGTCACAAATTTATTTATTTATTTATTTATTTATTTATTTATTTATTTATTTATTTATTTATTTATTTATTTATTTATTTATTTATTTATTTATTTATTTGTGAAGCCGCGGACCGCTAGCGACGCGTCCGCGGGCCGCGTGTTTCAGCTAACTCTAGCCATGCAAAGTGTAAAAATATGCCGGCACACTCTATGAAAACGACACCGAATGCATGTTGCTGACTACTTCATGGAGTAGGTGACACTAGATTTCTGTGTTCTGCTTAATTGCTTAAGTAGCTGCATTATTTACCTAACTTTTGAAGCAACGAAGCAGGTCAAGAAATTCTGAGAAATTTGTAGATTGATTCCCAGGACGTCCGATTTGACAGTTTCTAACTTTCTATCAAGTATTAGTGTTTTGCTTACGTCAGATGCCCGCGAAATACAAAAGTATGCCACGTGACATTCCCGTGGGCGCGCCGTGATTGAGTGCTCCCTAACGTTCCGCGTACAAACAGTATGCTCCCTTCGCTGCGGTTTATGGCAGCGATAAACAGACGCAACGGTTATCACTTGTGCACGCTTCCGCAAGCTACGGGTGCGTCATCGCACAGCCACCACTATCGTCGCTGCCTTGTCACATTTTAAGCGGCATCGCACCCAGCCAAATACTACAGCCGTTTGCGCGCGCAACGTTAGAGAGCACTGCAATCACGGTGCGCATATGTACGTACAGTCGCGCTCATAATGACTTGCAACACCGGAGCGCGTGGCCTCAAGAGTTTAAAGATTCCGCATTCCTTCCACTAGCCCTTATTTCTACAAATAAACGCTGTTCCCTCACTGGGGGATGTTCCCAAATAAGAAAATAATATTATGTTACAGAAATGAAGCAAGTTGAAGCCGTGCGCAATCATTAAAGTCGTGAGGCCACGCGCTCCCGTGTTGCAAGTCATATTGAGCGCGCCTGTACATGCCACGTGGTATATCTTTATGTATTTCGCGAGCATCTGTAATAAGCAGAAAAATACTAATACTTGATAGACAAAGTTAGAAACTGTCTAATCTGAAGTTTTGTGAACCGATCTACAACTTTCTCATCGAAGTGCCTTGCCCAACTTCGTTGCTTCAAAAGTTAGCTAATTAATCTTGCTTAATTAAGCAGAACACCAAAATGTGGGACTTACTCCTTGCAATAGTCAGCCACATGCATTTGGTCGCGTCGTCATATATTTTTAAACTCTAGTTAGAGTTAGTGGGTACACACGGTATACACGCACGCATACAAGCACTCACACGACCGTACATAAAGCTTGGCTAACCCCTTCCCCCCCCCTTCCCCCCCCCCCCCCGAAAAAAAAAAGCATTTCTGTCTACGCCCCGCCTTCCACCGATGCGTGAGCAACGAGATTTAATAACCTCTGTTCTCAGTGATGTAGCGGAAGCTGTTCTTTGCGCTTGCTGATTATGTACACGTGCTTGTATCAGGAGTGCAAAATATTTTTAAAAGCCGGTGAAGACGTTCGAACTTCGAAGCACACATACGACGATGCCGGGGTAGTGGCGCCAGCCTGCGTCGAATTTTTAATCCGGTTGCCTGCTGCGTCTCGTGATATTCCCTTTCTTACCACAAGGCGGATTCAACGAAAACAGTACAAACAGGCGCACGCATGCAGTTAAGAGGATAGTTAATGCCGGGTTTGTGATGCCGTCCGTGAATATGGGGGCATAGTCGTCTGCGTGCTGCTGCACGTGTCTGTCGTTGCTATTGCGTATGAAGGAGGGTGTGCGATTTGAACTTAAGTTAATGTCATTGCGCAAGCAAATAACCGCTACGAAGCTTTCCTGACTGGTACATCGTGTCTCAGTCAACACGTACGTCCTACATCGGGCAATACTAGCTCAACGCTGGGTTTTATGATTGGTCCATCTTTAAGTGCTACTTGGGGTAACTCGGTCGAGGATTCAGTTGATCATTGGTTGCAGCGACCAGTTAAACTTGCTTCATTTAGTTTTCCAACTAGTTTACTTTTAAAAGCACTATATAGGGCACGCCTAAGTTGTTTGAAAGCACGAAAGGCGTTTGCCGTCTTCGTGACATCAATGTTCGAGAAAAGCGCGCCACCTGAAATATTTAGGTACAGACAACCGCCTTAAAAAAAAAGTGCTCGGAAGATTCAAAGCATTTCGTTCTACGGAACACTTCATTGTAAAGGTTGCGCTCCGTAACGCTAGCAATATATCCGAGGCGCAGGCAGTCGTTATCAATTTCGTTTAGTTGTATGCGGCAGTCGACGAATGGAAACATAGTGTGTTCTAAAGCTTGTACGAACAGGAATAATTAAGGGCCTCAAGAAAGGCCGGCCGGCGTCCCGATTGGCGGACTTATCTTTCTCCAAGTTGGCGGGTTAAGTTTAAAAAGGGGTTGGTCGGTCACGTCACGTCACATGATGTCGCTGTCTACTTGCCATCTGGAAAAGAAACAGGAAAGGCAACATGGGCAAGCATATGGCAAGTACCGACACAACGTGACGTGACGTCAACGACTAGCCCCTTTAAAGCTAACCCACCAAAGATGAAAATGCGCCTATGTATGACAGAAGTAGATACCACACATCGAAACGTCGGCCAGCCTGTATGAGACCCTTATTCCTGTTAATGCAACCTCCTACAGCACGCATAGTTGTAGGGACATTCCACCCTTGGCGTAGCCAGGGGTGTGTTTGGGGAGGGGGGGGGGGGTTGAATCTCCCTCCCCACCTTGATCTTTTTCCTTTTTTTAATTTTTGTACCTGTATATACCGCGAGGGTCTCAAGCTCACCTCAGCTAACGGGCCGCAGTCAGGAAATTTAGTCCCGCAAGGGCCGCGACAGCGAAAAAGCGTTAAAAATGGGGAAGGTGGGGGGGGGGGGGGGGGGGGGGGGGGGGAGTACAATCGTCATTTAACACCGCGATTTAAAAGAACGCATTCCCCATATCTCATACGCGGGTCATTTCTGAAGGAGTATTGGCGTCAGGTTTTGAGAAACGTATCGATAATGATCTCCAGAATGACTCAAATCTGGACGCCAATTCTGAAATATAGAGATTTTGTTCCACCGTTATGTTTCCACACATGGTGACCGTGCCTCGCAAAAAATAAATAAATAAATAAATGCTTGAGACCAGTCCCGTATATGTAGCTTACCCGAACAAAGCGTTATCAATCGCAATAGGCGAGTAAATAATGCGGGTACCATTTAACAAAGTCACAGGTTTATTTATTTATTTATTTATTTATTTATTTATTTATTTATTTATTTATTTATTTATTTATTTATTTATTTGTGAAGCCGCGGGCCGCGTGTTTGAGACCCTTGATATACAGGGTGCCCCAGCTAGTTCTAGACCGAATGCATGTAGCTGACTACTTCATGGAGTAAGTGACACTATATTTCTGTGTTCTGCTTAATTGCCTAATTAGCTGCATTATTTACCTAACTTTTGAAGCAACGAAGCAGGTCAAGAAATTCTGAGAAATTTGTAGATTGATTCCCAGAACGACTGATTTGACAGTTTCTAACTTTCTATCAAGTATTAGTGTTTTGCTTACGTCAGATGCCCGCGAAATACAAAAGTATGCCACGTGACATTCCCGTGGGCGCGCCGTGATTGCAGTGCTCCCTAACGTTCCGCGTACAAACAGTATGCTCCCTTCGCTGCGGTTTATGGCAGCGATAAGCAGACGCAACGATTATCACTTGTGCACGCTTCCGCAAGCTACGGGTGCGTCATCGCACAGCCACCACTATCGTTGCTGCCTTGTCACATTTTAAGCGGCAGCGCACCCAGCCAAATACTACAGCCGTTTGCGCGCGCAACGTTAGAGAGCACTGCAATCACGGTGCGCATATGTACGTACAGTCGCGCTCATAATGACTTGCAACACGGGAGCGCGTGGCCTCACGAGTTTAAAGATTGCGCACTCCTTCCACTAGCCCTTATTTCTACAAATAAACGCTGTTCCTCACTGGGGGGATGTTCCCAAATAAGAAAATAATATTAAGTTACAGAAATGAAGCAAGTTGAAGCCGTGCGCAATCATTAAAGTCGTGAGGGCCACGCGCTCCCGTGTTGCAAGTCATATTGAGCGCGACTGTACATGCCACGTGGTATATTTTTTTGTATTTCGCGAGCATCTGTAATAAGCAGAAAAACACTAATACTTGATCGACAAAGTTAGAAACTGTCTAATTGGAAGTTTTGTGAACCGATCTACAACTTTCTCATTGGAGTGTCTTGCCCAACTTCGTTGCTTCAAAAGTTAGCTAAGTAATCTTGCTTAATTAAGCAATTAAGCAGAACACCAAATTAGTGGGACTTCCTCCATGCAATAGTCAGCAACATCGCGTCGTCACATATTTTTAACTTTAAGTTAGCGGGTGCACACGGTATACACGCACGCATACAAGCACTCGTACGAGCGTACATAAAGCTTGGCTAAAACCCCACGCCCCCCCCCCACCCCCTGAAAAAAAAAGCATTTCTGGCTACGCCCCGCCTTCCACCGATGCGTGAGCAACGAGATTGTATAAGCTCTGTTCTCAGTGATGTAGCGGAAGCTGTTCTTTGCGCTTGCTGATTATGTACACGTGCTTGTATCAGGAGTGCAAAATATTTTTAAAAGCCGGTGAAGACGTTCGAACTTCGAAGCACACATACGACGATGCCGGGGTAGTGGCGCCAGCCTGCGTCGAATTTTTAATCCGGTTGCCTGCTGCGCCTCGTGATATTCCCTTTCTTACCACAAGGCGGCTAATTGTGAGGTCTCGTCCAGCGTTCTGGTTGTGCCGGAGACGGTGTCCTTGTTTCTTCAAGACCAAACACGTGTTATCATATGCGTGCACCGAGTCATTATAGTGTCTAGAACAAGGGCCTAGGCACATGTTTTTTTTTTTTCGGGGGCGGGGGGGGGGGGGGCGGTTGAGGTTAACGACCAGTTATGCTTGTTCGTGCGTGTGGTTGCATGTGTGCGTGTATATACACACACGCAAAATTGAAAAAATTCTGCATGCGTATAACAAGGAGGGGGGGGGGGTCTGAACCCCCGCCCCGCGCTTGCTACAGCAATGGCCTAGAATATAGTATATTCTAAGCGCTACAGAGTCTACAGTGAAATTGATTTGT
Source organism: Rhipicephalus sanguineus (assembly GCF_013339695.2). Taxonomy (NCBI): domain Eukaryota; kingdom Metazoa; phylum Arthropoda; class Arachnida; order Ixodida; family Ixodidae; genus Rhipicephalus; species Rhipicephalus sanguineus. The sequence continues at coordinate 153,281,059 of NC_051181.1, read as the reverse complement.
CGGAGCTGGTGACAGTGAGACTGGCGCAGCGCCCCCCCCCCTACACACACGCACATACACACACACTCTTAATCGAAGCCTTTACTCCACCCTTTATCCAGTCATACATTCCGGACTCCTTCAGCGGCAGCATCGCCAGTAATGACCTATTTTCAAATTGATCCATCGTGTGACTTCGATATGCCGCGAGAACCTCAACAGACAATAGGAAACATGCTTGCACCGCATCAGATTAAACGTCGCCTGCACTAATTACTTCAAGAGCAAAATTAAGCTGACGTACTCACCACTGTGCGTTCAATGTAACATCCCAGAAGACCTGAAACATGTTCTGTGTGAATGCAGGCGATACGCATCAGAGAGATCTCTGAAGGCGGCCTTTCACCTTCAACGGGACTCGTGTGTGAATGAGACATATTCTGGGACCATGGCGAAGCAGCACCTGTGCGTTACGCGCCACGACAGCGCTGTTGACTTTTTTGAGGGCCACGAGCCTTAACGAAACTTTGTAAACAATGTAACCTGTGTGTGTGTGTGTGTGTGTGTGTGTGTGTGTGTGTGTGTGTGTGTGTGCGTGTGCGTGCGTGCGTGTGTGTGTGTGTGTGTGTGTGTGTGTGTGTGTGTGTGTGTGTGTGTGTGTGTGTGTGTGTGTGTGTGTGTGTGTGTGTTGTTATGTGATTATTAGTGTATATATCATAATCATCACCGAGCACCCGCAGTAGGCGAATAGCCATGGCTGAAATCTCCAGCTTTTCATTAAAACATTTCTCCTCTTTCTGTCTCAAAACCAAATAAAATTTCCGCAGAAGCTTGCAGTGTAGTCGGGCCGGCACGAAGTAAAGATCCAAATGGCAAAAGAAATCTGCTCATATCTCGGCCTCAACAACATCGAACGCATTGCCTTCCGGAGGTGGCACGACTCCTGGCTCAGTTCCTTTTCCTGTCACGACGGGGTGAAGGTCCACACCTACAATCTACCCCAGACGACTTCCACTGTGTCGCAGTATTCGTAGGAAGCGACCGGCTTCCGTCGGTGGCAGCTGATCGATGCGAATCGCAATATTTGAATCGCAGGGCACCTTGGAGATGGTGACGTACTGTGTCGATGGAATTTATGGGAAATTGCTTCAAAAAACCATGAATTATTGCAGGCGCAGTTTACCAGAGTATTGCGTTACGTAATTTGCTTCGCAGCTCAGGCATTCAAGTCAAGAGAAGTTCTGCTGGGCAGTGACTGAAGGTTTGAGAAGGAGACCTCGACACCATAGGTACAGTGCACTAGAAGTACACTGTACCATATAGGCGTGCGCGGGGGTTCTCCATGACACTCCACTTTCATGACGGGGCAGATACGACTGAGTAATGGTATGGGTGAGACTTCGAGCCAATTAGGGGAGCGGTCGCCCCCCTTCGCCCGTACTCACGCCTATGCTCAACACGGCCCTGCCTAAGCCTGACTGACAATATTTTTTTTCTCTCCTTGGACGTCACTAAACTCAAGGAATGTCAGTGTTCCTGAGCGCAGTTATACCGTGAAAGCGCTTCTATTCGCAGCGATAAGCGCACGAGCGCGCGCAGGAGTTGAGCAACGGCATTAGCTGCATCACAAATAACACCGTGTCAAGGAGACATCTCGAGCAAGCGGTTGACGTGAATGTCCTGTGTGCAGAAGTGAGGCCTCCGCATCAGAATACACCCAAACTTTCGCACCTGAAAACAACTATGTGTATAGTTAGCTCATACTGTCCTACTAAAAACGACGTGTGAACGAGAAGAGCATAGCAAACACCATCCCACGCGCTGTCTAACTGTTGCCACTCCCAGAGAAAGAACAGGAAACAAACATGCCATGGCCTTTAGCAAATATCAAAAGCCAGCAATGCCGCCACTCTTCCAGCGAAAATACGGATGTTTACGTCTCTTTCTGTGCATGCCTTCACTTCGCTCTCAGTACGGCATACAAAGCACAAAACCAGATAAGAGGAAGGAAGTGGCAGATGGTTGACATTCCACACATGAAGCTTATCATAGTGAACACGCATTTTTGGCCTTTTTCTTTGCTACATTTTGTTGCCGTTTGCATCCTTTTTAAAATATACGCGATACATCGCGCTATTTTGTGCGCGTCTCGCGCGATGCGCACGCTTCTGCGCCAACACGGGGAAAATCCCGCACTGCTTGCTTCGTCTATCTCGGCTGCCACCGTGGATTGATTCATCACAACCACCGCTGATGTAGCCCTCGAGTCTGGCATTTCACACAGGAAGGCCAAGCGGCTAAACACGCCCGTGTGTCTCGCCTGCCTGTTTCCTTTTACTCTCCGCTATCTATTTATCCTTCTCCCCCTTTCTCTTGTACGCGTCTAAGGCAAGTTCCGCCCAGCCTGATATAAGCGGATCCGCAAACACATTTCCGATGATAGCGCAAGGGCCAAGGGCCGCACCGCATGCGAAATAAGACCAGCCGTCAATAGCGAAAGAAAGAAAGAAAGAAGAAAGAAAGAAAGAAAGAAAGAAAGAAAGAAAGAACTTGGCATTGCCTTGCCTTCGAGTGTCTTGAACTGCGTGCTCTTCGCTGGCGGTGCCACATTGGAACCAGCCGCGTCGTATATATCGGGTCTTCGCTCTGCGTATCGGGCCGTCCCCTACGCGAGATGCAGTTCCTCGGCGCGTCGCTCGCGCTGTTCGCTCTCCTGAGCGTGGCCAACGCCAAGGTGTACGGCCGCTGCGAGCTCGCTTCGATTCTCGTGCGCAACGGGATCCCCAGGAGTAAAGTTCCCGATTGTGAGTATTCAACGATAGCTTCGCCAGGTTGAGACACCTTATCACCAAATCGAGCGTCATGACACATTAGCAGCGCGTCCTTTTTTGTTCTGTAAGTAGGGAACCGTATATTGCGCGTTGCTTAACTTGGTTTTAAGTGTCAAAACCACGATATGGAACGGTGTAACTGAAGGTGATGTATGTCGCTCTTTCGCACCAATGCTCTAATTCCATTTGAAAGTTCAGGCCACTGAAGTGCGTACAGTCGGCATTGAATGTTTAGAGACCACTAGGTCTCGGGAAAACTTTGCATTCCCAGCAATTTGCGACTGCATTCAGTCGAACAGCACAGCACATGTTCTTAGCGCATGTTAGCACTGGCCGGAAATCTAAATTCAAGGCTACCAGGCCAGCCGAAGCAGCGGGAATATCCAGCTTTTTCTTGTGTCCGGTGGTCCCTACACTTTTGGCGCTGACTGTACTTACACCACAGCCGACGTGGTAACTTAGCAGCTAAGAAGTCGCTCCGCTAAGCTCGAAGATTCGATTCCCGGCCGCGGCGGCAGCATTTCGATGGTGACGAAATGCATACCAACATTGCTCTTAGATTCAGGCGCACGTTGAACAACCGCAGGTGGTCAAAATCGGACCGGAGTCCTCCAACTACAGGACAGGTGCCTCATTAGCACACCGCGGTTCTTGCGCGTAAAATCTCAAAGTCAAATTTTTTTCGTCCGCACACAGCTTCTTTTAAATAAGTTTTCTTCTCTCTCGTACTAATACCAATACAACCGCATATATTCGCATACATCTACCAATGTGTAACCAGTAACTTATGTAAACGGCACCTCGTTGACTAACCAGTCGATTCTTACTCAGTGATCTTTCTTTTTTTTTTCATTTTCCTTCAGGGATCTGCTTGGCACAGGCGGAGAGCTCTCTGAATTCCAAGGCTGTCAACAGGAACCGAAACCGTAGCATTGACTATGGCATTTTCCAGGTTTGTACCTCGCAAGGCCCAATTTTCTTTACACGTTTTACTTTGGCAACAAGACATTATTTTTCAAACCTCTATTAACTTGGACTCTCAGTGTTTCTATATGCGGGCGACCATTGAACAACACTATTAGATACAAATAATTTGAGTTGCTTTCATAGTTACAAGCATCATCATCATAGTTACAAACGTCCCCTACACTTTCCTTGTAATGATGGGGCACTAACGCACTGGCTGAGCTGAGGCGTTTCTGATAAAAAGGGCAGGTGGCCAGTGCGTTAGTGTCCCATCACTAGATTTAAGTGAGAAAGAAGCGATCTTTTTGAAAGATGGCCTGTAGACATCTGGAGTTTAGATTGCGCGATGCCCTTTGCTTCTCACTAGAGTTGACACGTGTTCATGTGTGGTGGCACGTTTTTACGGCTCGGGTTAGTGTAGTTTCCGGCGCATGCCTTGACTCTGTTTCAGTGGCTCATGATGAATTGTTAGTTCTGCTATGTTTCTATTTCTGTTAAGAGATGACCTTGTTCGGCAGCCTATATAAATCGGCGTGATTTCTGATAATAAACAGTTGGAAGTTGGCGCCCATGTCTGTCAGTTCGTGTCTTCGCTTCGTCCTCGTCCTCTTTGCGCCATACCAGTTTTTCCTCGAGTAATGAACCAACTAGCTCAGCAACAAGCCCTGTTGGTAGTCAGGCTACAAGGAAATCTCAAGTTATCCAAAACCACTTCTACTCTACAACAAACAGAACAATAACCTGCATGATGGCAAACCGACGCGTTTCTTATAAACGGCGCAGAACCGCCAACCGATATTTCCGCATGCTTAGCAGCCCTGTCTCTCCTTATCAACAATCTTTGTCAAAATCTTTATGTCGCTAAACGAGGTTTCATTATGCGGACGCCCGTACGCTAACGTGAGACGCATCTCTGTTCACATTTCAGATCAACAACGGCTATTGGTGCAGTCCGGGACCGCACAACGAATGCAGGGTCTCATGTTCCGGTACGTGCTGAACATTACTACACGTGTATACTCTTCAATGCCAAAGATATGCGCGCTTGTCTTGTTGCACAAGGGGTTTGTTAGTGCCATATTTAGAGTATATCCGCCGTAAACGTCGAATAACAGATTTCCCTACGTATCTATACGCCGTTTTAACGCGATAGCGTTAACGAGCTTGTTTCGCAGAAATTCCGGTGTCGGCGTCGTTGGTTGTGAACGAAACATTGGCTTTGACTCTAAGCGAAAATTCGAGGTATAGATATATTCGTTTCGAGTGGAATCGAACCCAGGCCTTCTGCGTGGCATGCAGGTATTCCACCAGGGAGACGCGCCATTGTTTGAAACTTTTTCGGAAAAAGAACCCTACACGAATGCCATGCAGTGCGAGGAGGCATGTAATATTGCGTGGCAGAGCGTAGAATTGCATCAGGCGTCGAAACATGTGTATTGCGCAACGAGTCGATAGCTTAAAGGCCCACCCATTACAAAGCGCTCAGGCATAATTAGTTATCAGCATCAACAACAGCATCAACAAAGTGAGCAGCTGCATCGCAAGTACGCGTGTTGCCTTACGGACGCGTAGTGGGTACTTCAATTCACGAAAGGAAAAATTATGACGTAGTGGGCACTTCGCAAGTGTACTTGCAGTAGGCATCCTAGGACAGTTTGGAACGGTCATTGTTAAGCGCACACACGATTCCTTTCCTTGCCACACGGTTGAGGTGTCTGCCGAGAAGCGAAGCAAGGTTACCCATTTAGACGGCGATACGAAGAGGGCCGAATTACACTATCGCATTCTACGCTTGAACATCCTGTGAAGGAACAGCGCGGATGTAAAGCGAAGACAAAAGGAAGAAGAAAGAAGAGGAAGACAGCTCATAGTGCCACGCGCGCTTCTTTTTAAAATGTAAAAAAAAATCAAATGTATCTGTTTCATCTTGTTCTTGACAAGTGTTCATATATGCGCATGAGTGGTTCCAGAAGGTTCTTAGCGTATATGTTGTTTCCTCAATAAAGTTTCAGTTGATAGTCAGCGCTCGTCTTGTCTGTTTCTTCTTCCTTTTGTCTTCGTTTTACATCCGCGCTGTTCCTTCACAAGATTTACAATCACCAACTTGCCCAAATGTGCATCCTTTATACTCTTGAAGGCGAAGCTCAAGTGTCATCTGCAGGTTTTTTTAAACAAGACGTAGGAGAATCGCTCAGTGACAGCATGGGTGGATCGTGTGGGGTGTTACCCGTTCACAAAAGTGACAGCAAAAAAAAAAAAAAAGAAACAAAATTATGTTCGCCAGTGAAATGTAGCCTGAAAATGAGAAAACATAGACTGAAGGCAAAAGAAAATTGTAAGTATAGTCACTATAATTGATGCAGACTATGGTGCTCGTCTTATATGCATGCAATTTAGTATTTTTTTTGTTATCGTTGATAGGCTCATAGTGGTCCTTATGCTATTGTTGCCCGCGGGTGGGGGTCATTTCACTTACCTTGTCGTATTTAACTTCATTATTTTTTTACTTCACGTAAGCACACACCACTCGTGAAGTACTGCACGCGACACTGTGACCAGTGCTACCCATCCTGCTGAATAATTAATGCTGAAGAATTAATGTCCCTTTTTCTTTTTGCCATTTTCATCACTGAACAGCCTTGAAGTCGGATAACATCGGCCCGTCCATCAAGTGCGCGAAGCAGATCTACAAAAGACACGGATTCAATGCATGGTATATCAATGTTCCCTCGGGATTTATATTATGGCTAGTCATAATAGTGACTTAATCACGCTATTTAATTACCATTGCGTTCCATGCTGCGAATGCGCTTTTTGAAGGAACACTGAAGAAAAAAACTTGGTTCCTTAAGAGTGATAAAGCTCTCCTTTGAATACCTACCTTAGTTCCAACAGAACAGTTTGTTGACCTTGTTGGTATTCGCTAAAGGAGGCACTTTTGCCGCCGTTTATTACTGTGCATTTATTTTGGACACTTTAGGAACACACTTTTAGGAATTGTGCCTCTTGATATGCGAGAAGAATATGACCTTCACTTCTGGTTATGATACCCCTTAAGATGTAAATAACTAATGCAAAAGAAAATGAAGGCCACACAACCATCTTTTCCTCTTCATCAGCTACGACATCTATGTTTTCAACGCATTACGCTTTCCTCCGTACTTGGCGAAGTGCCACTCTGTAGATGCTCTAAAAGCTTTGCAGGTTTAGTCTTTGACTCCCTCAGAATGCGCAACAGACATTTCTTCCTTGCCGAGATGGTGTTAAAATAATAATAATAATAATAATAATAATAATAATAATAATAATAATAATAATAATAATAATAATAATAATAATAATAATAATAATAATAATAATTACACCATCTCCCGCTAAAGGGGACAATGAGGCGATGCGAAGCCGGAGCACTTGCACGATCGCGTTCCGTTGGCGTTCATTGGGCATGCTACCGACCTCGCGTCGTGGAACGCGAAGAGGGACGCTACGCGCTTCGTATCTTCCATCTAGCCTGGCCGTTAATTCTCACAGGGCGAGCGGGAACGCGGTCGACAGGCGGGCGACAGGGGGCAGCGTAGGAGAGGAGAGAGAAGGGGAGGGGACGCGCATGCGCTCGAGCTCATCGCGGCGTTGCCCCGGAGAGAATTTCGGCATGTCTAGCCCGCGTTTCAGAGGAAGAGTAGAAAGGGGGAGGGGAGAGAGAAAGTGGAGAGGGGTATGGGAGAGGGAAAGTGGAGAGGGTGAGTGGAGAGGGGAAAGGGGAGATGGGGAGAGGACAGGGGGAATGGTGAGGGAGAGTGGAGAGGAGTGTGTGGAGAGGGTATGCGCATGCGCAGTAAGGGTGGTCACGCCGCACACCACCACCACCACCACCACCGGATTGAGCTCCGCCTTAAGATACTTCGCATCTAATAATAATAATAATAATAATAATAATAATAATAATAATAATAATAATAATAATAATAATAATAATAATAAAACCTCTGGGAGCTCTTGGTGAGCTGGCGAGGGAACTTCAAGGCACTTGTTTTTCTTCTGTCTGTTCTGTCCTATATAGCAAGCCTTTAGTCCGTTATGTTTACAATAGACGGATGTTTTAAAGCTCGGGTTTTTCCGGATTTCGCTCTCCTACAAAAGCATAATGACTTACATATGCATAACACTACTGGTGGTTGACAGTTCCGAACCCTTATGATAGACTGGTAACGTCCGCGAACAATCTTTCCGCATACACTAGCCGTTAGGAGGCCAACAAAATGAAAGTTGCTCATTCGAGTGTTTCCTTTAACAGTGGACCGAACTGTACGTGTAGCTTTACGCATTCTAAGAAGTGTCCTAAAACAATTAAAAATAAACTGTAACGTAGAGGCGACTGCACGTACCTGCCTGTGAGATACAGTGCTTTGACCTGTTCCTTTCTCGTCTACTTATTTAATAAGTGATGTGATTACTTGTCATTCATCAGGTACGGATGGAAGCGCAAGTGCAAGGGGAAGAAGCTCTCGTCCTACGTCAAGGGATGCCGCTATTGATCGTCGCTGAATTACTGCATAATCACAGTGCCCAAGAACTTGCAGCATAGCTTTGACATTTTATTGCTTGCAACCTCTCACTGAGGGTGCTACTATAAAGGTCACACAGTAAAGAAAGCGCGGCCACTTCAGTTGGCATTTTCAGTGCTCAGCTATTCAAACGCAATACTTGGACTCCTGGATTGCCCCAGTTTTCTGCGCCATCGATTAGCACTCGTGACACCAAGCTTATTCATTATAACGTATGGTGAAGCAAGGAGACCTGTGTGAAGCGATGTGAATGAGAAAGTAAAATAAAATTGTTTTCTGACAGCGGTCTGGTTACTTTTGCGGTACGCACTGTGCAATGCTTTTATCATATACTGTACAACGGCCTCAGCAAACTGAGCATGTTTCACGTAAATGTCCGCAGCTTTCTCATCTTTCCCACACTGCTCACTTTCAAATAGCATATTTGCCTAAACTTCGCTTGTTAAGGCTTAACATGCTCCACCACCTTGCATGACCACTGCTCAATTTGACTACACAGTTTACGTACGCGTGCTCCCCCGTCTAGCAATAACTTCAGAATTTGTATTCGAAGTAAATTATGATCGTTCAGTTTGCCAATATGAATGGGTAGTCAAAACCAGATGCCGCACTTAATGGTGCATAGATAGATAGATAGATAGATAGATAGATAGATAGATAGATAGATAGATAGATAGATAGATAGATAGATAGATAGATAGATAGATAGATAGATAGATAGATAGATAGATAGATAGATAGATAGATAGATAGATAGATAGATAGATAGATAATAGATAGATAGATAGATAGATGATAGATAGATAGATAGATAGATAGATAGATAGATAGATAGATAGATAGATAGATAGATAGATAGATAGATAGATAGATAGATAGATAGATAGATAGATAGATAGATAGATAGATAGATTCTGTGGTTTTTAATTTATTTGATGACAAATATTCGACAAGTTGTGCGTTCGCCTTTGATGACGTCACACTTTACAATTCGCTTGCCGACGTTTAGAAAACATTTTTCTTCGTCTTTCGCATCTATTCCCTCCCCACCTTTCACCTATGTACGGTAGTCAACTGAAGCGTCGCTACGGAGCATGACGGTAACAGTGCGGGAAAGCCCTCACGGCCTATCCGCCAAAAGTTGACTTATGAGTCAGCTTCTGCTATGTCAGTCACTCAGCGCGAAAGGGCGTGTTCCAGACCAGGGTTCTACACCGTAAGAACGCAGCTGAACAGCGCTAAAGGTAAAAAGACCGAACAGTTGTTGAAGACACCCGCTCGCGTTGATACGAATCTAGGCATAAAGCTGATAAAGCGGCGGGTCGCATACTCAGGAGTTAGGTAACTGGCTAGAACACTAGGGAAAAGAAAAGATTACGAGGGAACTGCGCGGATCAGTTCTGAACACTACTAGTAAAATAAACATAGAGGAATACATCACGGGAACTGAACCTTATCACGTGATATAGGCAAGGGGCCAATCCTGTACGTACCCCCGAGAAATCGAGGATTACGGAGGAGAGTATAGTGAAAAGTGGGTAGTGATGGCCGAACATAAAGGTCACCACTAAGAGCCTACAACGAACCAAGCAATGCCGTGAAAACACTGAATTTTCCGGCTACCATAGGGCGATCAGTAAGCTTTGAGCGCCCAAAGTAATGGGGCAGTGTCATAGGAGGTTGCCTTGCAGAGGCTAGATGCCTGACTTCATGCTTTCACTTTTGTCTTTTTTCCTTTCTCCAAGACTGAAAATCTGAAGTGAGCAACTTTTTATTTCATCGTAAGAGGCATCCACGATTTACAACAGCTCTACTCACTACACCTTATACCTCACTACACGTAGACCCCCCGTCGCCGCGATCATGAACGTATCCGATAACAAGTCCTGTACAGCTGCTCGTGCTCACTGATCACGGTGATGACGACCTTGTTCAAGAACTGTCAAGAACCCCTTCCACACATGCACACGGTTTCGTGAAACGTGCGTGCGTTCTCTGTCATAATGGACAAGTATAAACACTACCAGAGACCCCGCGACGACTCGGGCGAAAGGGATTATCTTTAACAAAAAAAAATCACACCATCTCCCGCTAAAGGGGACCATGAGGCGATGCGAAGCAGCGTTTCGACATGTCGAGCGCGCGTTTCAGAGGGGGAGTGGAGAGGGGGAAAGGGAGAGAGGGACGTGGAGAGGGGGAGGGGGAGTGGAGGTGTGTGGAGAGGGTTTGCGCATGCGCAGTAAGGGTGGTCACGCCGCACACCACCGGTTTGAACTCCGCCATAAGATGCTTCGCATCTAATATCAGCTTACCGCTTCTGGTGTTGGTAATTCCCATGTTGCAGTTGGCGTCGTTTACACAACTGTAAACAACTTGTTATATAACACACATGCGACTCTTCAACATATGTGTGTGCGTCAATTCGTAACGTTTCACCCCAAAAAATAGCGCCACTGTCACCTTCCCGCCGCATGCTTCGCATAACATCGATTCCCACGGGACGTGGGATCCGCCGAATTTTTTTTTCTTTCTTTATTTTCTTTATTCCCGTGGCCGGACAGCTACGTCCATCCTTTTAGTTGTCCACCAACTAAGCAAATTGGATCTGTAAGTACATCATAGTGAATAATGATTGATAGCGCAAGAATGTGAGAAGGAACCACGTTTCTTCCTTTACTGGTTCCTTCTCGCGTTTTCGCTCTATTGATAATCTTTTCGTTTAGTAGTCGTTATGCGATTGTCATAGGCCTTGTAGTGAGGCTCGCAGTGTCCGAAAGAGGAAAAAGGCTGAGCAAGGAACTGAGTGAGAAGTGCTATAAGCTATAATCGTGAATCAAAGCCTTGTCATCATCATCATCATCATTGTCTGTCTTTTTTATCTCCACTGCAGGGCGAAGGCTTCGCCCAATGATTTCCAATGTACCCTACCTTGTGCGAGCTCACTCCATTTTATCCCGACTTGTACACGTTACAGAAAATAAGTAACCGATTACAATTACAATTACTTCCTTTAAGATGTAGTTGATTACAGTGGTAAATTACAGCCTCAGAAAAGTAACTGAGCCATTACAGAAAAGCAATCGGTGACTTTTGCGTTACTTTCCTTCAAAATTTCATTGCCGTGACACAATAACACAAGTTTACTTGAACTGCAACGAACTACTGTGCCTTGTATGGTAGAGAGAAGGCTGGAGGCTTGCGTGAAGACTGGGAGGCTTAATGTGGCTTCTGTGCTATAGCGTTCCACATTGTTAACTTTCAACAGGAGCTGTTTTTCAAAGTTGTCATAGCTGATTCTTCCACGTTTCCTCGTCAAGAGGTCAGCTGCTATACTGAACGCCTTCTCAATGCATGCGCTGGAGGCAGGGGCGTAGCCAGAAATTTTTTTCGGGGGGGGGGGGGGGTTCAACCATGCTTCATGTATGTTCGTGCATGCGTTTGTATGTGTGCGTGTATATATACGCAGGCAAAATCGAAAATTTTCGGGGGGGGGGGGTTGAACCCCCCCTCCTGGCTACGCCCCTGGCTGGAGGGAAGGGCGGTATTATAATGTAGGAACACTTGCGCACCAGCTCGTAGTTGCGCAGTGTTTCGATGATAGTTAGTGTCCATGTCCTCTATGAAGCGTCACGCTTCGCTGTCGCTGGCGCTCGGGTAAGGCCAAATAACAGGCCAAGGAAAAGGTGAAAAAATAGGCTCTGTAGGGACCCCTCCCCCCCCCCCCCCCCATTTGACAGGACGGGGGTCCCTACAGAGCGGTCGCACATTTTTCGGGTCGAGAGCTGTTGTAGAAGACTGGTTACAAGTTGATTTTGAAAAAAAAAAGAAGTAATTGATTGCCGGTAATCATTTACAAGAAAATGTAGTTGAATCACCCAGAACGTTACAGTTTCGAAAAAGTAATCGATTATATTACAAAATTGCAAGAAAATGCAATTGATTACAAGTAATCGATTACTTGTAACGCATTGCCTACAACTCTGATTTTATCCCTGCGAACTATTTAAGTTCGTCACCCCATCTAACTTGGGGCTCTCTTCGGCTGATTTGCCAGGTATCCATTCCGTTGTTCCAACCAGCGCCTCCTCTCATCTTTTCGAAAAATAGAAGAGGCGTTGATCTAACTAACCACCGGTTGTCTCTCCTGCGCATTATGTGGCCAGCCCATGTTCATTTCTTTCGCTTATTGTCATCTGGAATATAGCCCCCCCCCCCCCCCCTCCCGGTTTTCTCTGATCCATTCTGCTGTGTTCCGATCACCTAATAATGTTCAGTCCATCATTTTCCGTTCCATTGCAGGCTTCGTCCGCACCGCTGTAGTCCGAAGTAAATGCGGCCAGCAGTGGCGTAGCGAGGGGTGGAGCGTTCACACCCTCCCCCCTCCCGAAAATTTTCAATTTTGCATGTGTATATTATATACACGCACTCATACAAACGCACACACGAAAATGCATGCATGAAGCATTGTTGGCACCCCCCCCCCCCCCGACAAAATTTCTGGGTCACTAAAACATGTGGGACAAGACGTCATGTAGGAATCTGGGGCTTGTGGCTGGTGTTGGCAGGGTGCCAGTGCCACTGCCATCACATGGTGTGGGCGATCTAGACAATATATAATTCTGCGTCAGTCACAGCATGTTCACAGCGGCAGGGTCCTCCTTTACTATTCTTTGAATTGCCCGCTCAATGACTCTTTCTAGTTGATGTGCTGCCATCTCGTGGGAATCCGTCGTGCCCACTGCGACCTCCAAGATCGGCACGACACCCGTGCCTGCCGGCCTACCGACAACATATGTATGCATGGGCGGGAACAGGCATTGGCACTGTGCTCGCTGCTCTGCCAAGGCTCTGCCGCATTCCGTTACCTGTTATAGATTTTGATCTGGTGTTTCAGGGCCGCATTACCTGGAACGTTACGCAGTTTAATATAACAGCTGTTTACGACTGGCTGTTCTCGCATTACGCTCAAACTGAAGTGGCTGCACAGCGTATTCACTGCTGCCAGGATGTCTCTGAAAGCTTGTAAATCCGGTAAAGTGTGCCTTTTTTCTGTTTGTTTTGTGTGTGCTTGCGGCACTTTCAACTCAAGCGCTAATCTTTTCTAGAGTCGCGTTCAACGGATGTGACGGAAGTTTTGTGTCAGACCGAAATTGTTATACTTACTGGTGCACTTGATCGTACATTCCGCAACACTCGGCCGTTGAAACTTGAACGGGGTTGACAGAAATTTTGTACTGTTGCTTAGAGACGTACCCTTTTCTCTTAAAATCATGTAACACGATTAGCGCTGTCCTACTGGTATCGAAATCTCGCAGAGAGATCGCATTTCATGCTCCGGATCATTTAGTGTAACCGAAGGACTCTGGTGTAACGCTTAATTGGCACAATTGCTTTCATGTTTTTTGGAAAAACATGCCGAAAAACGTTGTGTCGATCCAATCTATTGGAAATGTTCAATATGTATTGTCGTTCAGGAGCGTAGCGAGAGATTTATTTCTATTTATTTCACGGGGGGGGGGGGGGGGGATCCGACAACTGTTCGTGTGTGTTTGTGTTTCTGTATATACATATTTCTAGGCGGGGTGCAGTCCTCTCCCTTCAGGCGACACCACTGTTGTCACACAGGCATTTCCTTTCTGGCTAGCCTCACATGCCATCGAAGGGTCCATACACTAAAAAATATTATTATTATTATTAATATGACATGATGCATAAGCATAAATTCTGTTGGGGGGGGGGGGGGGGAGGGTAAAGGTGTGTCACAGTACTAACTGTATGCCTTCCTAAATTTAAATGGTCCAGCAAGCTTTCTGCAAAATATCACCAATAACAGAGCAGCAGTAAGTGCAAGATAGTTTTCCTAAGATATTGGATAAAGTCATTCAAAATGTACGCCCTTGCACAATTAACGGGTTTATGTTGACATTAACGATGCATATCCCGAAAAATGAGAATATTTTGCGTCAGTTGTTTCATGGTGAAGCAGCTGGCTACTCAGTGAATGTTCTGCTGCATTGTTCTAAACGATGTGTCACTGATCATTTAAAAAAACCACTGTGCAGGCATGCCATGCCCACCTCTGGCACCTGGGAAGCTCCGCATCTACATGATGCGCTTCTGCCCTTTTTGTCAAAGGGCTCTCCTCGTGCTCCATGCAAAAAATATTGAGTGAGTATCAGTTACACGCTTGTCGTTGCAAAATGCAAGTCATGAAAGGGGCTGTTTGTTAGCATCAGCACTACAAGTAGTGATCTAGGAAACTTGTTAGCTTTATGTTGTGAAAACGGCTGAATCGATTAACAACGCACTGAGACAAGCACTGCCTGTAGCTGCTAACCACATGTTCATTGCACTAAAACACAGCTGGATGCCCCAGAAAGAGCAATACGCATTACCCTGTATGTTCTTCATAAAGCTGAAAGGGCCCCTAAACCACCCAGAGGTCGAAATTTAGTGTTGGTGCTGCAGTTGTGCACAAGTCTTCAACAGTCACGTAGCTGTGAGAATTTTAACAGCAAAGCAGTTTAGCAAATTGTTCCTTGTGAGTCGATTGCAGAAGACTATCATAATCTTAACGGGTACGTGCCACTTTGTGGCTACCTGAGAATGAGTACAGAGAGAGGGAGAAAGAAAGAGAGAAACAGAGAGATGGAAAGAAAGATATAAAGAAAGAGAAGAATTCTTGCCAAAAAAAGATTCTTCACGAGGCAGGATACGGATCCGCGTACCCTCGATCCGAAGGCGAGTGTCCTTATCACTCGGCTATCCAGGCACGCTAGCAGAGCATAGCATAGCCTTGTATAGTGTAGTGTAGCAAGGGGGCGGGAGAGGGAAGTGAGCAATAGGAGGAGAGATGTGATGGTGAGGAGGAGGGAAAGGAAGAGGGGAGAGAGTAAAGCATAGCACAGAGAGAATGAGAAACAGAGACATACAAAGAAAGAAAAAGAGAGTCAATGAGAGCATCAACGAAAGAGAGATAAAGAAGTAGAGAGAGAAAAAAAGTTAGAGAGAAAGAGGAAGCAAGCATTGCGTCGTCTAGCGACCAGATGCCGCACCACCTGGCCAAACCGTGCATGCGCAGTCGTTAAGCCACTCCCACTGATGGAGACATTGCGCACAACTTCCGTTCTACAGTGCATAGCCTGGCTCTCTACTCCAGTGGAGGAAGCCACGCATCTCGAAGCTAGACGTGCCGGTCGATGGGGAGTACGAGCAGTGATGGGTCTGGGCTTCACTGTGTCAAGCTTTGCACGACTTAGTGCAAACTGCGCGCAATTTTTTTCAAAACAGTGCTGTGAAGCTGTTCTCTGCCGAGCCTTTCATGTCCGGGATCCGTGGTAACGCTTGTGGGCATCATAAACAGCTATGCACCACAGACATTGGGTAAATCACACTAGTCACCACTGGTCCACTGAAAATGAAGGCAACAGTTAGCCCAACAAACGGGCACGTGCCACAAAAATCTGTGCGGCCTATCAGAAAACTATCATCATCATCAATGTGTATGTACCACAGAAATTGGGTAAATCCCACTACACACAACTTCCACTAAAAAGGAAGAAGGCAACAGTTAGCCCAAGAGATGGCGTGCATGTTACCACAGTCACACCGCTGCCACGTGATACCTTGTGGTTATAAAAGGTGGGGCTATACTACCACCTCAAACCTTAACAAAGAGTGGTTAATAAGGAGCATTGATACAACATATCTGAAATACTTGCAAAACATAGAAATGAGTTGGCCTGATGAAGGGAATACCACCAGCTTTGCTGTTTCATCGGTGTCCTCGAAGCCGAGCATGTTGAAATTTTTTCTTAAGTGTGCCCTTAAATTGCAGTTTAGCTGTGAAATAAGTGCCAGTTAGCACAACAGCATACTTCACGAAAAGCATGCGGTCTCTGTACTAAAATTTTGTCTTGTTTTAAGCCATGAAGTTGTCAATATCAACCTCAAGGACAAGCCCGAATGGCATTTCAAGTTGAATCCGGCTGGCAAGGTCCCGATACTCCAACAGGATGACAAGCTGGTCTGCGAATCGTTGGTTGTGTCCGAGTATTTGGACGATGCGTATGGAAAGGAGAAGCTTCTGCCAACTGACCCTTACCTCAAAGCGAGGCAGAAGATGTTTATTGAAGTTGGCTCTGCGGTAAGTACCTCTGGAAAAATGGACGAAAAGGGAACTGGTTCTTTGTTCTTGACATGTCGCTTTCAGGGATTTTTTTTTTTTTTTTTGAGCGATATGGCATCCAGTAGGGAACTTTATCGAAGGGGTGTGTGTTCTGGCCAGTAAATGAACCATTGCAATGTCTGATGAACCCTTGCAATAACCCGAGAATTCATGACATTCAACACATCCTCTGGTCTGAAACTATTCCAAATAGTGAAGCCTTTGAGCAGTCCTTTATAATCTTGCAGCAGTCAAGCATTCGCTAAAAGTGATGACCCAAAAAATGGTCGACTTAGAGTATGAAATCAATTATATCAGGGAAGGAGCAAGGCATTTCTATTTAATCTTTTTTGTTTCCAATAGTATGCCACAGCATCAACTTAATTCTATTTTTTTTTCTCTTCCTGTGGACGTGGCAGGAGTTGTGGAACCATTTGTTTGCACATGTGAGCATTGAAGACTTCCATTATCCATAATGAAGGGAAGGGTGTCTGTTTGAACGTACATTTTTCGCTGATCGTTTGTTTTAGCAAGGCTGATGTCAGCAAGGAGGGTGCTTCTATTGTTTGCAACAATGTCAATCAGTCAAATGCTGCACATTTCTGGTGACACTAGTCTCGTCATTTTTCTTATTTCTCAACTTTTCTTTTTCAAGTAAATATAGTTAAATGTCCTTATTTATTTATTTATTTATTTATTTATTCATTCACCCTCACCAGGAGAGTATTACATGGAGGGGGAGAGGGGGTGAGAATGCGGTCATATTAGTAAACACTACATATTAAGAACAACAGCAATGGATCATGTGACAATAAAAATAAAAACAGTAACTCACGCATAAGCCATAACACAAAAGAAAATATAAACAAAAGAACAATCGACAAAGTATAATTACACATTTCCATCGCAGCAAGGTATGTCAGTTTCAGTTGCAGTGTCTGATCGCTAAGTGTTCCACTGAAATTAGCATAAGTAAGGGATGCACTTGACCCACGAGCAAAAATATTTTTTTATTCCGAGGAATTCAGGATTTCTTTGTAGCTTCATGCTACTAACAAGTTAATGACAATTTCCCCATTTAAAAAATAATCAGTATAATATTTCCAACTGGCTGTTGTTCTCCCTGCAATGGTCTGTGAAAAAAAAAGGTACAGCACTGACCATTTAGTGCACCTCTAACAGGGGTATCATATTTCTCCACTACAAGACATATGATGCAGCAACTGACACTTTTTTCATTCACATCCGGGAGACGATTCATGAATCTTTTATTTAGCCGACATTTCTCTTCTGCTTGCTTTATAATGGCAGGCCTCCTTCAATTCAGAAAGCTACGGTACTCATGAGAAGTACTACAGTAAAGGCTTGTTAGTTTGAACTTGAAGGGGACTATAAAATTGTTCGAATTAAGTAGAGTACGAATTAGCGGGAAGGCGCTAGAATGAATGGAAATCGCACCACACTGCACAGGCAGAACCCAAAGAAGCCACCTCTGGACTCATTATAGCGAATTAGGTGCTACTACACGTTTGTGGCAGGAGATTTCGTAAATTAAGTTCATGGAGCTATAACAGCGAACAGAATTAATTGATCAGTCAGTGATACGCCAGAAACAAGCACTGGCATGCATTCATGTGAGTAGTGAGCCTTAATGTCAATAGTTATGCTCCAAAACACGTTTATTTACATGGTAAGTTAACGCAATCAATAGTTCACTTGTTGGCGTTTCTTCTGTCGCGACTCCTTCAGCGTTGTTTGCAGCTTGCCCAAGAGCTCCAGTGCGTCCGAATTCTCGTCTGCTGAGAAATGCTGCTGTTTTGTTGTATTCAATCTCTAGTAAATTTGGTTTTGGTTTGGTTTTGCAATGCATTGTGATCATTCTGGGCCAACACTCTGGGAACCAGGCGCTCCCAGCGCGAATTAACCGTTGTGGATACCGACACGTTTGAACTATTGGGAGTTTTCCTCCATAGAAATACACAGGGCTGGGCCGGGATCAGGGCATCAATTCGAACTAACCAAGTTCCAATTAACGAGCTTTTGTTGTACTAATATATTTAAAGTTGTGGAAGCTAAAAGTAATCATGATGATAGTGTTTGGGATACTGCTTTGGTTCTGACGTCTTTGCTTTGTCACTTGATCTTCTTCTGTTCTTATTTTGAACCTTACTGACAGGCTTTGATGCCAGTGCTGAAGATACACTACAACAAGGACAACAGAGTCGAGCTGTGGAAAGAGTTCAAGGAGAAGGTGCAAGCTTACGAAGAGGAACTGTCTGCAAAAAAGACTCTCTACATTTCTGGTGAGTAAGTGCATCGTGTACCTCCTAAAAGGGCCCCTCAGCAGGTCTGGACTTACAAGCGAAGTGCTTACACTGCGCACCACGATCGTGTCTGCGAAGAGTTATTCGCTAAGCCCATGGAAAGGGCTGAAATTTCAAACTCATTATCATTTGTACTTCTTGTGGGCGCCACGCTCCAATTGGGATTGACATATCCAACACGGGGTATGTTTATGCAGGTGTCGGTGCTGCGCTGTGCAACATAAACTCCAGAAAAAGAAAAAAGGCACATCGCGCACACACATCGTGATGTGTGCATGATATGCTGATGCATATGCATCATGTGATCGTCCAGTTCTGATATGTAAGAATGCAGCGAAGGGATTCGGCTCGCGAAGGCTAGACAGGGCAAGTGACAAAGGTGTGAAGCTTGTCTCCTCACATCATGGTTTTGCACCACTTTGAAATATTTATCTCTCGTTGTAATGAACCAATTTGAAAAATTCTTGCAGTAGAATGCTCTCTATTGGGCGCATAGCAACTTCCAGTGCCTAACTAAAGTCTGCTATGTGGCCTGGTAAGGGGCCCTCTAAAGGAGCCCTGCAACACTTTTCAAGGTAACTACCAGATGGCTTAATTAAAGGAGTTTATTGCCTCACGAATTGACCGCCACAAAAATTTTTAGAATCCGTCAAGCACGAGCGGAGTTAGAGATTTGTTGCATGCAGTAATTGCTTTCTCACTTCTCTCGTCCCGATGAGCGCGCTGGAAGCCAAGCAGGGAAGGATAGTTTAGGGGAAAGAAGTTACATCATGCGAGTGATGACCTTGAGAACTTTTTCTTTTTTTCCTTCAAACGTGCGGCTTGCTTTCAGTGTGATCGCGAGCACGCGCGCAGGCACATAGCGGCCTCTTGCGGCAGCCACTGTAACTATGCATCTCATGATGGTCAAATCAGCCAATGCTGTGAAATTTGGGTATATGGCATCTTTTGTAAAAAGAAGATAGAACGATTTCTTGCTTACTTTCAGAATTAGTCGTTAATTCCAGGCCACGTACTGCACTATGTCTGGCTCGCGTGTTCTCAGGAGCCACGGCTACTGATCTGCAGCTTTTTTTCTGACCATGCTGAAAAAGTGTGGCAGGGCCCTTTTAAGCACTTCTGATGTACTCTGGCTTCATCTGTATTAAATTTAACATGTACAAATGAATACAAGTACATAGCTCTGAAAAACCATCACAATGAACTACTGTAGCCATTAGGGCGTTTCCTTCAAACCTGCAGGTATACTATAAAGGAGATAGCATGTATTAACAGCATCTCGAAGAACCGCCTTGGCACAGAATACTTTGCAAGACATTTTTGTGTTTTCCATGCGTCTAACCAACTAAAGACCAAAAAATGTGGGCTCACTCTTATGTCAAGAGCTGATTGCACTGTGTGATTGCACTGTAACATTGTGCAGATTACATCATCGAGCATTTGTCTTTTATGTACTGCCATTTTCAATTTGGTTGATAGTCTTAATGTGCGAATTGCAACATGACATTGTGGGCATGTACACACAATACTCAAGTGGTCATTACTCATCATTCTTGGCACAGTCACCAATATACCTGTTCCCAGTAACGTCGCTGCTCAACTTTTTTTATGACTCCCCATCTCTACCATTCTACCAATTTGCGACTCTATGTCTGTGAAAGTAACATTCACTCCCTGGAATTGCTCAGTCAATTGAGGAGAAAACATTTTCTTTCACAATGCTGTAATTCAATTCTATGGCGTTGCCATACGACAGGGCTTGATAATACAAAAGATTCAATGTCAGACCACTGATAAGAGATGCTGACACCCTGTCTTCTATTGATTGATTGCATGACACGTTTCTTCCTTTCCCCATAATGGCACCATGCTGTTGGGTGAGGAGGTGCAGCATGCAGCTTGTCTTTTAAATGAAGAAATTATGTACATTCATTTGTCCCAAAGCTTCTGAAGAATAACCTCTCCTCGATCTGTCTTTCCTAGAACTTTGAAATACTCTATATCTTTACAGACATAGAACGTTACACACCACACAGCATACTTTCCAAGCCTTGATGGTTCTTAAAAAACTTAAAAATCTGTCCTTAGAACTCCGCGACCTCAATACCTCTGTGTACATGGGGCAACATTGATGTCAGCATACGGTCATTACACAGTTCAGACTGTGACGACTCGTTCATGCAGAGAACCACTTTTAAGTGGGACACACGTGGTAGAAAGTCACCATGCTGGTGGAGATAGCTGCCAGTCCACATAATTGCCTTTGCGGATGTGGTGAACTATAACAGAAGCCAAGTACTCTGGTAGATTGCCTTCGTTGGTGCGAGATCATCAAGGCCCTCAATATAATTAAAACGCAGCACATGCACATACACTTGTCCTGCTTGCCTAGTTTTTTAAAATAACAGAGCTGAGCTAGTTGGCAGGTATTCATATTAAAGAGATGGGGCACGCAAACACGCACACAAGAGAGAAGTCAAGGCACCGCAAATGCTGTGGCGTTTGTGGTGTCTTGATGTCTCTTTTTGTTGTCCGTGTTTGCACGTCCTGTTTCTTTACCATGAATTGCCTAGTTCAATACTCAAGCTGCCAGGTATACTCTTGTACTTCTTTTCTTTGCTGAGTTGCCTCTAGCAATCTAATTTTCCAACCTTCTTATTGGTTCTCTTTTCTTGTCATTCATGGAAGTCATTGACTGCTCATAGAGCCAAAGTAACTCGTCAAGCATTCCCGAATTACCTTTATTTAAACAATTTTTTGTCATGACGCTAGCGTAATTGTCTGAAACACAGAGCATGGATAGTCTGAAGTGTTGCATGGATGTATATTGAATTGAATTCATTTTATTCAAGTGCACAATGTTACACTTCGGAAAGGGAGGACTAAAGGCATTGATGCCTGACGGGGTCCTGCCACCTAAAACAACAACAGTTTACGCACAAGCACTGACAACAACAGCGGAAGCGACTGAAAACTTACATAAAAGAAGTAATAGTTCACGTACAACTTTGAATACATATAGAAAGATAAAATAACATTTTACAGCTAAATATAAAGTCAAGCATATCATTGTTGAGGCGGAAATCATTGAACACAAATAGCAGGCAATATGCACTGAAAAAAAAAAGAACTATGAAAGAAGTAGTTGACTTATTTGGTGCTTTATTATTTTTCCTATATTAAGTTTTTCTTTTAACATAGAGAAATAGTAGATACTAATAGACTTTAGATCATTCATGCTTCATCCACCTGTTTGTTTGCGGGTACAAATGCCATTCACAGGCAAAATTATGAATTAAGCCAGGGCTTCCACAGTAAACTTCAAATCATTGCTGACTTTACTCTGGCATAGGATGACATCTTTTTCGTCGCTAAATCTTTTAAACCTTTTCTGTCTTGTTAATTATTGCTGGCAACAACAAAAGTTGGCAACAAACTGCATGATAGTGTGCATGTTTAGTTTACACACATGGGCCCAGCAAATCAGTATGCCAATAGTAATGGTGTGCACAGGCCACAAAACAAATGAACCCACTGTGGTCTGGGTATATCAGGATCACTATCATGTCAACTGCATTGTCCTGTATTAAAGGTCCGGTTATATACTCTCGTGTTTCGTTATAGTGCAGTGGCCATGGCTACTTAAAAATCACTTCAGCTGTTTTATTTTGTGGTGGTATAGAATGCTATAACCACGAGTCTCAATTCCAATTCTTTATTAGGTAAGCTTCTAGCCAGATATACAAGAGCTATTCAAAGCCCAATATCAATGAGCAAAGTAGTTTTTGGCATTATTGCTGGTGCTTGCATACCTTCCCAAACATTCAGTGCTCACACATTGAAACCTAATAAATGGCTCACATGCCAGCTGGTGGTCTATACACCACAGGAGAGTGCCAAGTGATTGATGGTGATGTAAATGCAGCTACAATGCACTATTTTAGCCCCACATTTTCATTTAGGTTACAATGTATCAACACAAGAATTGCTAGCCACTATGTAGGCAGGTTATTGTGTTTAAATTTCCAAGCATCTTATGGCATCACGTCTGTTGTGCACTCAGTCTAATGGACAAAATAGATCAGTCAGAGTTGCGGAATGAATGCTATGTGGAAGGAAGCACAGAAAAGTAGGTAATGTGATGAAATAAAGAAGATCGGAGGCGTAAGAGGTGGTTGGCTATTTCAAGACAGGGATAAATTCAGATTGGTTGGTGAGGCTTACGCCATGTTGTAATAGACAGGCTGGTGATGATAGGTGTACCAAACAGCCATCTTGAATCCAGGTAAACTCCTTTCACAAAATCGGTTTATTACTGCAGGTGTTCACAGAACACAAATATTTTTGGGTGATCTCATTGCTGTGTTTGTTGGCAGGTCCTCAGAAAAATTCATGAAATGATGTATAGATGCGTGGGCCCCTTTGAATTTTGGAAATTAAGTGTGTAAGAGGGGCAGTTCTAGTGATTTCGACCTAGCTCTGTCTATAAGCAAGCTAAAGTTATGTCAAATAGGATTTTGCCCATCGAGATTGTGTCAGTGGCTATGTTCTGTTGCTGAGTATTATTTTGAGGGTTTAATTTCTTGTTGTGCCAGCCACATTCTAATATGGTCAGGACTCAAAAATACTCGCGTTTCATGCTTTTGATGCAAGTTAAGTAACCCAGAATGGCTAAATTGTTCCTCATACCTCCTAAGTCTCTTTGGTATGTTAGACCTTGTGATTTAGTGTGCAGGACATTCTAAGTTTGTTCCACAGGAGAATGAGAAGGGGTCTGACTACTTCATAATCTCCTCCACAGTGTTGATTTGCAATACGCAGTTTGCTTGTCATCCCAAGTACACTTGACTTGCATATTGAATGCATGGAGGACAAAGTACCACTTGGCATCCCACCTTGTTAAATGTGTCCTGGCTGTCATTCTGGAAATGCGTAAAGATTGTTTTTCCGGGGCAAAAGTAATTCCTTCTCTTTTCTTATCTGTGGCTGCTGCTATAAAAATGGTTGCAGTTTAATGGGCCAACATTGCAACAGTGCATCTTTGCTGTGACGGTATAGCCTAGCTGCAGGAGATTGTGTGGACAGCTGTTTGCATAGCTCGTCATTCAATAGCTATGGCTTCATTTGTGCGAAGCAGACAGGTTGCCACTGTTGTGTAATTGTGAATTGGCCAGACATAGCCAGTCTTTTCTAGAGTCTGGAACAGGAGTCTCAAACTGAACTCAGCTAGTGGGCCGCAGTCACGAAATTTAGTTCGCAAGGGCCGAGACAGCGAAGAAGGTAAACGCGGAGCGGTGAACAAAATGTCACCTAACGTTGCCATTTGAAAGAACGCATTTCCTCTATTTCATATATGGATCATTTCTGAAGGAGATTTGGCGTCAGGATTCGAGAAACATATTGTTACGGTGCGTCATGCCTCAGTCACAATATTGCTGCATCATCTCCTTCTGAACCAAATCCTCCGTTGACGCTTCCTACGAACAAGAACCTCATCGATGTGCATGTGGACGGTATTTCTTTGACGGCTCTAGTCGATACTGGAGCTCACGTGTCCATAATCAGTGCTCGCCTTTGTCGCCGACTGAAGAAAGTCCTCACGCCTGCTACTACAAAAGCTGTACGCGTCGCCGATGGCGGAACTGTTCCTGTCACTGGAATGTGTACAGCTCGCATAAGCATCGCCGACCGTTACGTTCCTGTCCTATTCACGGTGCTCCATAATTGTCCTCATGACCTCATCCTAGGGATGGACTTCCTATCGACCCATTCTGCCCTGATAGACTGTTCCGCTGGTACTCTTTGCTTGGACCTTCCTCTTCAGCCAGATATTCACCCCGACCTTCCACACAGCCTCTGCACCACGGATTTCATCCACCTACCGCCTAAAGCCCTAACATTCGCCGAATTCACAACGACTTCATCCGTGTTGGATGGGCACTACGTCGTCACGCCGATTACTGATGTACTCCTGGCACGTGACATCACTGTGCCTCACTGCGTCATTACTGTAGCCGCTAACCGGGTACATCTCCCCGTCATAAATTTCGGCTTCACGAAGCAAGTCCTCCCTCAAGGCATCTTAATCGCCACGTTGCGGTCCTTAGCCGATGACTACGTCACCTCTTTTGCAGCAGACGTATGCTCCAATCTTCCTTGTCGCCCACCCGATGCCACAAGCCTCGACATGGCATTACGCCCCATGATTGCCCCAGACCTCCCCCCAGCGCAATCAGCTGCCCTCATCCGCCTTTTGGCTTCTTACCGCGAGATCTTCGACCTTGACAATCGACCACTCGGCCAAACTTCTCTTGTGCAGCACCGTATCAACACAGGTGATGCTGTTCCCATTCACCGTCGACCGTATCGGGTGTCCGTATCGGAGCGCCAGATTATTCAAGAAGAAGTAAACAAGATGTTAGCTAAAGGCATTATTGAGCCCTCATCAAGCCCTTGGGCGTCACCCGTCGTCCTGGTTAAAAAGAAAGACAACACGTGGCGTTTCTGCATCGATTACCGGCATCTAAATCGAATTACGAAAAAGGACGTGTATCCTTTGCCCCGCATTGATGACGCTCTCGATTGTCTCCATGGCGCACGCTACTTTTCATCCATAGACCTTCGCTCCGGTTATTGGCAGATTGCCGTGGACGAGAAAGACCAAGAAAAGACCGCCTTCGTCACTCCCGATGGCCTGTACCAATTCAAGGTTATGCCCTTCGGTCTATGCAACGCCCCAGCCACATTCGAGCGCATGATGGACTCTCTGCTACAAGGGTTCAAATGGTCAACATGCCTTTGTTACCTAGACGACGTCCTCGTATTTTCACCTACATTTGAGACCCACCTTGAGCGTCTGTCGGCTATTCTCGACGTCTTCCGCAATGCTGGCCTCCAGTTGAACTCGTCGAAGTGTCACTTCGGCCGCCAACAGATTACAGTGTTGGGCCACCTCGTTGATGCTTCTGGTGTGCGGCCGGACCCTGAGAAAATTCGTGCCGTCACCAGTTTCCCAGTACCCCAATCCGCCAAAGATGTTCGGAGTTTTGTGGGACTCTGTTCATATTTCCGGCGGTTTGTGAAAGACTTTGCAGCAATCGCTCGACCACTTACTGATCTTCTGAAGAAAGACGTCCCATTTTCGTGGGGGTCCACTCAAGCTGCCGCCTTCTCTCACCTCATCACAATTTTGACGACGCCACCTGTATTGGCCCACTTTGACCCATCCGCCCCGACTGAGGTCCGAACTGATGCCAGTGGTCACGGGATCGGAGCCGTCCTCGCCCAACGTCAGCAGGGACACGACCGCGTTATCGCCTACGCTAGTCGCCTCCTTACACCTGCGGAGCGCAACTATTCGATCACCGAACGAGAATGCCTTGCTCTTGTCTGGGCGGTCTCCAAGTTCCGTCCATATTTATATGGCACTCACTTCTCCGTAGTCACCGACCACCACGCGCTCTGCTGGCTTTCATCATTAAGGGATCCCACAGGTCGACTTGGTCGCTGGGCTCTGCGACTGCAAGAGTACACTTTTGCAGTGACTTACAAGTCTGGACGCCTGCATCAAGACGCCGACTGCCTATCTCGCTATCCGGTTGGCGAGTCGCGCACCGTCGCTGACACCGACGGTTGCGTGTGCACCGTTTCCCAACTGACCCACATAGCCGACGAGCAACGCAGTGATGCATCCTTACGGGCTATCATCGAGTGCCTTGAATCCTCACCTTCGGACCGATCTCATCGCTCGTTCGTACTCCAGAATGGTACACTATACCGCCACAACTTTCATCCAGACGGACCATTTCTGCTGCTTGTTGTACCCAAACACCTCCGCTCGGCTGTACTCCACGAACTTCACGACGTTCCAACTGCCGGTCACCTTGGTGTGTCCCGCACATACGACCGAATCCGCCGTCGCTTCTATTGGCCAGGTCTCGCACGCTCCGTCAGACGATACGTCGCGGCGTGTGAGAAATGCCAACGCCGCAAAACACCGTCGACGCTTCCGGCTGGGTGCCTTCAACCCCTCGACATTTCGTCTGAACCCTTCTTTCGCGTCGGCTTGGACCTACTCGGCCCTTTTCCCCTGTCTTCTGCTGGCAACAGGTGGATAGCTGTGGCCACAGACTACGCCACACGCTACGCCATCACACGAGCTCTTCCAACAAGCTGCGCCACAGATGTCGCCGATTTCCTTCTGCGCGACGTGATCTTGCAACACGGTGCTCCACGCCAGCTGCTCACGGACCGTGGCCGCACATTTCTATCGAGAGTCATAGCGGACATCCTGCGTTCATGTGAAACGCGGCACAAGCTCACTACGTCGTACCATCCGCAAACGAATGGCCTCACGGAGCGTCTGAATCGAACCCTAACCGACATGCTTTCAAAGTATGTCTCCTCAGACCACTCCGACTGGGACCTTGCTCTACCGTACGTGACATTTGCCTACAATTCCTCGCGCCATGACACGGCTGGTTACTCCCCATTTTTCCTGCTGTTCGGCCGCGAACCCACATTGCCCCTCGATACAGTCATTCCGTTGCCAGCAGCTCCGACCACTGAATACGCCCTGGACGCCATCAGCCGGGCCGCTCATGCACGCGAAGCCGCTCGTACTCGCCTTCTGACCTCCCAAGAGAACCAACGCCGTCGGTATGATCAACGACACCGCGACATACACTTTTCGCCCGGTTCTTTGGTTCTGCTGTGGTCTCCGACCCGGCACGTTGGCCTGTCCGACAAACTGCTCTCTCGGTACACAGGGCCATACCGAGTGCTTCGTGCGGTGACTCCCGTCACCTATGAAATCGCTCCTGCTGCCTCGCCGTCTTCATCCACCCCGCATGCCAGCGACATCGTACACGTCGCACGCCTGAAGCAGTACCACTCGCCCAATGACGTTGACGTCTAGATGCGCCGAGACGGCGCCTTTGCCGCCGGGGGTTATGCTACATGTAGGCTGCCGGAATTCATATGGTCGACGCGCGTGTGCGCCCGACGAAGAGGACGAAGGTCGCTAGCTGTTCGAGCTCGGAGCCGGTCTGGTCAGCGCTGCAGCCGCTCTTGCAAATATATCGTGTGAATAACGACTTGTAAAAGCGACTCGTCACTCACGTAACAATATCAATACTTATTTCCAGAATTTCCTCAAATCTGGATGCCGACTCTTAAATATAGAGATTGTGTTCCACAGTTATGCATCAACACATGGTGACTCCTCGCAAATAAAATGTGCTTGAGACTAGTGCCATCTCTACAGCTTACCCAATCCAAGTGTTATTAATCCAGTAGGCGAGTAATGCGGGTACCATTTAGTGAAGTTATAAACATTTTATTCCTTGTGAAGCCACGAGCCGCTAGTGAAATGTCTGCGGGCCGCATGCGCCCTTTATGAAGACTGATAAACTTGAAACATGAAGACTGGCACACTTGAAAGAATCTTCAAGGTAATGATTTCGAATGTGTTACATAAGCGCAATCGTTTGGTGGGTGCTACGTATGTAAGCAGTTAAGCAATCATTCATAAGTAACTTTGTGAACTGCTTTGGAATTACACGAACTCTGGATCTTGTTATTGCTTACTTTTTGTTATGAGTCATCGGGAGGATAGCCCGTCGGAAGCTCCAGGATTCATTAATTTTGTGCCTCGTTTGCTGTCACTTCTCCTTCAGGTGACAAGCCTGGTTTTGCAGACTACATGGTGTGGCCCTTCTTTCCTCGGGTGCAAGCCTTTGCAACTATCTTTCCCGAGTTGAAGCCTCCGACTGCTGAAGAGTTCCCTCACCTTCACAAGTGGATTCAAGCTATGAAGAAAGACAAAGCAGTTACAACTACTCTTAATGAGCAATACCTGCTGCAGCACACCAAGAGTGTGCTTGACAACAACGTGGATTATGATGTGGGCCTGTGATTACGCATGTAACCGAGTATGGTTATGTGGGCGGTATAGGGCACCATTTCGCCATAAAAAGGCGCTGTTCTTGAAATAAGTTTCGGAGTAACAGGGATTTGTAAAGTTAACGCTATTTATGCTTATACTATTGTATATATACTTTCGGTTACGGCCAACGTACTCATACTATGCATCTGAGATCCTTACAATGCTTATATCTTTTTTTATATATTTGCGTTTAAATTAATAAAGTGAAGCAGCTATTCCGCATGCTCCTCTTGCACAGCATACATCCCTGTGTTTCCCAAAAACCATCAGCTGCAGTAATGCTGAGAGCCTGTTCCGCTAGACTATTTGAATAGCACCCATGACATGTCAAATTTGTAGTTTCTTACCACTGATGCTTCACTCAAGTTTCTGTTCTAGGAAGAATGAGTATTTTGAAGCAGCAATATCATGTTGACCTACTTTAGGCAATTATGTAGTGCGGAACTAAACGTTCTGCATGAATAATCATATTGTTCTTGTTTGATTAGTTGTAATGGGTGTGATATTTATTCCACGTTGAACAGCGCTTGGTTAACAGGCTTTTTGCAGTTTTGGTGCGTCATTTTCCTATCAAGTGTGGCAAGTTGGGAGGGTTGGTAAGTTTGCATTGAAATGGACATAACAGGAGCCCTTCTCTTTTCTTAGTCCGCCTTTTTTTTGTGCTGCTTAACATCGCCGCACGTTGTTGGTCTGCTTACATGTTTTGCTGGCATTGATCATTGGGAACTTCTGTATTGTGATAGCGGGTACATGATCTATGTACTTGACCATTTACACTGGCAGGCGCCTATATTTTATTGTTATAGTACTGTGATAGCTCCTTCTGGAGTGTTGAAGGAGTGCACCTGCAGCTGTGTTGCTTTGACTGTATTTGTTCCTCAGAGAAATGTTGATGCAGTTTGCGACATGTGAAGTATGGAATTGAACACTGAGCAGAGGTACACATGGGAACATGTGTTCTTGCTACTGCATGGTTTTTAGTTTCTGGAGCTTTTAAAATATTCTTGGGCAGTTGAGAAGTAGATAAATGAAAGCGGAAAAAACCGGTGATGGTGGTATGTGCACCCAGGTGTGGTTGTTATCATGTTTATTAAGTGCATTTGCAGCCATAGTTGCTTGGAAAGTCAAGAGTTGTAAAACAAATTTGCTGAATTTGCTGCTTATGTCAGGCCCTTTCAGTGAGGCCACTTAAGAAGCTGTGGTAAGCTGTGGTTGCCACCGCTTTTGCATTCTTGTTACCACACATGGCATGTGAAACACATACTTTACCTTGAGAAATTTAAGGTGAAAGTGCTTCAACATTGTGTTCCATGATCACTAATGACATCGTTGCTATTCAAAAGAAAAAAAAATTGAAAGGTTAAAATTTGTATTCATGTAATCTAGCTTGAGCTGTCTTCTCCCAAAAATGTCATTCTTGTCACGCGCTGCTGTCTTCCAAAAATTGTCGTGCGCTGAAGGGCAAGGTACTTGGCAATATTGTGACGTGTTACAGTATGTCCTGTGAAGTTATATTCTCTTTACACCGCATGGGATGTCCACATCATTAAAGTGTTTCTTGCAGATTAGGCTCTTTAATCACTTGGTTTTCTTCAGACCACGTCAGAAATCGTGAGACTGCGGGCATTTAAGTGAGGCTTTTTTGTTAACATTGTTTACCAGATATGGCTTGTGTAAATTTTAACACTCCTCCCCCCACCTCAACCATCCCCACTCACCCCACTAACCAACCAAAATTGCTTGTGAAAGTTCCATCCCCTCTACCGCTCAAAAAAAAAAAAAAACCTAGGACACCTTAGTCTTAGAACTTCTTAAAGTTGTAAATGCGAAAGCATTAAAGGGACGCAAATGGGAAAAAAATACAGGTGGTGACGCTACCTTGAAGTTTCCATACCAGCTCGCAGTGACGTCATAGATTTTGACGGCGTCTGTTAGGGCCTACTTAATAGTAGTTTTTCAATGCTTTTGTAATAGTTACTCGGTAAAAATTGTTTACTGCATGTTCTGAGAGACCCAAAGAGGAATTTTCAGAGTTGCGTTGAACCAATGTGGCCAAAATTCCCAAAAGGATTAAAAAATTCGTGACGTCACTCTGACGTTCACGTGCTAAAGTTTCGGCGCGAAGTTCAAAAATGAAACTTTTATCTTAATTTCGTCTTCTGATGATTATCCTATAATGACGATATAGTTCTCAAAGAATAGTTTATCTGTCTAAGCTGATTTAATGTTTCACTTTAGCGTCCCTTTAATGTACAATTGAATGCACGAGCAAGCAGCCAACTGTAGCCTGCGCTGCCTACGCCGAATGCCACCGACGTGCGAAGAGAAAAAGGTGAGGAAAATACGCTATTTCCGAATACCTAGATTGGAGCACGGATCAGTGTCTGTTCGGGAAAGGGGCAGAAAATATAGTAAGAGGGGAGGAAAAGCTCCCGAGTTCCCTTATGCGCACACCTAAGACGACTGGAAGGCGAAAGCCATCGTTTTCTTCTCAGTCAATGTATTGTTCCCGCGCCGCCACCCTCCGAAAGCTTTCGCACCTAATTTGGTTTTGCATTGCCTCCAGGATCGAATGCACCTCACTTGGTTTTGCACTGCCTCCGTGATGGGCCCACCGTTGACCAAGCTAAGATGCATGTGACGTCACAAACTCTGGCGATCTGTGACGTCACGATGACGTCTTATGGTGATCTCATCACGTGATGATGATTTTTTGCATTACTCGTGTGGACGCCGATAAATTTTCGTGTTTGATGAGGCATCTAAGCATTTCGCCTTAATAAAGAGTAGGCAGCAGCGGCGGCAGGTTCGCAGCTTGCTGCTTAGCCCAGCGGGAGCGGGAAGAAATGCGGACCGCGCGCAGTCGCCTCCCAATGCGCAATCTTGTACACGTTGTGTGACAGAGCGTTCAATCGCGCCACAAGGAAGTGGTCGAGGCTCGTCAGACGGTCAGACGTCAGAACAGCACCGGAAAATGCAGCGCTGTCAGTCATTTTGTCGTCTGCTATGCCAAAAACAGGCACAGAGTGGGCGGAGACGCCGTTCTTTCCGTTATGGATTCGATCGAAATGTAAGCGCTCTGACTGTAGAAGCGAATTGACCTGCTTTGCGTCTCGCTTAATCAAATTCCCGCGCCAACAGTTTGCGAAAATGGCCACCAGCAGCACCACCAAATGTTTCGTGTCGATCTAGTTACTGTATATGCTACATTTAGCCTAGCATATACAAAGCTCTCGTTTCGTGAAAGTGTGACGCATGTAACTCCGCCCAATCAATACATTAACAGAAATGAATTGTTAAAGTCTTCGCGCTCTTCACTTTCAAGCTTCGAAAAACAATGCGCCGAAATACTGATATTCAGTATTTTTTATCATTTTTATCATGCATTTTTTATCATTTTCGACCAATAAGGCAATTGCTTTTTGGTTTATACCTTACCTCCTTGTTCAGAAATGACACCAAAATTTATTTGCTAAGCGAGTGCATGGTGTAAAATGGTGGGTTTTCGCGTCCGAAGCCTGGAGACGCAACCACGACATTATATTTGTGACTATGCGCTGCTATATTGCGCAAATCCACCTGAAAACATAACAGCATTAATTTCGATTTATGGGCTGCAGTAAGGTGCAGAGTAACTTCTAAACACTATATACAGTGCCGTTCCTGTGGCCTAGTTGGCAAAGCACTCTGTTCGCAATCGAAGGGTCGGTGGTTCGAATCACGCAGTTGGTTCCGATCCTAGAAAGGTAAGGCTTTAGAAACCCAAATTTTTATGCTGAAGTTTTTGATAAAATTGATATCTTGAGCCTTTGTTAATGATGCCCGTGCAGCATTGGTGGCGAAACTGTTGAGCGACCACTTCCTATGCGAAAGGTGCAGGGTTCGATTCCCAGTGCCGACCGGGTACCTACCGGCTTTGTACAAAGATTGCAGGCGGGCTTCGCGGTGGTGCTACGGCAGCACGAACCTTGAGGGCTCCCGAACTGCTGGCATGGGACTACTCGGCCTTGTCCCATGCCGCTAAAGGGGAGCCCTTGCTTTCATATTTTTTTTAATTCAAATGTAAAAAAAAAAGAAAGCGAGACCACACTAACGGCCTGGCGGGCCTCTCTATTGTACAGCGAACATATGAAGTGATGGGTGTGTGACATCTGTCACCCACATAACGGTAGGCTGTGTGATTCGAACCACCGCCCTTTCGGGTATGAACAGAACGTTATAAGCACTGAGCTACCGCACAGGCACAGGAGGCGGTTTTTACAAGTTGGTCTGCACATTTTTCCTGCTCATATTTAAAAATAAAAAGCTAGACTCTTGCGTTTTAGCCACGGTAACTTCATCACTGCAAGGTTTGACGTCAGAGAAAAGTTGAGCCTTATCATGGGTGATAAGGGCCTCAACTTTTTTGACTGCTTTTCGGCATTTACTGCGGCGAAGCCAACGCATCAGGGGAATCTCTAGCTCGAAATGACACACGGAATCCCCCTCGCTGCACGGTGTGACGTCAGACAAAAGTTGAGCCTTATCATGCGTGATAAGGGCCTCAACTTTTTCGACTGCTTTTCGACACCTAGTGCGGCGAAGCCGACGCATCAGAATCTTTAGCTCGAAATAACGCACGGAAGCCCCCTCGCTGCAAGGTGTGACGTCAGACAAAAGTTGAGCCTTATCATGCGTGATAAGGGCCTCAACTTTTTCGACTGCTTTTCGACATCTAGTGCGGCGAAGCCGACGCATCAGAATCTTTAGCTCGAAATAACGCACGGAAGCCCCCTCGCTGCAAGGTGTGACGTCAGACAAAAGTTGAGCCTTATCATGGGTGATAAGGGCCTCAACTTTTTCGACTGCTTTTCGACACCTAGTGCGGCGAAGCCAACACATCCGGAGAATCTTAAGCTCGAAATAACGCACGGAAGCCCCTCGCTGCAAGGCGTGACGTCAGACAAAAGTTGAGCCTTATCATGGGTGATAAGGGCCTCAACTTTTTTGACTGCTTTTCGACATCTACCGCGGCGAAGCCACCGCATCAGGAGAATCTTAAGCTCGAAATAACGCACGGAAGCCCCCTCGCCGCAAGGCGTGACGTCAGACAAAAGTTGAGCCTTATCATGGGCGATAAGGGCCTCAACTTTTTTGAGTGCTTTTCGACATCTACTGCGGAGAAGCCAACGACCCAGGGGAATCTTCAGCTCGAAATAACGCACAGAAGGCCCGTCGCTGCACGGTGTGACGTCAGACAAAAGTTGAGCCTTATCATGCGTGATAAGGGCCTCAACTTTTTTGACTGCTTTTCGGCATTTACTGCTGCGAAGCCAACGCATCAGGGGAATCTCTAGCTCGAAATAACACACGGAATCCCCCTCGCTGCAAGGTGTGACGTCAGACAAAAGTTGAGCCTTATCATGGGTGATAAGGGCCTCAACTTTTTTTCCTGCTTTTCGACATCTAGTGCGGCGAAGCCAACGCATCTGGAGAATCTTTAGCTTGAAATAACGCACGGAAGCCTCCTCGCTGCAAGGTGTGACGTCAGACAAAAGTTGGGCCTTATCATGGGTGATAAGGGCCTCAACTTTTTTGACTGCTTTTCGACATCTACTGCGGTGAAGCCAACGACCCAGGGGAATCTTCAGCTCGAAATAACGCACAGAAGGCCCGTCGCTGCAAGGTGTGACGTCAGACAAAAGTTGAGCCTTATCATGGGTGATAAGGGCCTCAACTTTTTTTCCTGGTTTTCGACATCTAGTGCGGCGAAGCCAACGCATCTGGAGAATCTTTAGCTCGAAATAACGCACGGAAGCCCCCTCGCTGCAAGGTGTGACGTCAGACAAAAGTTGGGCCTTATCATGGGTGATAAGGTCCTCAACTTTTTTGACTGCTTTTCGACATCTACTGCGGTGAAGCCAACGACCCAGGGGAATCTTCAGCTCGAAATAACGCACAGAAGGCCCGTCGCTGCAAGGTGTGACGTCAGACAAAAGTTGAGCCTTATCATGGTGATAAGGGCCGCAACTTTTTCGACTGCTTTTCGACAACTACTGCGGAGAAGCCAACTCATCAGAGGAATATTTAGCTCGGAAGGCTCTCGCAAAGCCGACATTGAACATTGCGCGTATTAGGAAAGTTCCGACATCGTGAAAGTTAATTAATGCGGAACACATGTTTTGATGATGGCAGGATGGGCTTTTCGTTGCGCCGTTGGAGGTGCTCACGTACGCTAGGTAGAAAGAAAGACGCCGTGCCGATGTCGCCCGAAAACGTTCCAGGGAAGGTCGCAAACACAGACTTTCCTACAATAAAACTCTACGTTTACGCATCACTTACACAAATACCAATGGAGATTTTGCGTATATTACCTTTCAAATGCGTAACCATTTCTTCTATTGCTTTCTAAAATTCAGGCAAGAAAAAAAACAAGCACGACCAAACGTTTAGGTCTGGCTGGCCTCTCTTTCGTGTTTGAGAGTAGGCCTGAACATCACTTCAGCCCGCGCTCAAGCGTTGAATGGTGGGCGTACGTGTGAGCCTCTGTGCCCCCTTGACGGTAGGACTTTGTTTCTACTCAGCAATACCCGCGGTGTGATTCGAACTACCGCTCGATCGGGAAACGATTAGGAACTCAGCACCATACTCACTCAGCCACCACAAAGGAGCAGGAAGCTGTGTTTAGAAGTTGGTCTGCACATTATTCCGACCCAGCCTTAAAAATTAAAAGGTGGTTCGTAGCCTCATCCCTGTATGACGGCCTTTTCTGTCAACGAATCCGGCAACGAGATTCGAACCAGCGCCCTTTCGGGTACGAGCTGAGCACGTTAGCATCTCGGCTACCCCGGCGGCACAGGAACCAGTGTTTACAAGTTAGTCTGCACAGCTTTTGTTGTGTGATTTCGGTGCCCGGATATCAGTATTTTGCAAAAGCTAGAGGTGTATGAAACATTCGTTTTGATGCGTATCGTGTACGCCTGTTCAGAATCAACGGTACAGATAATACGAACATTTATGAGAACGCCTAGCACAGTCGTAAGCAGGCTTAACGCAAACACGGGAGCGCGTGTCCGTCCATGGAGTAAGACAAATCGCGATGAACGAATTGATGTATTAATAATAATTACTGGTATTCTACGTCCCAAATCTGTCCCCCACGATATGATTATGAGGGATGGCGTCGTGGTGGGCTTTGGGAAATTTCGACCGCCTGGCGTTCTTTAACGTACACCTAAAACTAGATTACACCAGGGCCTCTAACATATCGCCCTCCACTATATCCCACACGTCACGTCAGCGGTCGAGGCACCATAAACACTAGACCCCCGTGTTGGCTAAAGGAATTGATGTATAAACGAAATAAACTATACAAAAAGACTGTGAAAGTGTGGGCTTCGAACCTATACGCCCCACCCAAGGAGGTTCTATAGAACCTCTGGAGTGGCAGTCCCGGCCTCCGCCAACGGAGCAAGTGAACGCCGCCGGCGGCCATGTAGCTAGAGGAAAAACACGGCGCGAGCGCCATAGACGGCATGGAATACGCGCGGCGAGCGCGTTGGTTTGCAGTCCCACAATCAAAAAAATGAGATGGAAACTGCTTTAAACCCACGACAGTTGCCTCTTTCTCGTTTATGAAACAAATTATGTCATACTATTACGTGAGTGAGTGAGTGAATAACTGTTATAAGTTCCTGCAGGTTTCCGGGCTGGGTTCCGCCTAGGAGTCGGCCGAGAGACCGTGGTCTCTCAGCAGCTTCCTTGGCCGCTGGATTCGCCCAGAGTGATTGTCTAGTCCTGAGCTGAGCTATTACGTCAGCTGCAGACTTTCAGAATAATCTGTTGTCGAAGGGGTGCTTCGTATACGAGCGCGCTGTAATAACATATGTGTTACTAGGAACTGGGTTTTTGTGTTGTAACGGCGTCAGTGTCAAGGGGTACCACAAGCTAACGTGGAACGCACTTATTTCTCTTACATAAGCACACATCAATCACGCGAACATTTGGCCGAATGAGGATTCGCAAGCATTAACCTACGTGGGCGACGTGTGCCATCACGGCAAGCGCAGGCGCGCACAGCCTCGAAACGAGGTAGCTCTCAGT
The DNA here is from genome assembly GCF_013339695.2 of Rhipicephalus sanguineus. Taxonomy (NCBI): domain Eukaryota; kingdom Metazoa; phylum Arthropoda; class Arachnida; order Ixodida; family Ixodidae; genus Rhipicephalus; species Rhipicephalus sanguineus. Next base: position 153,244,199 of record NC_051181.1, on the reverse strand, counting down.
GGTAGCTCTCGCCCTCTCAGACTAGACGCATAAAAAGTAAAGCAGCCGCGTCCTTCGTGTTCATCGATTTCGGTTTGGTCGGATTTCAAAAGAGTTTACATCTTGCTTTGCCGCAATTTTTTCTTTTCGTAACTATTTGTGTTGAAGCTACGTCAAGGAGGTAGAACTAACAAGCTTTTGTAGATGCGCTGGGAAAGCAGAAAAATTGTAGGTACAAATTGTAGGTGCCAGGCCGTCGATTCTGCCCCGTTCTGTCGAAGCAGCATTCTGCGAAGTGAATAGAGCAGAGGTGGTTGGGGCGGTTGTTCCTTGGCAACCTGGCGCAACCCACCGCGGGGTATCGGCCATGAAACGGGCGGCACCTTATTTTAGAGATAAAATTGTTTTACATGGAGCAGAGGTGGTCAGAGCTGGTCGAGCTGGTAACCGTCCTTAGCTCTCTAACCACTTCTTCGACCGGCACGTTCCCAGGTAGAACGCTGCGCGCAGTCTTTGGAAACATGTAACACGGATAATCACGTCATGGAATGTTGCGTTTGCCAATTCCTCGATAAACATCCATCAAATTCGATATCCATGCACGGATAAATATGCATGCACGCCGTCAGTCTTGACTTGCAAGAAAACACCAGAAAGCTCGGAATTCTAAGGGCGTTCTGACTTCCTACTCGTACCCGTCCAGCTAGACTGCACCCACTTCGTGTATACACTTAAAAGTCACGTACAACGTCGTGTCAGCGAACATTTAAAGCGTAAAATTTTCGTCGCTACAACTGCACGCATGTATTACATGTATGCGCACCTTTCAAATTGTTTCCAGTTTAACAGCATGCACGAAAAACAGACAATCGTCAGCGAACTAAGTGAGGACACTTACACGTGAAAAGTGATCCCAGGCGTCTTCTTATTGCGATTTGTGCAGCCATAAGCGACGCACGAAGTCGCCATGGCCTCGTAAAATGTTTAACTGCTTTACAAAAGCATGCCACCGTCCCCAAAGACAACTGCGACGGCGGGGCAACGGAGCGCACTCCGTCGTCTGCTTCCGAGTTTTTCCTTTTGCAATATGGCGGCGACCGGCTTCACTTACGGGGGCGCCACCTCCACTCCAGAAGAAATAGTATATAACCTCCTTGGCCCCACCCCTCAGAAGCCGAGCGTCTTACCCACTGGGCTACACACAATAAACGCGAAATGTGAAATGATATGAATGTGCTGCATCGGCGGAGCAGCAGCAAGACGCTGACAGATGCAAGAAAGAAGGAGAAAGATGTCGCCGATGGCCGATGTCGCCCGTCAACGACGTTCCAAGGAAAGCAACAATGCTGTACAGGAGCGGGAAATACAGGCGCGTGATACTGGACGACATGACATCAGGAGCAAAAACGCACTACTCGCCCTCTTCTTAGTCGTCTTACGTTGGTCTAGGGCGCTTCTCCGCTTCCCCATTCCTTTGGCGGTGTTCCTTGCAAGTGAACCGAACAACGCTCTAATATGATGGGCGATAATTAGGATGGATGGACACAACTTTATTGCATGAACACAAAAATTGGAGGGGACCCTAATTCTTGACTTAGGTATCTGATAGTTGCATTCGCAACTCGGCGTTCGTGTATTCCTTCTGTTAACATTGCGTTTCGTCGCACTGGCGAAGTGGATCTCAGAGGCCACGTAGAAAGAGGCGCATGATTGAGATATGCTCATCCAGGTGCCGCAGCGGTCCCAGTGGCTCTAAAGTAAGTGGCTCTCCAGAAAACCGTCTGCACTTTCAATAAACTCATTAAATTAATTTTCATTACATATACTCACACTTAACTGGACCTTATCTTAAGTGAACTTACGCTCCGATTTCGAGCCAGTTTTATTTTTTACAAGCTCTTTTTTTTTCAATATTTGTGAAACCGGAAATAATTGCTCGACCGGAGGTTCTTGGAATAGAAACAAGAATGTCACTCGCCGCTCGTGCCACTAAAAAGGAGTCAGGAAGGCGCTCGTTCGGCCTCCATCGTATTGTGCGTATCTTAACTCGCGTCCCATATTTGAAAGCTACGTTTCTTAAGTACTCTTAAGGTACCAAACACAGGCTACTCCATGGAGCATACGGCGACGAAGCAGCATGTGGTTAGGATACCAAACGCTTACACATAATTCGGACAACTACCAGTGGAGACCTTGGATGAATTTTTTTTACCTGTATTAATTGATAAAAATTAACCCGTAAAGTTACTTGAAACGCCACTGCGAGAAGCGCACCTGTGAAGCGCACCCACCTTTTTAACTCAATCAGGAAGCATTCACTGTTATACGCTAAGCTACTATTGAAGTCATTTCATATCATTCTGGCTACCTTGTGACTTTAAAAATTTAAGTTTCAGTGCCTCATTAAGTAGGTCCTTTCAAATTAAAAAAAAAATAGTTAACGCGCCCAACGGTGTGATGGAACCTAGACCCACCAGTCCAACGCCCCAGTTCGCAGTCTAGCTATTAAAAAAAATAAAATAAAATAATAAAAATAAAATAAATAAATAAATAACATAAAATGAAGAAGAAAGAATGTACGCACGGCTTTGGGCGCTAAATTGTCGTAACTACACCGTTTGCAGTCCTTGAAAACTTTGACACTTCAATGGTTTGTCGCAATCGTCTCTACACGTGCTCATTGTGCGAAATCTCTATCTTTTATTTCATTTTACTTTGCCTCCTGCAAAGGCGTCTACTTTTCGAATAGAATGGCTCGTGTACGAGGAGGTGCTGCATTAAAAAGCCACATTTCTTCGTGTCGTGCGCCGTGAAATTATGACCGAGTAAATTCGGAGTACCTGGTTGCAGAACGCAGTCGTTTCAAGATATGCTGCTGCTTGTTAAAACAGCCGTTCTGCTCACTCTGGTTATGGCGACAGTGGGCAAGCGATTCACACGCTGCTCCTTGTCGAAAGAACTTGCCAAGAATCGCATACCCAGGAGGCAGATGGCCGACTGTAAGTCGCAACAAGACGTTCGCGTCCGTCATTGTTTCAAGCCGCTGGAATGTCTTGCTATAGGCTTATTCGTTAATGATGCGTGATTAGCCTGTGCTACCAGATTGCACTTTCAATGCTTTCAATGCTACCGTTTCAATCGGTGCAACGTGACTGACATCACGCTTTTGTGTTGTGTGTTTAATACTTAATCGTTGCGCCATTGCCGATGGGAAAAAAAAGGGAAGAAAAATAAAACGTTGTAAGACTAGGTAACTAAGAAAGAAACATATCTTAAAGAAATCAGCAGAACAACTTTGTCTTTTTGTGCTCCTCCTATCGATTTAAATGGCCTCTGAACAACCCACCTTTTCTTTTACTGATGACGGCGATGACGGTCAACTTTAATGGCGAAAGGGCAACTCTGGCCAGAGAGCACCAAACACAGGGTAGGTGTTCGTCTCAGTTAAAAAGGACTACTCAGCGCGAAGAACAAAATAAAACCGCTGGTTTTTTGACTTGGTAAAAATACACACTCCCTGGATAAAAGACGGAGGTGGGAACATCTCAGCCAAGATTTACAGGCGTGAACACCAACAAAGCGCGAAATTTGCCTCTTTATATACATTTTTTTAAAGTAACATAGGCCTGTTCGCCATGGAGTTTGCACAAATAAGCTGACGATGATAACACGAACACTTGATGCCGATCGCTGCGTCTCAGGACCGCCATAGAACACCTACCCAAGGCTCTGTGATAATGAAGACTCCATAAGCTCGCGAACTTTCATTTTTATTTTTTTGTCAGGGCAGCACAGAGAAGCACTTTTCCCATTGCCGTTATCTCTCACAGGGGTATGCCTCGTGAACTCCGAAAGTGGCACGAACACGAGAGCGAAGCACCGCAACACAGATGGCAGCGTCGACTACGGTCTTTTCCAGGTAAGCAAGTCATCTGCAGTGTAGGATGCAGGCCACCGCTGGTTATGCTTCTTAAACAGGGCGAAAATAACAAAGAAATGCACTTGACAGAGGAGCTCGAGAAAGAAGTGCAGTTAAAGACGTAAATATGTTTTATTGTGATCATCCTATAGTAGTACTATTGATGAAGGGGAAGTCTTAAAGTTCAGTGACGGTTACGCGGTAAGTGGAGAGAAACGCGTTAGCATTGCCTCTCATGACCTTGACACTTACCTTGGCAGCCAAAAGTATCCAGCGCTAGCCGATGTAGCCAACACTATAGCCCACATTAACTGTCAGTTAGAAAACATTAACCAACAGTGCTAGTATTATTAGAGTAAATAAGGCAGGCCAGTCGCAAACAATCGGATGGCGTCCCAAAAGTCAAGGGCCTGTCTTGCAAGTAGCCTAATGAGGTCCAAAAGGCAGCCTCTCACATTCGTGTTGTAAACAGCGTGTTTCGTTAGTTCCCGTGTAAGAGCGCATAAGGAGCAAACTACACTGTCTGTTCTTTATTGTGTTTTGTGTTCTTTTGCTCGTTTCTAGATAAACAACAGGTACTGGTGCAGCCCTGGTCCTCACAACGAATGCCGGGTCAAATGTAGAGGTACGACACTCAGTCTGCGTAACTTTGTAGGGAAGTCGAACATCCAACAAGTAAAATGCTCTCTCCGCGTAAGAACAACCTCGCTTTCACGTGTACGGTGACCTGAAATTCGACACTTCTCGAGTGCGTGCAGTGCGTGCGACGAGGCACTTGTTGAACCTGACGTCCATTTAAAGCGGAGCTGCACGACATTAGGCACACGAGAAGGTAGGTGTGTGTGTGTGCGCGTGCGCGTGTGCGAGAGAGAGAGAGAGAGAGACCAATTCCGAATTCTGTGGCGTGCCATTGCTGCTCGGAATAGGCGCATAAGACGTACGTACACAAGTTTTCTGGCAAAACATAATACGACAATTACGTGTTAGCGCTTCCAAGTTCATTAAACAAACAAAAAACAAACGCGCGGTGCACATAATAAAGAAGCACTACCGCCGAATACGCTGGTCAGGTTGGCAATGCCAATGCTGTGTTATAATTAAATCGATCACGCGTTTTCCCGCCATGTGTTTCAAACGAATGATGAACGTAAAAGCCTGCGTATGTGTGTACATGAGGGATGGAAAGAAACGCGAACAGCGCGGCGAGCTGTTTTCATCACACTCTGACCTTGGTGCCAATAAAAAGATGCTAGGTGGTTCTTGATTCTATCAAGGATGACTCCAGTGGCTTTGTATCACCATACAGGCTACAACCGCTTGAAAATAAATGCGAAAAAGCAGAGAATGTAAACGCCGCATGTTCGCGTTTCTTTCCATCCCCACTGTACATGTGCTTTCGCTTGTACATGTACATGCGCAGTTTCTTCCGTTAATTCTTGCTTCGTTTCAAAAAGCTCAACAAATCGATTGTGTATTCGACGTTGTGTATTTCGACTCTACCGTAGTAATACTTTCATATATTAAGCATGACGTCTCCATCATTGTGCTTACACAAAGATCCTTACGGCTGCTATTCGCAATTCCAACAGATCTGCTCTCTAACAACATAAAGGCAGCAGTAAAATGTGCCAAATTCATCCACAGAAGACAAGGATTCAGAGCCTGGTAAGTTTACGCTACGTGAACTGAACTAGTCAGTATTAGGGCGCACTTGCTCTTCGAGGAAAACACTCGGGCGCTGTGATGTCATTATAAAAAGTAACAATTTTGAACTTAGCATTCAGTTGCGTCACTATCAAGCAAAATTCAGTTCTTCATTCCGCCTGATTCCATAATTTTGGTTTATCTCCCTGCCTTTCTCTCAATTGATTATCTCTCTCTCTCTATTACGCCAATAGGTACGGTTGGCAGGCAAAGTGCCGTGGAAGAAATCTCGGAGGCTACACTAAAGGCTGCAAGTTCTGAGAAATAAACAGTTTATTTTCGCTTTGTTTCCACTAAACTCGGCCTTTGGTGGCCCTTTCACGATCTACGTGCGCATCTTACGCCGACAATGAACGCAATATAAAAGACAAACAAAATAGAGCATCGGCTATATCAGCCTTTACACGAAATGCACACAGAGACTTCTGAGCATAATAACAACAAATAAGCAATACTCAGTTCTAGTTAACAGGACAACACACATCTCGAGTATGGCTCTCAAAACTGCATTACTTCCGCAGATGCCACCGAACATCGTACACATATGCCGACTTCTACGCGTGAGTGTGTCGCAGGTGCGCGGCGTGGGCCGCGATCCTACGGCACGCCCAGCGACGCACTGCACATTGAAGACTTTCACTGTGTAATGGAAGCGAATCCCGAAAGTCGTGCTCTCGCAGTACAGTCCGCGGTAAAAAAGTGCGGTAGCGAAGGTAGCGAAATGGCCGCTTTTTCGGATGCCATGTACCTAAGGCAATTTCCGTCCGTTTCACTGACTCTGTATTAGGCCCACACATTACTCACTGCTAGCCGGTAGCTTTGTCACGTGTAGTAGCCATGTTTTAATGCACAGGTCTCGGCGATTGAAACGCGATAGACGGAGCGCGTGGCTGTTGGCGCTGAGGGTGACGGAAAGGGCGAGGGCTTCGTGAAGCACGGTGACAGCGTCCGGTGGAATGTGTTCAGACTGTGGTTCTTGGTGGCGCCGGCGAAGCGCTACTTGCCATGGATTCAAAACAGTGCGCTGCGGCTGGAGCTGGCGTGCGGGCGTTAGGATGGATTGCAGCGCTCCGCCGGCGCCACCGAGAACCACAGACTGAATGACTGTTTACCGGATGCAGTCAACATGCGTCGCAAACGCTCTTGCCTTCAACGTCACCCTCACTGTCAGCAGCCACGCATTCCGAGCGTCGTGTTTCAATCGCCGAGCACTTCACTAACGACAGAGGCTAAAGTCAATACAAACAGGAAACAGTGAACACTCACGCTATCAAATTACAGCAGCACCAGCGAGAGGAGGGCGGTTGCCAGCGCCTATCTAATAAGATGCACTTCAACTAACTTGATGATGCAAGCATCACCAATGTCATCGCTAAAGCCTATGACCACACCGGTGAGACATAATGCAAAATGCCTAAGAAGCAACTGTTACATCGCCGCAGTGGTCGAGCTTTCCATTTTCCAGCTGTTTGACGCGCCAGTGTGACGTGCACGTGCAGTATTACCGCGCATGCACTTTAGTGATAAGTGCCTGCGATATCAGTGGCAGTACGATGAGCGAAATATCAATGGGATGCGGAGCCAGCGCGCGAGCATCCGCGTCAGGTTGAAAGGGCGGGAAGTTCGTGAATGTTCACAGTATGGGCGTCGTCACCGGAAAGTCCTCTACACCGTCCTGACGCGCACAGTCAACCAGCTATAAGCACTGTACATCAACAAATGCTGACGTCAGATTGACACAAAAGGAATCTTCGAGGCAGTTCACGTGATCTCCAGTCATGTCACGGCATTAGAAGTGAACCCCACGTGCTGTATTTCCACAGTCGGCGGGGACCTTCCCACAGAAGACGTCGCGACCATCAGTTACGTATCGGTCCCTTCTGTCCCTGCTTGACTTCCGCTTTCTTGTGTTTCGTGAAGCCGTTCTTCGGAGGCTCGAACTCCGCCGCGCCGAGGCTTGAAACCTGTAGGTAGGCGTCCCCGTAGAAGTCCCTGATGTCTCCCACCACAGCCGCGACCGCGACTGAAAAGAGTCCCGACACGAAGAGCAAGCCGGCCGACGTGCCCAAGTAGGAGTGCCGCAGCTGTGCTAGGTCGTAGAGCCAGCAGTTGCCGCTGGTACCGCAGGCGCTCTCCCACACCAGGCAGGACCCGTCGATCACGGCACCGTAGACAAGCGGGTAAGGGATGTACGCTGCGTTTATCACGAGAGAGGCCACGTGTGTTTGTAAGAAAGTGGAACAGCTTTGGTGATCAATAATCTACTTTTTAACGTGAACCCGTTATGCACATATCACCCTGATCGAAATGTGCACACCACGTGCGTGCACACCTACGTAAGTCCCGAAGACGTTTCGGCGACGTAGAAATAATTAAAAGCCACACGGTCCAAGCCGACTCGAAGGCGTAAGCCATAAGCGGAACCGTTAAAGCCGAGCTTGAACGTAGCCAACATTACGAATTCGCCCATTACTACCAACTCTCCGTCTTGCTTTTGCCGTTGATATTCGCAGCATAACGAAGCTGGTATGTGCCACGGAAATTTGGCAAGCCCCGTTACACACCTCCGGTCCACTAAAAATGAAGAGGATGCCCAGCAGGTATGTGCCAAGCAGCTCTTAGCATGTATAGCATAGCATATCAAGGGGTGGGAAAGGGAAGTGAGGGTGAGGAGGAAGGAAAAGAAAGTCGGGTGAGGGAGAGCTAATGCCCCGCTGCGTCGCTCGCAGGCGGTGTGACGTTGGTCTCTTTCTCGCCATGGACGTTCTCGACGCAGCGCAATGGCAAAGCCTATCGTTAGAACTCCCTAAGAAAAAGCCGTGCGATTGGAGCGCCGTATAGAAGCGGCTCGTGAACGTGCTAGGAAATGTAGAGGTAAAAAAATAGCCAAGCAATAGCAAAACGTTAGGTTAGCGGGAGTTAAGATGTTGGATGGCAATGCTTAACTCCTTTTTAACCTTGCCAAGCCATGCTCTACTTTGCCTAGCTTTGTATTACTTTGCACTCCATCGCTAAGGCTTCCCCTCAGCCCCACTGTCCTTCGGTGTTTACGGCGCGAAAGAAAGCTTTCTGCACCCAACGTGATTTTGCAGCACCTCCGGAATAGGCCGACCTTTGACCAAACGATGTCATGTGACGTCATAGTGACGTAATGACGACGTCACAAATTTATGTCAACTGCGACGTCATCACGTGATGATTCATTACGATATCCACTAATTATCAAGGAAAGCTGTACTTACACAGCAGGTTCGCCAGTGCATTTGCCAGTCCAAGCGCGATGGTCTTGTCACTCGGACTTATGCTCCTTGATGGGGAAAAAAACGTAGAAAGGCAGACATGAGGCTACGAACAGCATTAACACAGTCACAATGACAACAAGGTAGGTGTGTTTGCGCGGACGTTGGTGCGTGTACATGACCGACGCAGCAACATTCACAAGTTGAATGCGCGGGGCAAAGAACGCCTTGCCCAAGAAACACATCGCATGTACTATCATAGGCGTGCGCAGGGGGTGGAGGGTGCCCCCCTAGTCAACTAAGAAGGGGGGGGGGCGCAAACTCTGCTCCATACATTGACTTAATAGGGGGGGGGGGGGCGCTGCGAAGAACCGCTTCGAAGGCGGGATTCGAATCCGCATTCCCACGATCCGAAGGCGAGCGTCGTGATCACTCGGCTATCCAGGCACACTAGCAGAACATAGCGTAGCCTTGTGTGGTATAGTATAGCATTGAGGTGGGAAAGGGAAGTGAGGGTGAAGAGGAGAGAAAGGAGGAGCGGAGAGAGTAAAGCACAAGCTAGAAGAAAAGATAAAAAGAGAATCAAAGAAAGAAGCATAGCATAGAAAAAAAGGGAAGACAAAAAAAGAAAGAGAGAGAGAATCAATGAAATAGAGAGAAATAAATAAAGAGAGAAAGAGATAGAGAGAAATAGAGTGCGAGAGAGAGGGAAGGGAACAAAGAGAAAGAAAGATAGAAAGAGCGAGGAAGAAATACACAGAGAGAAAGGAAGAAATAGAAATAAGCAGATACATCAAAGACATAAAAAAAACAGAGAGATGAGGGAAAAAGAAGAAAGAGAAAAATAAAGAGAAAAAAAGAAGGCCGCCCAGCATAGCAAGGGGTGTGAAAGGGGAGAGATGGTAAGGAGAAGGGAAATGAGGAGGGCAATGCTACCAGCTTCGCCGCTTCCTCAGTCCTCGCACCACTCGTGCGTAGCTGCCCCAGTTTTTTTTCTTAATCGATGTATTGGTCCTCGCCCGCACCCTTCCGAAAGCTTTCTGCGCCTAGCCTAGGGTGCCTCGATGTGGGCAGGAGCACATCGAGGCAGCCTAGCCTAGCCTGGTCTGCACTGCCACCTGGTTCGGAGGCATTGCAAGCTTTCTGCACCTCACCTGATTTTGCAGTGCCTCCGTGATCGGCTCACCTTTGACCAAGCGACGATGCCATATGATGATGTCAACATGCGACCTGACGTCACACTTTTTTTGCGATATGTGTGTCATGATGACGTTGCATGGTGACGTCATCGCATTATGATTTTTTTTCGTCACTCGTGTTGACGCCGACGCCACCCACCGTCAATTTTCGCGTTTGATGAGGCATCTAAGGCTTTCGTCACGGTGCAAGAAATTTCTTGCACCGTGGCTTTCGTTAAAATACCTATAGCAGTGCATGATTTCAGAAATAGCTCTGTCACGCTGAAAGTAACGAAGTGCTATTGCTATTTATCCATAAATGTTGCGAGCACAACGGCATTCGGATTTAGCAGTGGATGCTAAATTTAGGTTGAGTCGAAGGGGTGAAGAGAGTTGATATGGGCGCACCGTTTCTATCAAGAGCACTTGAGGATAAGAGCCTTGCGGCCCCTCAAGTAACATCAAGGCCAACAGGAAGTCTTCGTTCCCCCGGCTTCTCGCGACGGCCCCAAGTACATAACGCAGTTGTTATGCTGCAAATGGCACTTGCACGCAGCTGTTACACGGTCACACGTCGAGACTTCCTCCATTGACACACACACGCACCCTTTTGCAACAGAGGTGCTACTATGCCAAGAATCCGCTGGTGCGGCGGTATGACCGCCTTATAATAAACATACCCTGAATGATTATTATAAGAACGCTGCGGCAGATACAGTGGGCACAGGTTTTACTGTACTCTCGTTAGACTAATTAGTTTTATTTTTGTACAGACCAGGAAACTTCGTCAGTATGTATGAGGGGAATATTGAACCTGACTAAAGGAAATTTAACGGATGACGTCACAAAAACAGATAAAAAAACAAGAACTCAACAGGTCCCTTATACATTCGCATAAGACGACTCGAAGACGAAAGCCATCATCATCATCATCAACACCATGATCGTTATCGGAGCTTGAGAGGTGAGTGAGAGAGAACTTATTGTGGTCCAAACGTGGCGGAAGCTGAACGCGACTGGAGGGTCTCGCTAGCTCAGCCAGGTGGCTCCACCCAGGAAGGTGCCGGAAGCTAAAGCCTCTCGGTGACGTCCCGGGCCCTATGGACTGCCAGGAGTTGGTTGTTGAGTTTCTTGCTGCGCATGGCAGCCTCCCAGGAGGGTTTGTCTGATAATCCTAACCCCGAATTAAAGGGCACAGCCAGAGCATATGTTCGAAATTGCAGTGCACGTGATTACAGTGCTGACAGTGAGGTGAAAAGTCGGGATCGATTCTGTTTAGCATGGCTGGAGTGATGTACGTTTTAAAGACGATAGTCTTTCTTGGGATACCTAAACGGAGAAATTTTGTGCTGTCTTTCTGTTTGTCGGCACGTCCCTCGATTCAACCACTCGGCCAAAGTTGAACCACTTGCCCAAGGGCCAGCCATCTTGAACGGCTGACTAGGTTCATACTTGTGTACATTGTCGACCAAAATGCAAACATTACGCATATCTGAGGCGCAACATCATTATGTAAGTATTAGGTGGTGTGTTCCTTTAATAGAAAATGCATACATACGTAATTCTAAAGACCCTAGTTTCTTAAGCTGCGCTGAAAATTTGACTGCGCGTTAAACTTGACTTCCTCCGTGCCCTCTGCACGAGCTTATTGTTGTGTTTCGGTTTCGGTTCTGTATTGCACTGTACGAATGCCATGGGGCGCCGCTCTGGCATTCCTGTTTTAGCCAGGTGACGTATAAATAAAAGAGTGTGTGGAGAGTACTCGTTGAGTGCGGAAGTTTCTTCTGCTTCAGCGCTTCGTGCCAAACCGCGTGTTCGGGCTGGCTGGCGTTCCCGCCGGTCGCGTTGGTCACCGCCGGTCTTCGCCTGCTGCTGCGCCGGGACTACCAGCCCGCAACACAGCACTCATGTTTCCCGACGTATTGCCAGATGACGTCCATATCTCACGCAGCGCCTCTTCTATCGTCTTTAGACGACATTTGCAGCGAAGCACGCAGATACGCGGCCAATTTTTTGTCTGTAGTGGTCGCAGTGTGACCGCTAGCGCTTTATTAAATTTAGGGTGTGGAGGGGGGAAGAGCTTGCGCCCTAGTTTGTGAGCTGAGGTGATCTCGTGGAACGATATTAATGGATCCTTAAAGTCCATGCATCCCCGTTCCCGTCCCGTCTGAGATGGCCGGTCACCGCCCCGGGTAACTAGTTCGCGCGCTAGCTGGTGAGCCCTCTCGTTAGGGTTGCCGGTTGGGGAGGATGAGATGTTACCCATGTGGGCCGGGAACCATATGATGTGTGTTAGGGTATCTTCCCCTTCGTTAGCCTTAGTAGTCGTCTTATTCACAATGCTTGCGGCTGCGGCGGAGACGAAGCCGGATGAATATGACCTGATGGCAGTTCGCGAGTCTGAAAAGATGGTGACGTCCCTTCTTGTTCTTGCAGAGCTACCGCGATAGCCAGTTCCTCGGCTTCGTGAGTGAAGTCGGTGACCACTGTGGCCGCGTTAACTAGTGATCCCTTGGCATTAATGACTGTGACGACATACGCGTCCTTCCAGTATTTGGCTGCATCAACAAAGAGGGCGGTTGAGCTAAAATCGATCTTTCCCAGGATAGCCTGAGAGGTAACATGAGCTTTTGTACAGCACGCCAAGTTTTAAAGGCCAGCGTCTCTGTTGATGTCATGGCTGATGATGATGATGATGATGAAGTATAGCTCAACGCTTCGTAATGGGTTGACAGCTTTCAACCACCTATATAGTTACGCAACTCGCGGGGTGTGATGCCTGGTGCGATCCTACGCTTATGCAGCGCAATATTGCATTTCTTAGTAACTCGTTGCGCGACATGACTGTGTAGGGTCTCTTTCTGAAGAGGTTTCAAGCCTTCGCGTGGCTCTGTGGTAGAATACTTGACTGTCACGCAGAACCTGGTTTAGATTCCGGTTCGATACCCCGATTTTTATTAAGGACACGCGAGTTTTTGTGCCACATGCCGCGTTTTTCAAGGCCAGCGTCTGGTGAGAACCTTAAAGGGCCTAAAGGCTTCAAGGCCCTAAACCAGTCCGAGTTCAAAGACGAGAGTGTGGTTTCTTTATCGCCTTCGCTACCCTTCTTACAGGCGCTATCTCATCATCGCCACTTACTTCTTCATAAAACACATGGACAATGTTAGCACTGAGCATTGAGCCTATCATGGTCTCGCACATTTAGACTACACGCTATTATCTTCGCTTGCGCAGTCGAAAACGCACAAAGCGAAGTGAAATCGGTTGATCGCGCACGATAATCATGCGAGATAAGACAGAACGGTCGTGCGACTGCATGGCAAAGCACGGTAGGAGGCAATTCACAACGGATATATCTCTCGTATATGGACCCACCGAGAGCTTATTTCTGCACGACGTTTCTGCACGACAGGGGCGTAGCCAGGGGGATTGGGGGTTCCTCCCCCCCCCCACTAAATTTCAATTTTTCTTGCGTATATATACACGCGCACATACAAGCGCACGCACGAACATACATAAAGTATGGTTGACCCCCCCCCTCCTCCCCCCCCCCCGAAAAGAATTTCTGGCTACGCCCCTGCTGCACGACGTATTTCTGAACGGACTGCTGGCGCCGCGAATTGTGCCGAAAAGATGAGCAAACGCCAGGGGATAATAATGCGCTATTTCTTTGTATTTTCGGAGGTTGTCTAGGGGCCCATGCATTGAGGCTATCGCCTTAAAAGGACGGAGTTGGTGCTTACCGAAGCATAAAGAGCGTGTGGCTCACAGATGTCGAGACGCTCATGAAGTGCGTGAGCGAGATAAGAATGATGAACTGCACAAACATGGGGCAGGTTCCCTTGCAGAAGCCTACCACGGCGTTGCCCGAGAAGAAGTCACTGTCGTCGAACGTTTTCAGGCAGTCGCAGTTGGTGAGCTGAGAAACACCGGAATTAAATTGTTAAGAACTTGATGTCCAAATAGTCCTTTGCATATACAGTGTACGGCAGTTTCAGCTTGTGCATTTCAACAAAGATGGCAGTTCCGACAATGAAAAAATAAGACACACACGTGCTGATGGCAAGACGTACATGGGTAGAATTTACGAGCTGCATTTTGCGTTTTCACCCCGCGCATTGATCATGTTCTTGTGAAGGAACGAGTCCGAGTAATATAAAAAAGTACGTCCTTCCACTCGGGTTTCTGCCGTGTCTGATTATAACCATGCACGAAAGTACTTGAGCACAAAGCGTTATTACGTCTTCAATCATGTTTCTGGTTTAGTGCGTTGTTTACTATAGCTATAAGAGCAACTACGTGCTTAAGGTATTCAGGAAGACGCGTTTTTTTTTTTCAAATATTTGGCCTGTGCGAACATTACAAATCTTCAGCGTTCTGTTTTGTTTTTATTTCACGCGCACGTGTGGGGTGTTTTGCCCTGCGTTGTATTCCGTTTTATCCTACCTCTAATAAAAAGAACAACAACATAAAGAGAAAAAGAGGGGGTAGCAAACCTCATATAATGTCCCCGCTTTTTATTTCACTTCTCCCACTCTTTTTCTATAGTTTTACAAAAAAAAAAAGACAAATTTTCATTAGACATGTCATAAATGGCTCTTCGCAGCATGGGGAGAACATTTTTGCGGTAAGATGGGGGGGGGGGGGGGGGGAGGAGGCGGATTTGTCCTCCACCACGCCAATGATGGCCACGTGTGGCGGAAGTTTTGATAACAGCGCTGCTCCTGCTGCTTTACCAAAACCTTCGAAACCTTGTAAGGTGCTCATAACCCCAGCCATCGCGTGTTGTCGTGGCGTGAGCTAACATCATAGTGCTGCGAAAAGCGCCACTCGGAAACCTTCGGCTCGCTTCAAAAGGCGAGGGCCTGTCATTCTCCAAGTGGTGACTAAAGACCCGCCCGTTTTTATTCGAACGTTGTTGGTTCACGGTTCAGCTCACGTGCTCGATTCTCTCTACGCACTCGAATATTCGGAGTGCACGCAACAGACAACCATGTCATGCATAAACGTGTGATCGGAAAGCGTGTCATAACACTCGTCCATGACTCCACCTATTATCAAACTGCAATGAAAATGGAATTAATATAGTGTCACATATTTTCATATCTATGGAAATTAGTAGCTATATAGGGTTTAGAAGCCGGGACTGGGGAACATGTTAAGTGTTTCATGTCATTTTGTATGCATCGAGCGTTTTTATCAATTCCTGCACTAAAGATCAGTGAGCGATGCTTTCCTGGCACAAGCTTCACGCATAGCTGAGCATTAAGAAAAACTCGGTTGAAGGTAAACACCTTTTATCAGCCCATATGGAAAGCGTTAACAAGACATTACCATGAGGTACGAGTGTCTTCTAGACTTTAGCAGTGAGAACAGCGAGGCTGATGACAAATATATGCAGAGTTAGTTTCAACGGAAACGCGGATTAATGGCAGAGACAGCCGGCACACTATTGCGTACTGCACAGTACGCGGCGTTCAGCCTCAACTGCAGAAGAGTAACTTAAACGACTCGTGAGCGATCCACGAGACACTTTAGGTTGGGATCGGCTTTTACGTACATCTCATGAGTGGCATGGCTTTTGCTGCTTCTATTTTGGCATCCTTTGCAGACTGCACTTTTGTACCACGGGGTCTCTCGGCACTCGTGAACTGCCGATGTCGCTTAACCTCTTCTTTCTGCCGTAGATAACGAATATAACAGCCTGTCGTGATTGCGCACGCCGCAACGCTTTGGGTAAGAGCACGTTTACTGTGTTGCGTTGGCTTTGATGAGCATGAGCTACGGAGGATGAATTATAAGGGTTTAGGGAGCGAGAGGCTCCTCAGCATCTTTGAATGCGACCCAAAACAGCTTGTTATGTGTGAATGGGATAGTGAACCCTCTCTGCGTAAATGCGCAAAGACGTTACGAAGTCTGCATCTATAAGGTTAACTTGCAGCGCTGCTGTCGGTGCTACTCTTAACTACTACGGTGACGGCGACAATGCGTGGTGACGTAGAGAGTGAAACTGAACTATTCTATAACCGCTATCTTTGCGTACCCGTTTTAGTCACTAAGGTTACCGTCGTGCTGGCCTGCGTATCTGTATAGGGTAGATAGAAATCTCAACGCCTGGCCAAAGAAAACGACGGTGGTGAGTAAACACGAGTGGCCCCGAGACCTTTGACGCAACCCTTGCGATGCAAAGCAATAGGAGAGCCCTCGAGCCTCCTATCTCTGGACATACTGCGTACCCCTTCACTCCTACGTCAAACGCGCGGCAAATCAATAATGACCTCTCCAGGTGACTGCACAGCAGGGCTTAGGCGGCATCTTCTCACGGCCATGAAGGATATCGGCACACACTCATGCTGAGGATATGTAAAAGCTCAAATAGCGCTTATCGGCCCCGAACTGCATGTCAGGAAACCCACTCACACAATATCCGACAGATACCTCTTACGGCAGGGGCACCGGGCTATTGGCGCAGTACGAAATATTTCTCTCCGTAATGTCGCGAGTGCAAGGGTCTTCGGTGCTGCTCAGTAACTCAAAATTCTGCTTGTGGTCACCAAAAGCATGGCGCTACGTTTTGCAAGGAATGGCTGCTCCTTACACGAAATAAATGTATCTACTAGTTTGGCCACGGTGCTGTATACTAAGAGCTACCTTTTCTAAGCTCGATTTCCTGACCGAAAAAAGCTGGATGACAGTGTTGTTACTTTCATATAGACATCATTACATCGCTACCCAGCCGGAGGCTCGCTGGGCTAGACTCTTCGAATTATCTGTTAAAGACCCGCATCGCTTCGAAGAGACTTCAGCCGTAGAAGCACAAACATTGCTTCATTTCCATCTGCCGTAATCATTATGTGCTCCGTCGCCAATTTTTTTAGATTGATAGTTTTTAGAATTGTATGTTGTCCAGGACGTGTCAAGTGTTTTTATACAGCGCCGGCTGCTCCTTTTCATAGAGAATAGAATTCGTGGGAATGACAGCCAGGAAAAATATTACATAAAAAACACCTAGGAACAGTTCACGTAAGTCAGTCAAGCCGTAAAAAAAATCACATATGCACGAAGTACATTCACGTAGCGACACGAAAGACAGCACAAAATGCAGTCCAGTCACATAACGCTATAGCTCACATAAAATTCAGTCGCACGAACACCGAATACATTGAAATAATTAAAGTTACCTTAGTCAGGTTGGCTCCGAACTCGCCGGCCGGCATTTGGCAGCCGGCAAAGCATGGCGAAAAGTACATGGTACCCCCGACAGGCTCGCACACAGGCTGGTAGCTCTGCAGAGTGCAGTCGCACTGGTCGTTGCACTTGTTGTACAGGTCGAGCCTAGCAACAGAAATTAATTTAGTGTTTCCAGTTCAGGGCACTGCCAGACCCAACAACATTTCTTTCTCCTTGAAAAGGCCCCCGAGAGGTACTTCTGCGATTTCACAATTATTTGACGTTATTCTAAACTGTTTCTGCAGCTTCACCTCGCTTTGAATTCGAAAAAAACTGATCGGCGCTTCTAATTGGCGCCGTATGGCCATCTACATAACCTAACACTCCGAATACTACTGATCCGTACTCTGGCTTCAAAGGTCGCACTCAGAGATGGCGTCGTACTTTTCGACCACGTGATCGGGTGCAGCTGGGCTGATGAGAATCAGTTTGGTAACCACACTGGCGTCCTATCCTGCCTTCTTGTTTTGTCAGACCCGGACTTGGGTTTCGAAAATAAAAGCTTTTTTTCTCTCTCTCTTGTTTTGGCCTTGATTCTCAGTTTGCGCCACAAATATTTCATTAGGCTATGCATATACTCGCCCACCGTAATACTTGACTAAAGGCCCATGGCTGCAGCTGAACAGGCTCTGCAAGCAAAATAGATTCCACTACTCACCGTGGGCACGTTTTGAAAGCGTTAGCTATAGTGGAACAGGACTGAAAGTTGGGCTAGTTGGTGATACATAATGGGCAAAAAACAGCGCTCAGACGGACGGGACGAAGAAAAGGAAACACAGAACAAGCGCTGACTCTCAACTGTGGTTTATTAGGCATATGCAAAATTATTTATACACAAATGACAAGCATCAAGAACATGCGCAGAGGAGCTGGCAAAGTACCGTAACAAGGAAAAAAGGAAGAAAATGCTTTTTTACATCGTGAAGACTGCGCAGGAGCGACCAAAGATCAAACAAACATACGACTGATTAAGTTTACTTCTTTTTCGTGTAAAGACACCGATGTTTGGCTGACGCAGAACTCTCCTTTTTTAATGTAGAAAGCTTCCACAAGTTCCCGTGTCGTTTGATCACCGTGTCTAGTGGAAAGACGAGTAACCTGTCTACATTCATTATAAACTTACGAAATCAGGTATATAATCCCAGAGCTGCTTTTAAAAGCCGACATCTGTGAACTGTAGGAAAGGTGGGGTTATAGCAATGAGATGAGCGCTGGATCAATGCCAAGTTTGGTAACATTAATGAGGTACTGCAAGGTAGCACTTTTCGTCTTGAGGTGCTCACAAAATCAACCTAACGTTTTTGCTTTTCTCTTAGTGTTTATTCCACTTCAGGTGCTAACTTCACTGACACTTCAAGCAACAAGGAGCCCTCCACTCACTTTCCATTGATGAGTGAAACTCCAGGCATGGTGCCGTAGTCACACTTGATGAGCATGGCCACAGCAAAGCCGCAGGAGACAACGAAGGTGACGACCACGTTGTACCAGGCCAGAACTCGGGGCGACGGCCTCAGGCGGTGGATCACCAGACCGGAGACCAGGAAACTCGTGATGTTGAACACGGAGGATATCAATCCTTGAATATAATAGATCGAGGGGCAAGCTACAGGCGAGGGCATCGCTGGCGACTCAGCAGGTGAACATCAGTGAACTCGAAGAGTGGAAGCGTCAGGAACCACGAAAACAAATTGCGTTACCCAGAACTGGCTTAGTGAGGCGCCGACGCGGTGCGAACCAATCTCCTTTGAATGATGAGCGAGAAGCGTAAAAGCTATCGTAGGCTATATTCAGAAGTTAGAGGGTATGGCACTCTAGTCTGACGACAAAACTAACAAGCATATATGTTTCGTTGTAAAAAAATGTCATGCTGCCCACGCATAGTGTTGCACGGCAGCTAAGCCGCTAAGCTATAGCGCTGCTAAGAACTTGTGCGCGGGTTCACGTGACGCCCCCCCCCCCCCCCCATACACACACACACACTTTCTTGGCAACCAAATGCTACCCAGCGATTTCTTCTGAAAGTGTTTTTTGGCTAATACTACGTTCTAGAGGCTGTCGACTTGCGCAACACACAGCAAGATAAATGGTGAACACTTTTGCACTTCTACGATGATATGAGCGGTAGAGTTGGCAGCGCGACGTGATAAAAAGCAATGAAAAGAAAGTGCAAACGGTGATGGATCTATCGCGTGCGCTCTACGGAACGCCACTCGCTCGTGCAAGTCAAGGTCACTTTTTTTTTTTTTTTCAAGAATCGGAAGTGGTCATTACTCGAGGCGGCAGCATGTACCGCGGACGACCGGCTTTTCAATACAACCTCTCGGCAAGGACGCCGTTGGTGCTAAGACCGCCACTATTTGTACAGACGAGCTCAGATGTGCAGTCAACGGCAGCTGCTTACACCGCGTACCGACGCGTTGAATGGACGTTCATGCGGTAGTGTGTTCTTGGCGTTTGGCCCTGCTCATGCACATAAGAGATGGCGCGATAAGCATGGAGTGAACAAAGCAAAGTCGCTCGACATAAGGATGTAAGAAGTTGGCCAGCCTGCAAAAGAAAACTAGAATCACGAAACTTTGCAAACAGGTATTCCCATTGTGTGTACAGTGCCGTTATATACTCGAGGCATTGTTCAATGTTGAGTTGTGTAATCGCAAACAATATTGAGTGGTCGATATAACTGAAATGAGGAGCGTTGTGGTGCATAATTGATAGGTGCGCCAGCCCAAACGTAGCTAGAAACCACGAAGATACAGGACAGAGTGCTGTCAGTACTCTGTACAACGCCTTCTTGGTTTCTAGTTACGTTTGCGCTGGTATACCTATCAACTATGCATCACCAACTAGCCTGCCAGCAAGCGTTATGTTGCGTTGTTGCTGCAGAGAGTAGAACACAGAGCCAGCCACCAAGTCGAGAGAAGTGATGGGATTCTCGTTATTTAATGTGCAAAGGTTTAGGACCTATGAAGTAGGGAGCGCAAGCTGGCTGTTATTCAAATGATGACACGTAAATAGCAGCTCCACTATACTGCTGCGCGCATCAAAGTGCGAGGTGGACCAGCAACGTGAGGCGCTTGAGTCACAACGCGACTACAAAGGAAACTTTCCTGACTTTGTAGACTGAGCTTACTTAGCCCAAAGCCACACCACGTACTCACAACGTTGCACATGCTCTCTGGTTGCGTACCCGATCGGAACTATTCGCGCGCTGAAATGATAACGGTATGTTGTATGCACGCCCTGACAGGGTTAATAATGTCTGTGCTTAAGTTATGAGATGACAACCTTAACGAATTGGTTGATGTTTGTTGTTCTTCACAATGTAATGTCATTCTGCCAGTACATCTCTAGGGGGAACAAATTCCTTTCCAGATGCCCTACGTATAGACATGTCATTGCAGCTGCCATTTTAGGAACGTAGCTCCTCTTAGTCACGTCTCCGTTTTCCGGCGTATCTCCCGGCAGCCGGCAGTAAACGGCAGTATCTGTCCGGTGGTGGTGGTGGTGTGCGGCGTGACCACCCTTACTGCGCGTGCGCATACCCTCTCCACACACCTCTTCTCCACTCCCCCTCACCATTCCCCATGACTCTACCCCTCTCCCCTTCCCCTCCCCACTTCCCCTCTCCCATAACCAGTCTTAAAAACGGAGGGGGCGTGCACACATGAAGGCTCCCTAAAGACAATGCGCTGCGACAGTACGTGATATCTATCGCCCTCTCCTCTCCTACGCTTCCCCCTCTTTCTCCTTTCCTACGGTCTCCCCCCCCCCTATCTTGCCTCGCGGCGCCGACGCCGGCAGCGTCGCGGCAGCGTCTTGATTGAAAAAACCGACCGCTCGCGCTGCACAACCGTTCACTGACCACCCCGTATATATAGGCACTGGATTTTGACCTCCAAGGTAGTGCGTGTGTGCGATTTCTCCTGTGCGTGATTAAACAATGAAAATTCACCGCGTACATGTAAAATTAAAGTGAGCTGCAAGTCGTCATAACTCTCATCGAACCTTTAGTATAAACGCGCCCGATCACGTCGGTGATGATGTACTGGGCAGAATTCACGAAAGATTCACGGTTTACCGATGAACCTCCGCAGCTTCGCCCACTCATCATTCACTCCGCGGATATGCTGCGATTTTTTTTCTGTGCAATTTCAAAGATATTCTAAAAATTTATGTGCCAAAACCAACATATGATTATATGAGGTGCACCAGGGTGGGGGACTCCCGGTAAATGCTGACCGCCAGTGGTTCCATAAGAGGCACCAAAGCACAAGCACACGAACGCTTTTGCATTTTGCCCCATTGAAATGCGGCCACCGTGGCCGGTAATCGAACCAGCGCCCTCGCGATCAGCAGTGCAACGCCATATATAGTAGCAGAACCACTAAGGCGGATTCTGGAGTGTGCGTGGGGCTATCTAAACTTATTGTCCTCCCACTTTCAGGTATCTCTTCCGTAATGTTCGTGGGGCAGAAAGGACACGATGCTTACGAAATGCCACACTATCGCACCCTCTGCTCTCTTCAGGGTCCGTTTCTCACATATCCTCCGTTTTGCAAGCGCTCTTGCACACTTTCGCTAATGTCCAGCATCAGTATTCGCCGAAATCTTCTCTTTCTAACAATTCAAGCGCAATACTTTTTTTCTTCTTTAATACGGGCCCTCTGCATGGTTAACGTCCCCCGCAGATTCGGCGCCGGCGACTATGGCTGGATGGGGTTGTACCCTTTTGATCAAGCGGCGGCTCGCGCCACCTAGCCGCAGTTCATAATGTCGTACTAGCTCTATGTAGTGAAAGACTAAATTTCACTCTTGCATTGATTTTAGCCACCAATCAGATTACTACCTGTTTAAAGACTATTTTGTCTTCACTGTCCATAAACCCCTATGCTCCAAAATTTTCAGCCCCATTGCCTTGGGTGAAGCCCTTTACAGAAAAGTATAAGGTGTTTAGCAGTTTCTTCCTCCTCTCCACACGCACCGCATCGCGTGTCTATCCCTACGTACTAACACGACTCACCAGCGAATGCGCTGGCTCTGGCAGCCGAGTTTCGAAACTGCACCTCCATGTACTTGGCCGAGAACATGGTGTAGCCCTGCATACCGCTCACCATCAGCATCGACACGAACAGCTGGAGAACGTAGACACGCTTGCGCAGCAGCCGGGTAAGCGACTTGCTGATCTCTGCGAACAAACAGAGTGGATCACGTGACCAAAAAAGTACAGAAAGACGACGATTATTTAGAGACCTGGCCGGACAGACAACAAGACAGAATTATACGTTCAGGAAGGCGAAGCGAATGTATACAGCCGGCAAAAATATTGCTAATCACGGAAAAAAAAAAAAAAATGCTGCGGACGCATACTCCTTTGCCACTAACATGCAATCGGACACTCATTTTGTCCAACCTTACTTTAATTTTGAAGTCAGCCGCTTGCTACTGTTTACTATGCAGTTCAACGTTGATAATTTCAGTTTAATGAACCATGTTCGTTTAACGTACAAACAAGTAAAATTAGAGTTCAACAATAAACCTGGTGTTCCCTTTCACATTGGCGCACCGCGTACGCTATGCTGCACATTTGCACGCAGACAGTGCACTTCAGTTGATTTCACATTTTACATATGCTGAACTAATTAAAATTAGCGAATGCTCCACAAAGCTGTTTTATGAACACGCAGCCCCTCCCAGAACGGCTGCTTGCTGCACCTTCAAGCAGGTGGCGACGCACGTTTATGCCACACCACCGCACTGTCAGCAGCTATTTTTTTATAAACTAAAAACCATGCACTTAGCATTTTTTTTTCCTTAAAGGCAAAGCGGGTAAATGCGGCATGTGCTACAATGAACCACTAGGAACAAGAAATGCGATCTTTTTGCGAAGTTTGAGCAAGGACAAAGCCCCACAGCACAAATTTTAAATCATCGATTTTAAGCGAAATTCGCACGTCACTATACTCATACATTTAAAACGTCATAGCATGTACTTTTGAAAGATTGTCTGGACGTACTAACCCAAGTTCTAAACGTTAAACTTCGTGCGGAAGCCCGCTCTATTTCTACAACAACAACAACAACAACAACAACAACAACAACAACAACAACAACAACAACAACATCTTTTAAGGGTTAACGCCCCAAATCTACGATATGATTATCAGAGACGCCGTAGTGGAGGGCTCCGGAAATTTCGACCACCTGGGGTTCTTTAACGCGCGCCTAATGTGCGCTCTATTTCTCATTTCTATGCACTGTATGAAAATGCCTCGTGCCGCTTTTCAAACGACCATTGCGGATGAGTAATTAAAGAAGAAAGTTGGGCTAGCCGCTGCTGACGCATTTGCTGGGACGTTTCCTAGCGCAGGAAAAAAAAAAACGTGGGAAGAGAGAGAGCGACGCCCTATTCCAAGATTTTTTTCTTCGCTAGGTTTTTCCCGCTTGTAAATACGTCTCAAAATGTTGCTACAGCTAGCTTTTAACGCGGTAGCGTTAGAGAGCTCGTGTCGCAGAAATTCCGCTGTCGGCGTCGGCACCGTTGGTTGTGAGCGAAAAATCATCCGTGAGCGAAAAATCGAGAAAGTAGCAAATAAAATAAACGATAAAATAAATCTTCGGTCCCAATGAGGATCGAACCCGGGCCGTTCGCGTGGCAAGCAGGTGTCTTACCACAAAGCCACGATGTTGCTTGCAGTTACTTCAGACAAAAACACTACATAAATGTCATGTAGTGAAAGGAGTCTCGACGCATTTTGTTCGGCAGGTGTCACGACGAAAACGAGCCCATACGGTAGGCGCATTCGCGAGGCCATCAAACTACGTCGAAAAACGCCGGGATAGTGCAGCCATCGCCGCTAAATACACACACGAACTTTCAAACAGCTCTAAAAATGGACAACTATGTCCATCTAGAGGAAAACATATCAAGCAAACGCAGCAAACGCTAGATAATGTGCTGCCATCTGTGAGGCATTGTGAGAAATATGTCTCGACTTTTCATGGCATCCGAGAGGGCCGGCGCGCGGCGTATATCTTGGAGGCCATGCGACTCTTGCTTTAGATCGAAAGCCTGTAAAATTCGCGCGTGTGTGCGTGTGTGTGTGTAATAATACACATTAATAAGTATGCACTTAGTGGTTGAAGTGCGCACTAGGGGCCGGATTTCGCTATCGCGTTCAACTCTTAAATGCGAAGCTTAAGGGTCCCCCAATTTTTAAAACTATCGTTGCAGTTTTACTGCAGTGTTAATAGTTAAAAAGAAATGTTAGATCAACATTCGCTAGTATGTGCTATACGTACAGTCAGCGCCAAAAATTTAGAGACCACGGAAGAGAAGAAAAAGCTTAATATTGCCGCTGCTTCGGCAGCCAGCCTTGAATTTAGATTTCCAACGTTGTCTAAAACGCGCTAACGTGTACTGAGCAGTTCGACCGAATGGAGTCACAAATTCCTGAGAAATGGAAAGTTTTCTCTGACCTAGTGGTCTCTAAGCTTCTGACGCCGACTGTACGCAATAATCGAGATCGCGTCGAGGAACTGACCTGAAAGGTGGCTTGAATCGGCTCGTTTCTTGAACACCAGCGGCGGGTCTGGCAACCGGGCTGGCATCACCTTGGGGAACAGCAGCACCGGTACGCTGGCCAGGAGCAGCAGGCATCCCCAGAACACGTAGCCCAGCCACCAGCAGCCTATCCATCGCGGGTCGGTCGTCGGGATGTCGGGATTCACTGCGTGCGTAGCGTGCCATATAAGTTCGCCATCAAACGTCAAAAACATTAGGCCAGTTGGCTATTGACAGCTTTCACGTGACATGGACGCACAACATGGCGGCTTAGATGACGTCAATGTAGTATAATCAGGCGGCATTAACCTGCTCCAGTGCGACAACGACGTCGCTGGAACGTTATTGTATCTGTATGCATGAATAGCGAAAAACCAGCATGCGATGTACTGATAACACTAACGTGGCATCACAAAGTTCGCGTCCCATCATGTTGGTGCTCCTACGTGGCTGTTTCATGGTGTCAGTGCAAGCCATCTATATAGATATACGTACAGTCGCCCAAAGCTCGCGTGCGCTGAAGTAACAGACGGCAAAACAGGAATGAACACAGGTTTATTGAGTTGCAGTCTGTATCACAGCTGGATCCTGCCCCATAGTTCTTGCGCCATACGGGATACGGCCGAATGTCTGCGGGGAAGTGCACCTGCGGTAGAAAAAGGTCCTGACACAATATTGTCCAACAGTGAACGTGGTTGATAACCAAGAAGCACGAAGCCTGGTGTCTTTCCGCTTCGGAGTGGGGTGCGTCGGTAACGCAGTAACAAGCGGGCCAGGCGCCTTTCTAGGGTCCCGTGCACGTTTTTGCGCAACCCTTCTTTTACCGTTCGCACAGCCCTCTCTGCTAGCCCGTTGGATTGCGGATGATATGGATGGGATCGTAGGTGTAGGATTCCATTATCTTCCATGAATTGGCGGAACTATCTTGTAAACTGGGGCCCGTTGTCCGAAACGACTGTCCGTGGCAACCCAAATCTGCTGAATATACCCCGCAATGCTTCGATAGTCTTGTTTGCGCTGGTTATTTTCATTGGCACAACCTCGATCCATTTTGTATGCGAATTCACTACAGTAATCAACATTCGCCCTTGCACTGGTCCTGCAAAACCAACGTGGATTCACGATAATCGCTCAAATGTGTCCGGCCACGGAACCGGCTCTTCCGCTCGTGGCATGCTGCAGTTTTGCTGGCACACTGCACATGCGTGCACGATATTATCGATATCTTTGTCAAGTCCGCAAAACCAGAAAAGTGCCCGAGCCAGATTTTTCATCGCCGTCATGCCTTGATGAGTATCGTGCAGCAGCTGTAGCATTTATTTCCGAGCTGCGGCGGGTATCACGGCTCGATGGCCCCAGTAAACAATACCGTGGCTGCACGTCAGATCGTCATTCTTCTGAAACAAAGGCCGCGATGTTTCTTGTGTTAACGGCAATTTCTTTGACCAGCCTTCGCGAATGCAACGCACAACCGGCAAGGTAAATGTAAATGGTAGCAAAGCTTCCATAGAAGCCCATACGTTCAGAAAATGGCTTCCTATCAGCTGCTTATGGGGCTTAGCGCCATCTCTGTGAGGAGGGAACACTTCCGGCAGAACAAAAAATAAAGCGGATGTGATGCAATATCCGGTAAAAAAGTGACGTCATTTTGTTGTCACTAGCGCAAAAGTTTGACCTCAAAATATTTTTCTTAGGCCCCTGATCGCTAAGGACTCGCGGTACGGCGAGCCGGCAAGCCCTTGGCGAGTGCGCTTGAAGCCAACGCTAGCTAAATATCGACCCGTGACTAAACAGCGGTGTTTAAGTGTACCGCCGTTCAATTCGCCTTGGTTTTACTAGGAAACCTTATT
The DNA here is from genome assembly GCF_013339695.2 of Rhipicephalus sanguineus. Taxonomy (NCBI): domain Eukaryota; kingdom Metazoa; phylum Arthropoda; class Arachnida; order Ixodida; family Ixodidae; genus Rhipicephalus; species Rhipicephalus sanguineus. The sequence continues at coordinate 153,217,539 of NC_051181.1, read as the reverse complement.
CTTGGAGCTTTTAATCTGCGTTCGTGTCATCTTCCATAGCGTGAATAAAGTAGGCAGCAGCGTGCCTCTCATGTTTGCAACGTTGCTGATTTGCTTCGCACATGCGCAGGGGACAAAGAGCGCATTGCATGTGTGCTTCAGTTCTAATGAGAAGAAATGACGCCTATTCCCGCCATAATAATGGTATGTCAGTTTTATTCAATGGTCACAATAACGCAATTTTATCACACCCTACATAATGCGCAACAAATGTCGTAATAAGCATAAAAAGTGCGTACACTACATGCATATGTTTTGCCTTATGTTCCGATAAATTAACCTTACGTGTAACGTATCAAGACATGCGAATTGTAGCGCGACTGATAACTTAGCGATGTGCTCACCGATAGCAGGAAATCAGGTTGGCACTGCGTGTTCACGAAGGAAACCGGGCAGCAGGAATACTGATTCATGAAAATCTAGCAAGCACACTACTCCGAACCGTTGCGCCGGTGTCTTATCTAAAAGACAGGGCTCGCCAGGCATACACCTGTTGCTATTGCATCCTTGGAACACCACATCGTTTCCGCGAGTACCGAGGAAAGCATTCGGCGTGAAATGTTAGCCGCGTCGCGCCGTTGCCCGTTGAACACCGCAGCCAACACGTTCACCAACGATGTAACGGACCTCGCAACTTCGCGAACACCAAAATCAAATTCTCACCACAATAATTCACAGAACGCATGCAAGTGCGAAACACCAGAACACGTGAGGGGGCGTGTCGTTGCAGACGAACTTACGAGTGCGCCTTTCGATGCACCGCAAGGGCTGCACTGAATGACAATGACGTGCGCCTCTCTTCAGGGGGCGCTAAGAAAAAGGTTTTTCGTAATAATTAAACACTATCATACATTCTTGGCACATTGCACCTACATAATATAATTCAGAAAATAAATGTAATTTGTAAAACATAAAGATTGCTTCGCCCTTGAATAAAACTTGGTTTTTCGGTATTAGTGTTTGTTCCCTCCAAACATAGTCGCGCTTCAGTCGCAGCACCCATAATTCCCCTTGCTGGTATCGTTGGCAATAGGTTCTGAACCGCTTTTCGCCCGAAGCTTCGCGACCTATTTGAATCGACCTTGCAACCGGCCTGAGCATGGCATCACGTGCTGTTAATTCGTCCAATTCGTGCGACGACACCACTCCGGTGTCTAGATGGTCTGCGACTACCACATCGTCCAAATATACTTGTGCACTTGGTAGACCCTGCAGTATCGCTTCCATCTGCTTCTGAAAAACCGCCAGTGCTGCCGCAACCACAAACGATAACCGGCCAAAGGGATATGGTAAATCGACGAAAAAAGCATTTTTTTATTCACTACTAAAAAATACACATTCTGATGAGCACAACCATACACTGGCGAGCGCGTATAGGAGTGCTCCAAGGCAAAGACCGCGCCTCCAAACTGATACGCGGCCTATTTTCCATCATTGTTTCTGCGTGTATGCATTAAAAAAAATAATTATGGCTAGATCGGTTCAGTATATTCACTTCCTAAGTTTTATACTTCTCAATTGCAAATTTTCCCACCAAAATGCTTTTTTAGCGTAATTATTGTACGTTGTGAGCATGTTCCGCGCGTGTTCTTAAAGAAAATCGTGTTTTTCTTATGATCAGCTTTTGAAAATGTTCCAAACTTGATGTGGCACCGTTTCTGGAAAACTATCCGACCGATCGCGCTCAAACTTTCTCAGATGACACCTAAAGCCCTTCCAAATAATCTGAACCTAAAACTATGAAAAACTTTTTAAGTTATAATTAAGAAAAAGAATTAATTGGAAAATCTTCTTCACGGCACTTGACCAGTGAGGACAATATTTTTTTTTCTTCTGAGATGAATGTAGGAGCCGGTTTTTATAGGTTGAGATTAATACCAATATCATGTTCAATAAGAGTGTCGAATTTCACGGTCATACTCCTTTTGGTTTTTCAAAAAAGGTACATTCAATTTTATGCACTAGTCTGAAATTTGATGCTCAACCAGAAGCAAGTAAGAAAAGCTACAGGGTTACAATTGCACACAAGTCATCTTATTGCGCACGCAAAATTTCACAACAAGATATGGTACAGTTCCCGAGATATAAAGCTGAGATCAGGACAGCCTGTTTACCCTACCATACCCCTTTAAAGTAATGCAACCGTTTTGCAATGTTTACCACCAACAGCTTCTTTGTCGCGTCATGAATTGGTAGCTGGTTGTATGCATCCTTCAAGTCTATTGCACTGAATACCTCCCCTCCGCTGAGCTTCGCAAATACATTCCTTATCTTTGGCAGCGGATATTGCTCGGTGTGGCATGCTGTATTGACCGTCGTTCTAAAATCGCCACACAAGCGGATGGAGCAGTCTTTCTTTATGACGGGAACGAGGGGCGCCGCCTACTCGACGCTGGCGACCTGTGTCAATAAGCCCGTGTCACCAACCTTCCGATTTCTTCATTTACAGACTCTCGGAGCGCGTAGAGTAAGAACGGGTCTTACAGAATCGCGGTGTGGTTCCCTCGCGCAACTGCAAATGAACGGGATAACCCTTGATTAGTCCTAGTCCTGGCGAAAACAGACCCGCGTATTCTTCCTTCAGCGTAGCAGTAATGGAAATTTCGTCAGTAGTTGGTAGCTTACCGTCGTTGACGTCCACGTTGAGCACTGGGCCTCCGGTCAGCTGGTGCTTGAATTATGTCCCGCCCACACAGATCTGGGCCTGAGCAGCCGAGGACCACTATAGCGTCGCGTTGACGGTTTTTTCAGCGTGGGTGACCGGGACTTGCAGCTGTCCTTTCACTGGTAGTCTTCCGAGGAAGCAACTCAATTGAAACGACGACTTGTCGAGCACGGGCCAACGGCGACGGTGCTGGGTGTACGTTGGTCATGTCACAATTGACGGTGATCCTGTGTCTACTTGCATCTTCACGGGCAACTTTCCACTGTAACGTTCGCCATAATGGTCCGACCAATCCTGTCGACGACTCACGGAGGTGTAGCAGGAACTGTCCGTAGTCCTCGGTGTCCGAGGATGGTTCCTCACAGTGAGCTACGTTTTCTTGGCGTGGCTTGGCTTTGCACATCGAAGCCAGGTGCCCCCTCCTCCTCCAACAGAAACGCTCAGCATGGCGGAACCTGCATTTGGTGGTCTTGTGGGAGTCGCTTCCGCAGCGAAGGCAGCCTGTCTGGTTCTTGTTGCTGGACTGTGCCATCCGACCTGGCTGCGGCCTTCTGGAGAACTTCTGTCGCTCTTGCTTTATTCGTACTGCGTTGATGCCGTAGCTCATTGGTCCATCTCCCATCTGTTGTACAGGCTGTTTCACACTTAGGGGAAATCTCGGAGTGCCTGGCATCGTGATGCGGCCAGCGCTGCAACCACGCACCGTCAGCAGCTCGCGCGTGCGCAGATGTACAGTCGCCCATTTTTTTAACCTGAACGCGCGAGCATCGACCGCCAAGGTGATAAGCGCCGTACAACGGAGTGCAGCGGCGAAATGAACGAGAATACGCGCATGCGCGCAATGAGCAGTCTTTGACAGCTGCCGTCTGCGGAAAAGCCTAGCAGACGGCAGTTGCCCATGACTGCTCATAGCGCTCATGCGCGTATTCTTGTTCATTTCGCCGCTGCACTATGTTGTACGGCGCTGATCAACTCGGCGCTCGACGCTCGCGCGTTCAGGTTAAAAAAATGGACGACTGTACAATTATACACCCTTGAAGCGCCTGCGCCCGCGCGACCTGCTGCCGGCGCGCGATTGCAGCGCTAGTCGCATCGCGATGCCAGGCGCTCCGAGATTTCCCCTAAGTATGAAGCAGCCTGTACCTTGCGTGCCGCCATCTCAGCAGCTAGCGCCGCTTCCTATGCTTCCTGCAGCGTGAGCGTGAACCGTGCTAGCAGATTACGACGAACTCCAGCATCCCGCAGACAAGCCTGTCGCGAAGCATTCTATCAAGCGCCTAGCCAAAGTTCCACCTTTGAGCCATCTTCCGTAACTCGACAATGAAATCGTTCGTCGACTCGTCAGCTTGCTGTTTCCTTTTGAAAAACCGATACGGCTCCGCCATCTCGTTGTCTTTCAGCGCAAATTACTCGGCCAATTATTGAAATGCTGCTTCGTATGTCAGATCCTGAATCTTGTCAGGCACACAACGGCAGGGGCGTAGCCAGGGGGGGGGGGGGGAGTTCAACACCCCCCCCCCCGAATTTTTTTAGTTTTCCTGGCGTATACATACACGCGCACATACAAACGCACGCACGAACATACATAAAGTATGGTTGACCCCCCCCCCCTCGAAAAAAATTTCTGGCTACGCCCCAGCACAACGGCCTGCTAGGAGGTCTACCGTCTTGGTACTGAGGGCGCTAACCAGTAAGACCCGACGCTTCTTCGGATCGACAATCTCAGGGGCTTCGAGAAAGCTTCTAATCGCACACGATATGCTTTGCACTTGTCACCATTGTCAAAAACAGGTGGCCCGTCGTGCGTCGCCATGCTGTTCCCTGGCGGCGTGGGTTAATCAGTAACAGACGGCGAAACAGGAATGAACACAGGTTTATCGAGTTAGTCGTTTCAGTAAGCAACTCCGGTGTGACGTCACGTCACTCAGGCGTTCACGCATGCGCTTGTGGCACTTGCTGAGATCACATCATGCGTGAGCGGCGACTATTCTGCGCGTCAGCGCCATATGACGGAGTCAAGTCGCAAACACGGCGAGGGTGAGCGCATGCCCACAAAGCGCGCTCAGCTGGGCCCATCGTCTGCTAGGCTGTTCCTTCTGAAGGACATCGCCGCATATTATCGTAGTTCAGACGGACAGGCAGCGTGAGTAGGCGAATGGTTTACTAGTATATTTTGTTACGAAGATGAACGTTGCAGCAAGTAATAGAGGAAATCAAATTTACAATACGTCACACGCCTCAACTCACGAGATAAGTCGAAGAACACGGTTGGTCTGAAGTGCACTATCATGGGGTAACATCCTTAAGAAGAGCGCCACCCCAATCAGTCTAGCAGCCTAGCAGTAGATGGGCCCAGCTGAGCGCGCTTTGCGGGCTTGTTCTTATACCCTCGCCCTGTTTGCAACTTCGCTGGGTCATGTGGCGCTGACGCACAGAAAAGTCGCCGCTCGCGCACGCTAGCTAAAGATTTCGGCGGCTGTGCACGTTTTGAAACAGTTCGGTATGCTCAGTGGCAGTGTCCGCGACACAGTGTACAGTGACAGTCGCTTTTCCATCATGCTCAACAGGTGTCTTAATCTCGCACGGTCACATTTCGGCGACGCTGTCACTGTCGCGAATTTTGCGAGATAGGCGCCGGGCGCGTCAGCTTCTGTTTAGACACACTTAGCCAGTTCCTGCTTGAAATGGCGGCTATAAACAGGAAACCCGAATTTCGGTTTAGTTTCCTGGTTATGTCCGGCCCTTTAAGCAGGAGCCGGCTCAGAGTATACCAGTAACAACGTCTCTTGTCCGCTGTATTAACATGGTTGGCACAGTGCCAGACTGTAGACGGGCCCAGAGACAGGCGAACGCGTCTGTCCTAAGCTGGTTAAGTCTAGCGAAAATGACAGTGTCACCGAAATCGATCGTTTTAAAAAACCGTCCCTGTCGATTGGACGTAACGCTTCTGCGGGAGAAACTTCGCGTTTCATGTCAAACTAAGGCACGAAGACATATTCGTTTAACCATATTGCACTTTTACTAAAAGCCACGTTTCAAAAGCTCACAGGGTCCCTTATTCAATCGCCTAAGACGACTCGAAGGCGAAAGCCGTCTCCTTTTTCCTCTTTTTCTTCTCAGTCGATGTATGGATCCTTCCCCCCATCTCCGAAAGCTTTCTGCACCTCACCTGGTTTTGCACAGCCTCCGTGATCGGCCCACCTTTGATCAAGCTGCGATCTCATGTGATGACGTCATCATGCAACGTCACGTTATGCCACGTCATGGTGACGTCACAAAGTTTGGCGTTCTGTGACGTCATAATGAGAAGAGTGTGATGTTGGGCTTGTTGGTGATGGCTAGGTGAAACGAAAATTCGTCCCTCCTAAGTGCGCAAAAACTCATAGCGTGTATGTGCCCCAGGAATCAGGCAAGGCCCGATACTCAACATTGGTCCACTAAAAAATGAAGAAGTCGTCCGCGGGCAAAATTGTATGTGCGGCAGAATTTGGACAAATCCCACTACTCACCACTGGTCCACTAAAAATGAAGGGAACACACGGATGGCAAACACCAATTAAGATTTCTAGACGGACGTAACCAATAAGTGGTAAAGACTGTAATGAACCGTCGGGATTAACCCAGTGATAAACACTGAGGCCGCTTGTCTCAGCTCCGCTGGCTCAGCTCGGATGCCACGATGACGTCGTATGGTGCGCCATGATGACGATTTTTTGCGTCACTCGTCTTGACGCCGATGCCGCCGACGGTCAATTTTCGCGTTTGATGAGGCGCTTTCGCCTTAATAAAGCTGCACAGCAAAGCTTTCTTTCAAAAAACGCATGCTCTCGTGCTAGAAGAGTATAGATAAGACCCTGGCCATCTCTTGCCGCTTCCGGGTCTACAATCTAATCTTGACCAATGCGTGCCCACCGTCGATGCGCTTCTCGCACGCAGACAGCCGGATCAGAGTGGCGGCGGCAGCACTACACTCGGTGATAAGTTAAGCTGCACTTACTTGAATATGACGGCGTAAATTGCGCGGCCTCATGTGTCGGAAACACAAGCTCTCATTGGCTGACTGTACCGAGCATTCGCCGGTGTTTCAATTCGATTCGCCAGGGTTGAAAATTTTCGAAAGGAATTGCCGGAAAGTCAAAACGAAAAGAGAATTTAAAACAAACTTTGCAATAAATTTGATTTGCGGCTGATAACGATATTCAGTAGAACTTGATGCAGGAAACTGTTGCATCCCCGTGTACTTAAATTTAGGTGCACGTTAACGAACACCAGATGGTCAAAATTTCCGGAGCCCTCCACTACAGCGCCCCTCTGGTTTTGGGACGTGAAACCCAACAATTATTATTAAAGTGTTGCATGAAAGGCATGTCCGATCCAAGTGCCATGACGGATGAGTATAATGTGCACATTGGAATGACCTCGTTTGCAATCTCAGCAGTTGCACTTGACGTAATGGTATGAAAAAGCGCCGGTGTACATGCGCTTCACTAGGTTCATGCCATAGAGTTTCGAACAATATTTACTAGAGGGAACTGTGGCGCTGCGATCGTTCAGCCACCATGGGAATAACGTATGCGCTTAGTCTTCGTGTTTGCAGCTTTCGAAGCACTTGTGGATTTGCTTATTGTTTTGTCTTGGCTTTTGTTTCGGATAAAAGAACGGCTCGTTGTGAACCACGTGAGCTGATTTGAATTGGTGAGCATAAAACGGTCAAGGCGGTGAAATGGGACCGCTGAACATTTGCTACTTCGCCATGCGACAAGGTAGCTCCAGGCCACACGGAGCCACACGGAGCCGAAAGAACGAAGCTTAGGCAAATCCACGCACTATACCCATCATTCCCATGCTGGTTGAAGCGTCATGTGCTGCAGCTCCCATAGATATCACCGCCCGATTTCCCTCTAATGGACCAGCGTGAAACCCTATGGGTCATACAAGTGCAGCAACAAAAAAGGCATGAGTCAGGGGAAGATGGAAGCTTGCGATGAAAAATTCGTAAACAGGGGGGTCTGCTGTAGCCGACGTTTCGACAAGCGGACTTCTCTTCTTCAAGGCTGCAACTGTTGCAGCCTTGAAGAAGACAAGTTCGCTTGTCGAAACGTCCGCTCCAGCACACCCCCTTGTTTCATCACAATTGCAGCAATAGCATCACGAAAAAAAAAAAAAACAGCATGCCTACTCATCTACTGTCGTCAAGTCACATGCTTCAGAGACGTCTGCGTCTAGGTGAAGTGAACAAATATTCAAGGGGATTGTAAGGGGATTGCATTGCAGGATACAGCTCGTTGTCAACAGTTCGGGACAATGCCTTATTCACATCACTTCTCGTCTCTCGGCCATTGTGAGGCAGCATACACATCAAGTATCAGTGACGCAAAAAATCATAATGCTGATAGACTGTTGATGAGCACCTATATCGACTCAGCCTTACGCTTAGTGCGGGAGGCTTAAGTGATCACGTCCACGACGGCACAGCCTGCCGCATCAAGGTCGCGAAGAGCTTCGGAAAAGTAGACGATTGTGATAGGCAAAAGTTTAATACGTATGTAGAACAATAAAACCACAGAGTGAAGATTGTACGAGTAAAAGTGGCCTTTCTGGCAGTCTTAGCATCTAAAGAAAACATAATACCAAAACAACACATTTCATTGTCTTCAAACGTCGGTTGGGGGCGATGTTTAATTCTTGTGTGATCCGAGACCGAACGGCTGTTTAGTTTTTACAGCTCCATACGGAGCGCTCCACCATTGCCTGATGGAACTGTAAAGGCGAGTGCAGCGTATATCATGCGCAGTTGACTTACCCAAACGCCCGAAGCAGACCTCACGGCCATATGAGTCACGTGGTTCTTTAAGTCAGCCGGAAGTCTCGACATGTGAGCTCAGCCGAGCAGCGCGAGCAAATTCACGAAGCTATTCGTGTGTCAGAACGGCCTCATTATCGTCGAATGGCTGGCGGCGGCGGCGCAGTATGTGATAATAATTCTTGGGGTTTAACGTCCCAAAACCACGATATGATTATGAGGGACTACGTAGTGGAGGGCTCCGGAAATTTCGACCACCAGGCTTTCTTTAACGTGCACCTAAATCTAAGTACACGAGCCTCAAGCATTTTCACCTCCATCGAAAATGCGGCCGCCGTGGCCGGAATTCGATCCCGCGACCTTCGGGTCAGCACTCGAGTACTACAACCACTAGACCACCGTGGCGGGTGCCGCAGTATGTGATGCCGCAGGCTACCGTGACTTGCCGCCTGATTGACAGCTCCTAATTGCTCAGAATTTCATGCACAGTTTTACCGGGGCGGCGCTCACAGCATTGTTGGATGGAGAATGCAAATGTAACGTAGCATGTTACAGTAAGCCTGTACTACACATGCATAATTAAGCAAGATGTACTGAAGCAATGAATGTCAAAATATATCGAAGAGACGCCCTCACTGCTTAACTTCCAGCGCAAAAGTACAGTGCTTCTCAGTGAAAGTAACAGCATCGTTATAATTTATCGGTTCGATTTTATTCCTTCCTTATCATGAACTATTCGCGGCCGCTTGATTAAGTTGATAACGTGGGTGGAGCAAGGTTCTGACCAATAACGAAGCGTGAGAAAGAATAGCGCTGAAATGAAATCGTTATATTACACCGGCATAGGTTGTGCTTCTAAATTAAATCCCGCCACAGCACTCCGTAGTGAAAGCCTGGCGTACGGAAACTTACGGAAGGGGTCCTCATAGAGAGACAGGCTCACACTAGCGCCAAGGAAACCCAGTGCAGGTCCAATGGATCTGAGAGAGAAGCTTGCCCCTGCAAAAACAAAAAGAAAATAAAGCAATGTTCATTATGTCCTGAACAGGGTGCGGTCACAGTGCTACACGAGCGACTGCTTTGGCAGCAATTATGTCCCTTCTTTCTTTGACACCCTATACGTAACCTCTTCTTTTTCTCATTCAAATTAATTCAATACACAATATACAAAATATTATGCGTTTTTTAATAGCAGCGCCTGCTTTTTACATATTACTATTGAATTAGTAACCCCGAAACCGTTTGTTGTCTTCTGCGCTCTATTTATTACACAAATGACAACAACGCGAAACGGGACACGCATGTGGGCAAACTTTCTACTGTGTTAGTTTGCCGACGCTCTTCAAATATATAAACAAGAAATTATGAAAAAAAAGCTAATTATAGAACGAAAGATCAAAATGGAAGTCTTTAAGCATGTTTGATTCAAAGCTGTTTCATGCAGCGCCGCAGAATGTTTATTTTTCATTGACGATTGGTAAATTAAGGCATTCTTGTCGTTGCGAAGTTAAATGCGTTTCACTTTCATTTTAGTCTTCCATATTGTGATTTGTTTTCCTTTTTTTGTTCACCTTTTCTTCTGCACGTTACTGAGGTGTGCCTGCCAACAATTGAAGCTTGCGAGTATGTTTGTCTGGTTCCTCATGACCGTTCTTTCTGCAAAGAATAGAGCGCGGTTAGACCCAAATGAGCAATGAAAGAAGTTCTATCAGAAAACTAAGCTTCCTCATAAAATATCTTGGGGTTTGACGTGCCAAAATCACGACATGACTATGAGGCATGCCCTAGCGGAGGGCTCCGGAAATTTTGACCATTTGGTGTTCTTTAACGTGTACTCACATCGCACAGTACACAGGCCTCTAGCATTTCGCCTCCATCGAAATGCAACCGCCGCAGCTGGAATCGAATCCACGACCTTTCGGTCAGCAGCCGAGCCTTGTAAGCACTGTACAACTGCAGCGGACGAAAAACTACGCTTCCTATACATAAACTTCAATAGTGTTTCCTGGTCGCAGCTTTTTCTGTTAGCGCTTACAGCCATGGTAAGCAAGCATATTATACTTTGTGATGTTGCTTTCGCAACATCTATAATATAGTGCGTTCACGCACAAACTAGCAGCGTTACCGGAATGAAAGTACTTTCCTCTGGTGTAGCTTTCGTAACATATGTATGTACTCGATGCAGAGAGACATACACTTGATATCCTTGCCAGTCTCATCACGTAGGCGATGGATGTTAGAGGGACCTGATCAAGCAGAATGATAGTGGGTCTCACCCTACGCAGGTATTTTACTTTCTTTTTCTGATTTACGAGGCCGTTAGGTAAGCTATAAAATCACATTTCGCAGTGAAAGTGCGGAGAAATAGAAGATGATGGCTATGCAAGCTGTAGATGGCATGAGGCAATGAAGGAATAGAGCTACCTCGATTTGTTTGGTTACGTACTTTCATTTCTCGCTAACCAACATATCGTCTTGCTGAAAGACGAATGCGAATAATAATAATGATTTGGGGGGGGTGGGGGTGGTTACGTGCCAATACCACGATATGATTATAAGGCATGCCTTAGTGGAGGGCTGTGGAGGGCTTCTGAAATCTAGACCATCTGGCGTTCTTTAACGTACACGGGCTCTAGCATTCCCGCTTCCATCGAAACGCGACTGCCGCGGCCGGGATCGAACCCGCAACATTCGGGTCAGCAGCCGAGTAACCTAACCACATACCACTGCGGGGGGTCGTGAGTGTGATTAAGACACCATGCAGAGAAAGTAAATACGCAGCTACTACTCTGAGGTTAAGGTTTTGTGCATGTAAGTGGACATACAAACGCAAGAGCCTTTGTATAAACACATCAACATCTGCCAAAGTGTAAAGCCAGATCTAACGAATTGCGCTATATCGCATGCTTGCAGCTGGCATATGTAACATTCTGGACGGGCTATTCCACAAATGACGCAGTATATACAGGAAAAACCGATCAGGTTATCGCTAATCGTCCTTGCATGCAAACACGAAAGCACGCAAACATGAGCTGAGTCCAGTTTCATGCAGATGGGTAAAACAGATTTATGAAACGCATTTTTCCGTTAACCATCGTCGACCATAGTTCACAGTCGATCGAATCCTGGCCGACGGCGGCCGCATTTTCGATGGAGGCGGAAATGCCTGAGGCCCATGTGCTTAGATTTAAGCGCACGTTCAAGAACCCCAGGTGGTCGAAATTTCCGGAGCCATCCACTACGGCGTAACCATATCGCAGTTTTGGGACGTTAAACCCCACATATTACTATTATATATACCAAGTTTTACCCCTCGGAAGCCGGGGACCAAAGGCAGACCGTTATGAAAAACATGTCATCACTACATTTTAGTTTTTGCATCCATTCCGAAGCTCGTTCTCGTTCGGACTCGACCAAAGGATGGAGGGGCCGCTGCAGTGAGACTTCACCCCCCCCCCCCTACGGAGAAGCCTGCGCATGCATATGGCAAGAACGGCTAGCAGTACAATTGCTTCGCTACAACCGTGTCATGCGTTGCCGCCATCCGTTTCCGTGTGGCTTTCTGTTCTCACCAATATACACACTGACCGCTTACACTCGATAAAGGCATTCGCGTTTACCTCCTACCCGAGCAACAGTCACTAAACTTTTCCGGTCGGTCAGTTGACTGAGCCGGAGAACACTGGCCGCTGATATATTATAGCTCAACAGGAACGAGAGGCGTAACAAAAGCCGTTCTTTCCCCTTTGTTTTTCCTACGACAAAACACACAAGCGCCGATAACGTTCGAGAGCCACATGCTCCGTCGATATTCCTTTATCTATACCTTTGGAACCAAGTGACTCGGATATAGCACACCTTGAAAGGTGGACAACAAGAGCGCCAGCCTATTGTCATGGCCAACTTCTAATTGTGAGTACTGTTCGCGTAACCGCCGAAGGCTTGATCTAATGTTACGTACATTTAACTGTCATTTACATCGTCTCGGCAACGTGCTATAAATCGTAATACTTATGCATGTACGCCACCCCGAACATGCTAAGCCTCTTCTGCGCAACGTCGTAGTATGACGTAGTTACGTCGTGGAGTCCGGCCGAAGCCAGCAGCGCAATATTTTTTTTTATTATCGTCAAGTTGACAATTAAGCCTCTAACTTAGAAGAGAAAATTGAGCGAGTTGGTATTGATTCATACTTAGGGCTGTGCAGCGCTCACAAAAAGGGACAAGGAACAGCGCTTGTCCTGTGTACTTCTTCTGTTCCTTATCCCTTTTTGTGAGCGCTGCACAGCCCTAAGTATGAAGCCTCTAACTCTTGTGATGCTAGTGCATGGTCTTGAAGAAAAGCTTTCCAACAGCGTTGAAGAATAATAAGCAGATCAAACAAGACTAAAAAGCGGTCTTGTCCTGAGGCAACATCACGCAAGAGTTCAAAGTGTACCATCTAATGTTATATGTACAGTTCTTATCTATACTGAGTAAAGGTAGATATAGGGTTCATCCAATATCACTGATATAGTCGGGCGAGTTGGTAAGGGTTCATGGTTATGAAACGGCGCAACGAAATGACACGCAACACTGACGATGAGGACATGAAAACAAGCATCAGCGCTTGTCTTCGTGTCTTCATCGTCAGTGTTGCGTGTCATTTCGTTGCGCCGTTTCATAATCATGAACTCCTCCAATATCGTCAAAGATGTATTTCAGCGGGGAACGAAATCGTGTAACGTTAGTTGCCAATGTATCTCTCCATAAGCGTGCGCAGGGTTGCCCTTCAGGGGGGGCGCATGTTAGTCGCGCGCCCCCCTCCCTGATTATGTCAAGGTATGCGGATGCTTTGCGCACCCCCACTATTCGCCCCCCACACAATGTATAGGGGCTGACTTTGCGCCCCCTTATCGCACCCTTGCCCCCCCCCCCCCCCTGCGCACGCCTATGTATCTCTCCATGAAACAAAAACATCTTCAATCAGAACAGCATACATGTAGATTGTTGCAGAGGTTTGATAACGACGTTTACTTTTGTATGACTAGACAATGTATGGATGGTGCTAATCAAAGGTATTGGGACAGCAGCCTCCGGTCTTGCGTAAGACCTCGTGTAGCATGGCACAGAAAAAGTCAGCTCCAATGACATATTGTTTGCAGCGTGACTGCTAAAAAAAGATTGTCTATAGTGTTGCGGCACGTGGTACCGGCAATCACACTTAATGCATCGGTTGTTAACCCCCCCCCCCCCCCCCCCAACGGCAACGATCGACTCTGTGAATCACACAGACTAAGTAGTCCCACATTTGCCCTTAATACCAAATAATATGCCATAGAACGCCACGCATACATATCAATGCAATGCAACATAATCTCATGTGTGTATTAGGCATAGAGATTATCGGTGTCATGGTTTTTATTTGTTTCATTTTTTGCACTGAGCATATAAGACACATGCAAGTGCGTTTACGCTGGCGAAGTGCTCAAATTATAAACTACGACTCAAATATTGTTAGAGTCGAATCGGTCAGACCGAATATCAAATAGTTTTTCGAATAACAAGAAGCCATTCTCACCAATAACAAAAAAAAAAAAACTAATCTTCACATCCGAGTATTTTCACGGCACTGGCAAATCTACCTCGTTAGATTGAACGGTGTGAAGTGTTGATTTTTAAACACAGAAAAGTTGAACTACTTAGAATAACAGCTGTATTCACATGCTCAGCACACAAAGGTGAGTGCGCGTGACGATAGTTTGATCGGAAAAGTTTGACTTCCTGACCAACGCAGCAGACTATACTACGGAATTTCCTTTGTCGTATATCCGTAGGACCTGGTCGCAGAAATATGTAGCACATTTGCTCCAATCTTATACTTTATTGAGCGCACTTATTGGACGGAAATATTGTAAACTATCCGTATTACTAATATCGAAGCCAATTGGCGGCCTTTGCACAGGCCCGGCGAGCCGCATTTGCCAGTGGGGCCCTGGAGGGCCTTGACCCACAGTAACCAGAGAGCCTTATATTTATTAAAGTTGTTTCTCTCACACTGCACTGAATCTAATGAGGAAATACTTTGTCCTTCGAACTTTTCGAATATTCGCATACCGTGGCTCAAATCAAACATCACCCAATTTTCTCAGCGCAACAGCCTATACGTCATAAAGAATCAAGTTTCAAAACAATAGGACCTACGGGGGCACCGTGAGCTGGAAACCTGAGAAAGAAGCTTTTATTGTCTTCAGAAAGACTCCTTCTTAAGTGTAATTTTCTGCTTAACCCTGGATTGCACGTTCTCGCTTGGCTGATGGCACGTTATTTTACCTGTAGTTGTTCCGAGCGTTCACCCATATAACAAGCGTTTTATCGAAGGATTGTGCCTTTAAATATGCGCTTCAATCAAGTAACTAAGAGACCAGCGGTTCAATACGTGAACTGCACCCACAACCGCAACGTACGCTGGCGACGACGAGATAGCTCAGCCCAGGTTAACAGTTGAGACCGCAATGCTCACTAACAATACGTTACCCATGCATGAACATGTGCTGTAAAAGCACCACTCAAACATGGGTTTCTTTCACCAGTTGCCTTCGACACAGCCTGCACACAAAAGCGAACGACCCAAAGCCTGTAGGTGAAGGACTTACCGAAGTACAACGGTGAACTCTGTTTCTTGACGCTGTCGTCAATGTAGCTGCTCCCGGCGACATGGAGGACGCTCTGACCGAAGCCGTTCAAGAAGGACGCCACGAAAAGGATGATGAACGGTAAGTAACTCTCCGTTGCCTGCGTCGTGCAGTCGGGACTCATCTTCACAGCCATACCGCCACCACCACCTCCGCAGAACTCGAGGCTCGCAAAGTCCATCGGCTGTCTGCGCTCACCTTCGTCAGCGAGCAAATGGGTCGCGGGCCCGAAGATGACGTAGGGCAGGGCCACGGCCAAGGAACTGCACCCGACCACCATCATGCCCAGGGAGAGTAGCTTCGGTCGGCTGATCCAGCTGGCGACGTAACCCAGCGGAATGTCCAGGAATATGGGGCTGATGCTTTCGGCTACGAGGATGACAGCGATAGACTTGGTGGACAGGCTGAAGCGGCGCTCCAACGTCGACAGGGCTCCCATGGTGTAGGCCTTGTAGGCCGACTGACACATCGCCAGCACATTGAGGAAGAAGAAAAGACACCTCGCTGACGCGAACGTCTGCAACCACTTGGGACGCCAAGAACCGAGACCACACTGGAAGTCCCGGACGTGCGTCCTCATGGGCCTCGTTTCCGCTTCGTCCCCGCTGGCCATGTTCGCTCTAGTCGTTTTTGCACCTCGAAGAACTGCGGTAGCTCATTCAAACTAACGAGATCATACGTTGAAATTCATTCTGTATAGAGCCATGGTTCAAGTGCAAGAAACTGTACTTCCTAGTTGAAGACTGCAGAACCCCGAAGTGGACAGAGGTGCCGCTCTTACAGGTCACTGCCTGCAGATCCACTCAAAGAGCGAGGCTACTTGTCGGTATTTATGCTCACAGAAACAGGATCGTTTAAGACATGACAGCGGCCCCAGCGGGCTTGTCCTGACTTGTCGACGATGAACCAGCTTTTCCAGCCCCATGCATGACGTCGCGGTTGCGCAGGCGCAGAAATTCACATAAGATTAGAATCAGTTGATGCTATAAGCGACAGCGTAGGTCATATCATATCAGAATGAGATCGTGTGGATGAACGGCAAAAGCTTCGTTGTCCACGCAGAACCTGACGAAACGACTACTGAGCGTGAGAAAGAAAGCAAACGCAAATCAGCCGCGGCAATGCAATGCACTGCGCTCTGAAGTGCCTTACGGCGGAACCACAAACCTGCCGTGACGTGTGCTTGATGTTTGAAGCATCCAATCTTACTTTCCTTCGCGCGTGTTAAGAAACATATTATAGCGGAAACAGATGCAAAGCGCAACGCACCCCAAGTCCAGATGCATAGATACGTGCCACGGGTTGGTTCAAGGCGGAGACTGCGCCCCTGCGCGCAGCTTGCGTAGAGCACTGCACGTTATCGCACACCAGTCTCGAGTGGGAGCAACGGAGGCGATAAAGAGTGTGTGTTTTATGATGGCAGAACAAAACAAAAATGTCGACGATAAGCGATGAACTCACGTAATAGTAAGCGCCGCCTTTGCGGCAGGAAGGTGTATAACCTCAGGACAATCGCACGTACACCATATCGGTTCAAGCTTACATGCGAGCACACCTTGCGCAATTAGCTGCGTGTTCGATGTAACATCGATAAGTTGGCGGCAATACTTTTTTTTCTTCTTAATAATTCTTGGGGGTTTTACGTCCTAAAAACACGATATGATTTTAAGGGACGCCGTAGTGGAGAGCTCCGGAAATTTCCACTAACTAGGGTTCTTTAGCGTGCACATAAATCTAAGTACGCGGACCTCTAGCTTTTCGCTTCCATCAGGAATGCGGCCGGGATGCGATCCCGCGACCTTCGGGTAACCAGTCGAGCACCATAACCACTGTACCATCGCGGCGGGTGGCGGGAATACTTGAATGTAAAGACGCGTTTTGCCAATAAGATTGTATTTCTTACGTTTCTACACGAGAGGATTGTTTCGATTTCTTGCGTTTTTGCAGGTGCACTGTGGCTTTGCGTTAGCATGCGCACCATCATCACACCCAAGTCCAGTGCAAAACTATTGTCTCCCCCAGATATCTTAAATAACGTTTTCCTGAGTCAGTTGAAGAACACTTACAAATATTATAATCCATCGTCCTTGGCTACGTTTTCATTTCGTTGGCCCATTCTGTTACTCTCTGGCCAAGCGATTCCTCGTATTAATCTCAGCTAAGCTTGAACGAAAGAAGGGGGAGGGCTCGTTTTTTTCTTTGCTAGACACAACATTAATTAGAACTAACATACAAGAAAGCTAAGGAAAGTATAGGGGAAGTTATTTGTAGTAATGAATAACTTCCCCTCTATACTTTCCTTGGCTTTCTTGTTTGTTAGTTCTAACTAATGTTGTGTCAGCTAAGATGTCGCTCATAAGCCCTTGGTCGTTAATCCACGCTGCGCCAACTTTCTAAATGATCTGTATTGCGTCTATCCTTGCGCTTGCACTGGGCAGAGTGCAACTATTTTCCTGTATACCACGAATCGGGCAATCAGCGGAGACTGCCGTAAGTTTTTCTGCGTGGTATGGTAACTTGGTACACCTCACCATATACTTGGTACACCACTTAGTGCCCATAAGCAGTATACTTGGTCACTCAATTAGAGGTTCCCGTTAAATTTTAGGCTCAATATTCAGATTCAGAAAAAGGTTAACATGTTGTTAGCAGTGGCCGTGCTGCGGGTCATAGCAGCACAAACAGCCGCAATACGTTAAGGACAGGATCATTTGCCAGCCGTAACCATCACGTGCTGGGCATCGGAGGTGCTAGTTGCACAACTGCACGCGTACGATAAGTACTCATGCCGGAGCATTAAATATGGCGCTTAAGGAAATTTAGCCAAGCAGCCCGTAGACCCGACTGCCGAGCAACACCGCATGCGGAAAGTGCGAATATATTGTGCTTACTTTTCCGTCGAGCGCCAGGCTTCGACGGTGCATTGGAGCAAAAGCTCATAGGTACGCGCCTGTTGGTTATCTTGACTCACAGGTTACCTAGTTATCGCTTATTATTTGTCAATTAAAACCGGACTTCGAAGAAAATGCAACGTTTGAATTACTTTTGTAGATATTTTTTTCAACAAAAGACCCATAGTCTCAGGCATTACTTTCCAACGTTATAACAGTCATACGCACAGCAACTGTCGCAAGATAGAGAAACACCTTTTCTTCACGCTCTGATGTCAACAGATTTCGTTCACAGCATTCAGTAATATCTGGCGTTTTACGTGCCAAAAGCGCGATATGATTATGAGATACACCTTAGTGAAGGGCTCCGGAAATTTCGACCATCAGTGTTCTTTAACGTGCACTGACATCACACAGTACACGGGCCTCTAGCACTTCGTTAACAACATTCAGGGGGAAATAAAAACATATATACAGTACATAAAGATCCACAAACTGTCTAGCCATCGAGATATGAAAAAAAATGAAAGAAAACGAAAAAGGATTCGATCAACTCACAGTTCTCCCTCTTGTTTTATTACGAGCACACTTTCGCATACGAACGCACAGTGCGCGCCATAGTGGACATTGAACGGCTAGCCAACATATGGGCCTCCAGAGAGTGCGAAAGAGCAAGGTCTGGATAGATACGAGGGAAAGCGCCGAGGTGCACCCGACTGGAGATATTGGCTGGCGACGTATACGAGCGCGCAGCTGGAGGTGAAAATCACACCCCCTCCGCAGCTGCCAACTCTTCGCGTGACTCTGCCTTCGGGGTGCAATCTCGTTCGCCAAATGGCATTTATACCTGCGCTTGATCGCAGTTTCGCGCGCAGCCAGCATATAGAGCGTCTTATTGGCACGTTCGCTTATTACTTAAAGAGAGCAACAGAAATGAAATTATCTGTAGTGTCGGGTGGAAAGCGCCGCGGTGTTGCCGCCGCTGCTGATTTAACGCTCTCGGAAGGTGATCTCTCTGTATATATGTGCCACGAATGCTTTAAAAAAATTATTGAAAAATAGCGCGCGTACAAAGTGTCAAAATGATGTCGGAGAGAGGGAGTAAGTCAGAAGCAATATTGGTATATCCTACCAATCTGAAAACCCCAACTACTGTCACTTATATAATGACAGCAGCTGCTAATGATAGCTGCAAACCTGCTCGTATCGTAATCCCTTCTTATTTTATCTTATCAGCAACAGACACTATGAAGTTGATCGCAATTATTTTTCACGAATGGAATATCTCAAACTTCGGAAAAGAACAAAAAAGGAAAAAAAAAAGGACAGAGAGAGAGAAACGCTCTAGGTACAAGCTGGCGAATGGTTTCTCGCTATGAAGTAAATACTAGGCAACTGGAAGGCATCCTCACTAGCATGGCTTAAAACAAGGGTATGATCTGTAAAGCGCGAACGAGGTTTATGAACAGCTTAAGCAAAGCAGCGTAACAACGCTATGAGCGAAGAAGGCGATGCGCGTCTTCAATCGCATATACAGTGGAGGGGCGTGACAAGAGTAATCGGTGAGAGCCGATAAAATTTGGAGTAGGTCCACTTGTGCTTACATCGCAGGAAAATGCAGATTACAGCGTCGGGCTCGCTGTCTTTCGTAATCTTGCTGTGCTACCGCACTTGGCGCATTTCACTGTCTCGGTTATCTGCCGCGTGTGCGGAAATTTTAGAGCATCGCGCCACATCGGGCACGATCTGATTCGGGCAGCCAGCCGGCGTGGACAGCGGACTTACTTTTTTTAACATAAATGTACTGTCGCGCAACACGATAGTGCGCAACGCAATATCTTATTTGGTTTCATTGATGATCATGTGTTGAACAAAAGTATTTGAGAGAATCGTCAGGATAGTTGGCCTTTTATTACGGAATATATAACTTAGCGCAAAAATAACCGCCACTGACAGAACAAAAAACGATGCATTGCTTCTTTTGCTGCGTCCGTTGTATTTGTTGATCCGCACGGCCTGATCAATGCAATCTGTTCAATGTATATATTTATTGTTCCGTCCCAAATGCACATCCTGATTTGTTTAAGCGAATTATATATTTGGCATAGCACTGCGGCTATATAAACTGCGCGTCATCATTTCTTTGTAAACTCATTTTCTGATTCACTCACACATCAGCGTCACAGCGCATCAACGCATCAGCGTAGTCTTGGAACGCCAAATGCTTTGCTTCACAAAACGCAGTCAATAGCTGACATCCGCCTCATCCTGCATTGCAAATCACTTTCTCCTACCTGTTGCAAAAGTAAAGGAGAAGCGCTGCGGCGGTTACGTCGCGGTATACATGCACGCAAGAATGTACGTGGATATGTGTACAACACCCAGCGGCTTCACCGACGCGTGCCGTATACGCCAGAGGCCATTAGACGAACACAATGCGTTTAAACCCTTCTGTTCTTCCTCCTCCGAGAAAGCGTTCCGCAGCGCGGCCGAGGGATTGGCCCAACGCGTGCGCGATGGACTCGGAGTGTTCGAGGAAGCGGAACGACTTGGATCCCCCCGATGATTACAACCACGTAGAGGCTCGCATCACTCGCTGCCTCCCGGGGGCTGTTATTTTATCACCAGCTTCACGGGCAGAAACGTAATGGAAAGGACGATTCCGACAGGAACGCGCATGCACTGACGCAACAGTCACGCAAGAAACCACTCGAGCACGCGGTTACTTAGCGCGAGCGAGCAATAGCAGACAAAAAAAAATGAGGAAAGCGGTTAAACATATAATCAACCGCGGTATAGGGCAGCGGGCTGGAGGGGATTAGCGCGGCGTGGTGTATTCCAGCGAAGAACGTGTGCGACCTTGCTGCATTACTCG
This sequence comes from Rhipicephalus sanguineus, assembly GCF_013339695.2. NCBI lineage: Eukaryota > Metazoa > Arthropoda > Arachnida > Ixodida > Ixodidae > Rhipicephalus > Rhipicephalus sanguineus. The sequence continues at coordinate 153,196,592 of NC_051181.1, read as the reverse complement.
CTTTCTTAGCACATGACGCCTATTCGCCATCGAAAGAAAAAGGCGGGTGCACTCTAACATCATGCGATCAAGTTTCCCTAGTTCCCCGGTGTGCCCTGATGCCAAAATACACGTGCCTCCCATATCAAGATGTATGTTTCGATCGAAATTGAGAGTCCTGAATTTTGTCCCATGAACGTTTTTTAGACAGTTCTACTAGCTATTTCTGTACTGGTTAACCTCCCTGCTTTTCCCCGCTCTCCTGTTTGTTCCTTCCTTCCTTGCCTAACTATAAGACTAACTAACACACATTATTGTGGACTGTGCAAAACCACACGGTGAGAGAGTAGTGCTCGCCCAGTTTGAATAAAATTTCGTCTGTTCAACTTCGACGTGGAGCAGACATAAGGGCGCGCACAGAAGAGCACAAGTTGACATGTCAGTCTTCTCCGGGTGTTTAACGTAATGTCCCCGAGCGACACAGGAGTCGCCGTACGGAGGAGAAATCGAAGTATACATGAGCGTTTTTACATATCTCCCTCATCTAAACGCAGCCACCGCAGCCGGTAACCCCACCCGCAACCTCGTGTTGCTTAGAATGCATGCAGCGACGTCATAAAACCTGAGTCACCTCGGCATGCCCCCACGAAGGTGTCTATGTAAAAATATTTATGCAAATCCCACGCAATCGGTGATAAACAATTCTGCAGGCAGCTAGCTATCTCACTACTACATATAGCATCCACCTAGAACAAAGTGCCTGGCATGAGACAGGCAGACATTGTTTCGCACTCACACAAACGAAGAGAAACGGGAAATTTGTCATCCAGCCGTTTGTAGTGTACGAAGCTTTAAGGAAATTCATGCGGGTTTTTAAGTATAAGAAAGCTTCGTGGTCTACGAAAAATATCTCCTGGTCGGGGATTCGAACCCAACTAGACCAACGGCTTTCCGGTGTAGCTGCTTTATCCGAGATAACCAGCAGGCTAGCATATGGCAGCGCGACGGCCAATTAATCGTAAACCTGGAGTGCACAGGAACACTGATAATGGCAAATCAGTTCTGCGAAGCCGTGCAATGCGGAGGGAGGTTCGCGTGGTTTCCTGAGTATTTTTTTTTTCTCGTTTCATGAAGTTTCTTTGATCTTGCGGGCAGCACCGATGTGCCACTAACGAAGAACATTAGTTTCATCTTACAGCCACTATGTTTATAGGTAGTTTTTTCTATACACGATAACTGATTCTTAATGTGTATATTAGCAGCTGTCGTGTGGAGCTTCTGAGAAGAGAAGAGGTGTGAGCTGGGTATTCCCTCTCGGGAACTGTGCGCGCCACTGGGACATGTGTATTGCTCCTAGTGTCGCCTATGCCCCGCATCTCGTTAATAATGCAGCGAACAGAACGTCCGCGCCCACAGGTATGCGTTGTGGTGAATGACGTTCTGGGTTTTACTTCTCGCATTGCTCGTGTATCAGCGAAGCGGCAGAGATTACAGCGAGCGCTTCCTGCTAACAGCAGATGCGGTGTAACGCAACGTCTCGGGAGAAGCCTCCGCCACACACCACGATCTAATGACCTGGCGTTTGTTTTGTCTGGTTCGCTTCTCTTGCGCCCTAGTCTGCGCGCCTTATCTTCTTCGACGATTACATCGACAAGGTTGCATTTTCAATTAAGCTCGTCCTTCATATTTCACAGACCGTTTGAGCAAATGTAGCAAAATTCGCCTCCAACTAAATGTGCGGTCGAATAATGCGACCACGCAACTGAAGTTCAAATCACGCAGGCTAGTGCGCGAAATATTAGTTCCTAGTTGCTATAAAACAAGAATTTCAAAATCTGAGGCGTTGTAAGTTGTCGCAGTCCTCGTAAGCGTCTTGATCGTTATGGAAGCAACACACGGGCACGCCACAACTGAAGACTGTGGATTAACTTTCACCATCTAAGGTGAATGCATGCGAGTGATTTTGCATTCTGCCACCATCGTAATGAGGCCACAATGTGGCTGCAGGAATCGAACCTGCGACCTCGTGCTGACGCTGCCATTTCTGACTAAATATGTATTATACCGTATAATGTTCTACTACTACTCTCCAAAATAACTAGCCGTCCAGCGTCGATTCGTTCGTTCGAAATTGTGTTTCCACGTATAACACATCATCAAGTTCTCAAATATGTATGCATCTGTTATAAGCTATGTGTTGCGCTTGCTTGCATCTCTGTTCTTCCCTTTACATCCCCAATGGATGCGTCGTTCCTACGTTCATAAACCCTTCTTCACATCCGCCATCATCGTCTTCATCATCTTCTTCTTCTTCGTCGTGTTCTTATCACTTAAAGCATGGAATTTAGTAACCAAACAAACTTGCTAAGCTCGTAAAATAACTGTCGTGCCGATGAACGCCGCCGACATAGAGACTCATAGTATATTACGTGACAGCGACACTGTATCGATTCAGGAATTATTGCCTATCCCGCTGGCAGTGGTCACTTGCACGACCGTACAGGTAGATTAGCATGCATGGCGCGCTGCGCTCACTTCACAGCCGCTCGATTCGCTTAGCCGCTGCCCGCATGCATTTATTTGTTAAAGCGAGCGTACCTCGTCAAGGGCAAACGCGCCGCTTGCGCTCACGACGATGATCGGACTGCAGCCTTGCTTCCTGGTCAGCCTTCGACGAACGAATTATATGCACCGTGGTATCGATATAGTGCCTTAGATCGGTAATAACACACACAAAAAAAAGAAAGATATGTATGCCATTACGTAGGCTGTAGATCTTTTCGCGCGACGCTTTCATCGACCGGCACGCGACACCCGTCTTAGCTAGTGCGGCCCTGCTTACAGGAACTAATGTGTATTTTTTTTTATTGCGAATACAGCGTTCAGATAGGTTAACACGAACGAGCGAACGCGTGGCCGTCGATACCAGCAGCCCCGTCTTGTCCTTAGCGACCTGGGCTATTGAGGACGGTGCGCTCATGGCCCTTTGCATTTGGTTGTGGCTGGGACTGCGCATGCGCGCCAACCTCGCCGATAGTGCACGTGGTTATCACGAGGCAATGCCACAGGTATACTGATGGCCAAATGTTCGCGTGTTACTGTAAGTACATTCAAGCTCTGTACTTCGTTTTGTTGTCATGTGTTGCGCCGAATTGAGAGATTTGAAGTTGAGAGAAGTGAAGTGGCCGACTGCAAAAGGTAAGTAAAGAGCCCCTAAGCCACTCCGAGTTCAAAGACGAGAGATTGGTTTCTTTCTCGCCTTCGCTACCCTTCAGGGGCGTAGCCAAGGGGGGGGTTGGGGGGGTTCAACCCCCCCCCCCGAAATTTTTCGATTTTGCTTGCGTATATAGGCACGCACACATACAAACGCACGCACGAACATACATAAAGTATGTTCGTGCGTGCGACCGTTCTGCTACAAGGCAGAACGGTCGTACGACTGCATGGCACAGCAGGCTAGGAGACAATTCACAACTGATATCCCTTGTATGTGGACCACCCGAAATCTTATTTCCTCATGACGTCACGTTAACAGACTGGTAGCGTCACATTTTGCGCCGGAAAGGTGGGAATATAAAGTGCTCTTTTCTTTTTTGAAAGGTTGTTCAGGGGCCTTTTAATGTTTTCTTTCTTTCTTTCTTTCTTTCTTTCTTTCTTTCTTTCTTTCTTTCTTTCTTTCTTTCTTTCTTTCTTTCTTTCTTTCTTTCTTTCTTTCTTTCTTTCTTTCTTTCTTATCCTACTCTTTCTTTCTCTCTTTCTCTTTCTTTCACTTTCTATCTTTTGTCTCTTCCTTTCTCTCTTTTGTCTGTTTCTTTCTTCCTCTTCCTTTTTTTCTTTCTTTTTCTCTTTATTTATTTTTTTTTCTCTTTCTTCAATCACGTTATTTTACTTTTACCTGTTTTAGGCTGCACGAAGTACTGAGCGTTCTACCCCGCGTCTTATACACTGCGGCAGCGGAGAATTTCTGTGTCAGAGTAAAGTTACAGCGCTCTCGATATCACCGGAGCGAGTCATGAATATCCATGCGCAGCGGCAGCTTTTCCCTGAATTCTCAATGTCCTTCCCGTTGCACCCCGCCCTGTATGGAAACCGCCGGCCGAAATGGGGTATCAGCCGCTTTTTAAGTACCGAGCCCCGGCCGACACCACCATCTGACAAATGTTCTTCGAAATGCCAGCGGGAATGAATATGCCCAAGGTCAGTCGCAAAGAGCCAGCGCCGTGTAGGTTATATAGTGTGCACGATTAACTTTAGCCGCTGCCAGCATGAACACGTCAGTAAATGAGCGCTCTCTTTTTTATTTTTTTTTTTTATTAGTACACGCTGCAGTCCGAAGACCAAGCAGGAAAGGCAATAAAAGAACGTAGTGAACGAAACATTTTTTATTAGCGTTTCTTCTAACAGCCTCTGGCTTCTCCGGCAAAAGTTTGTTACCTCCGCATTCACACATTAAATTTAGATGAGGCGTTGCATCTGTTTCAGCTTCTGGAGTGCTCGCACGAGCGCAGCTCTTTCAAGAGATACGCTTTTTCAGAAATTATGCCTGTAAATAAGAACGATTATCCCATAACTGCAGCGTAACGTGAGCTTTTTCGACGAAACATTAAGTTAACACTGTGTATCAAACAAAAACTCACAACAGTGATCGAAGACATGCCAAATGATGCTAGAGCAAATGTGTCTTGGAATTGGCTCCTCGTTCAATCGTATTTTTTTTTTTCACTGCTAAGTCGGGTGTCGACTTGCTGAGGTGCTCACTACAAAGAATCATATTGCACAGAGCTGCTTATGGACCTTTGTCACTTCGTGTGTAAATATTCACAAGTGCTCACAGAGTAATACAGCAGCGCACTTACAACGCAGATGCGGTAAGTTTCGACAACTTTTAATAATGGAGACTGCTCTTCATCAGCGCAACTTGTGGAAATGAACAGCCGCGTGCTAAGACACGACAAACGGTGCAGTCACTGTATATATAAGTCTTACTTATTCAACAGATAGTGAACAGCAGTGAAGCAAGGAAAAATGTGTTTCCTTTCGACGAGCAATGCGATATAAAGCGCGGCATTCTCACTATAAGCATCTAAGTTGACAAGGCAAAGGTTTGCAGATGGTGGGACGCAGTGTAGCCGGTAGCTCGAAAAGAGATGGCAATCTGCAAGCGGTCAAATTACCTCCGCGTCCGGGCAACCTATATAAATCAGGCTGCATATTGCTTCCTGTCATTAGACACGCTACCCGGACTTGTAGCGAGTGCTTTGCAGCCCCGAGTATCAAAGAATAATTTTTATCTCTCTGCAAACAAATTAGGTAGATTGCGCAAATTTCCGACCAAGGTCCTGGTTTTTCCAGTGAAAGAATTAACGCGTACGATCTACACGTTGTTGCCTCGCCAACACGCACTCGACGTCGAGCTTCACAGACGTTGAAGATATCGCACGCCGTAAGCTTAAAGCGGGCCGGCAACGATAGATGCGTTCTTTATTTCTTTTTCAGCCTCTACTTTTCTTTCTTGTCTCGCTCTTGCGAGACAGTCCTGACGTACATTGGTGATATCATGCATGTGACCGAATTCCAGACAGCCAGTGCTATACTCCGCGCCTGCGTAGAACGTGCTTTGTTAAGCTATCAAGCCAATATCTTCTTCCGTAAATCGTCCACACCTCGTGACAGGGACGGAATAGGCAGTTCATCACTCCCACAAAGATGGAGCCCGGTTTGATGTAAGAACCGAATCGAATATACCGCCTTACATTGCTTGCGAAACGCCCGATTAGATGAGTCATCGCAAGAGACTATCTGATGAACCGCCCCGAAAGAATACGGCAGTCGAGCAGGAATGCCTGTCACTTGTAGCAAGCTTCTTACGTAAAATTGAAGAACACCGCATCATTTCCGATGGGGACGTGTGCTTGCGCGCAGTGACAAACCAACTTTCGCACAAGATGCTTATCTACTAGCCAGGACGAAACTCCGCGAGATGCTATTTATTTATTTATTTATTTATTTATTTATTTATTTATTTATTTATTTATTTATTTATTTATTGTATTTATTTAATGTCTGAATGGGTTCAACGTCACAAGGAAGCACTGGGTTTATGAAAGACGCCTTAATGGAGGGCTCTGAACAACTGTCGGCAACCTATAGCGTGCTTGAAAAGGCGCCTGTAAGTACAGGGGCCGTTCAGGAGAGACAATAAATAACGTCTCCCCTCCCCTCCCCCGAAACGTAGCTGCAACGGCCGAGAATTGAACCCGCGACCTTTTACTTAGCTGCGGAACATACGTAGCCCCTGTGCCATCGCTCCAAGTTCACAAGGAGAGAAATACCATGTTTTCTTCAGTAAGAATAACACCTCGGTTTAT